>NC_137140.1:16515864-16948364 GCF_949319135.1 Squalius cephalus | reverse complement strand
CCTCAAGATACCATCCCGTGGCCTCAAGATACTATCCCGTGGCCTCAAGATACTATCCCGTGGCCTCAAGATAGTATCTTAAGGATTTTATACACTCTTATGCACGCACACACACACACACACACACACAAACACACACACACACACAAAAACACACACACACACACACACACACACACACACACACACAAAAACACACACACACACACACACACACACACACACACACAAACACACACACACACACACAAAGACACTGCACAGGTCAAATAGACCTATATTCAGTGTGTCCAATGGTTGATACAACACAGTATCCCACCGGTCACAATTGTGACCGATCATAAAACACACTTTTTCACACACTTTTCCATGAAAATTTAAAAAAATTATGATTGATTGTTTCAAAGGGATACTAATGACACATGATTTGGATATTTTTGTTTCTGAGAAAAATTCGGGATTAAATGGGTTAATAAACCATACTACAGAAAAGCAGATGAGCCCAGAATATGAACGCAATGCATTTAATTATACGTTAAGCGTTTTCCGATAGAAACCCTTTATTATAAAGAAAATAAAGGTGGCTCTTAACGTGGCTTTCTATGGGAGGATGGCATTGCGGTGCACAGCAAATCCTTTAAATGGTATTCAATGCAAAACAAAAATGAAAAATAAAAGTAGCCAATAAAATAAACAAATTATTGTGGCATTAATTAGCCCACAAACAATATTTATTTTAAAGACTAAACGAATTTGTTTAAAGAAAAAAAACAGCGTTGGGCGTTTATCTGTAGAGTGTTTCAGCCGCCCTTTTCAAACTGGCGCAATAAAATGCAACAGAATTTGATTTGTTAAACATGAAGAGGACTTATCAGTCTGGCATGGCCGCTCGCTCTAACGTTAACCTAGATAAATGTTCGCTATTATTAAGCGCATATCCGAGTGTTTGTGTGCGGAGTGTGGAGCGCGCACTGCATGGCACACATGGACGCGCCGGTGCCATCACTCGCATTTTCCTATCAACAGTGGAAACAACTTAAATACTCCATTTATGGTCATACAGAAAAGAATAAAACATCAGTCGCAACTTTATTTGTGTAAACTCTCAACAACAAGAAAACGTTGTGCTTTTGTAAAATAAAAGAAAACGAACGCGCTTTCATGATCTCCGTGAATTGGAGCGCGTCTCAAAAATGAACCGAAAAACAGTTAGCCTCACAGACATGAGAAATATAACTATCTATATAAAGTTTATAAATAAAATAAAAATGTCCACCAACGAAAAAAAATCCAATCGAAAGCAAATACGGTAGGCTACCATCTGATTATGTGATCCTGTCCGTATGAAAGGCGCATTCATTAGCCTACTTTTGCCGGTGCTTTGCAGCAAGTTTTATGCGCTTGAGCGCGGAATAGCCATATATACACCCAGGATTGAATATAAACGTTCGATTAGTCCTAATTGCTTAAATAAATTACTACTAGTCTAGAAAAATCCTTTAGTCTATGGCAACTCTAATCAATAGCCTACATTTAATATTTGACATTATTTAATTAGTAATTTTATCCAGCTCTTTACATTAAATTAGTTGAGTTAGCATAATTAGTTAATGAACAAATAAAATAATAAAATAAAGTTTAAATTATACCGGTAACATTGCTTATTCCACCACACAAAGGATTGTTTATGGTGACAATCCGTTATACATGTGAAGATTGTATATGGCTGTATCTTGAAGATTTTTGTATTGTATTTTCTGTTATAAAGATGAAGATTGACATTTCGTTAATTAAACAAAATAAGAACACAATGTTGTAAAAAATAAACAACTTAGGCTATCTGTTAGATGTGTTTTGACTACTTTTTGTTTAATTATCTCTAGGTAATGAAGATATAGCCTATTAACAAAAATAAATCTTAGGCTATATATAATATATTATATATAAAAAAACTTATAGGCCTATATAAAATATATTTTAAAAAAGGGCCTCATTGATTCATTTTGCCTGATTGGGGGCTGTTACTATTTGCATAAGCTTTTTGAACGTAGAAGTGTGAAAAAGGCGCGATAGGCTGTCAATTTTATGTGGATTATAAAGGCAAAAAACGAGAAAACGAGAAAAATATGTCGTTTTAACGACATAAGATCACGTTATTACGAGAAAAGATGACGTTAAAACGACATAAGATCTCGTTATTACAATAATTGAGGGGAAAAAATAATGTATGTGGCAGCAGCTATGCGTCACCGTAGTACTGCTCTTGATGTGTAACAATTATCGTCAGTTATCCTCTTGCGCCCTCTGTTGGCATTTGTACATACATATGTTCATTGTTTATATATTTCTTCATGTATTTTAATAGTGTTGTTAAATAAAATAAAATAATTAATTACTTTTAATACCCTACTTTATTTGAACCAATTATATTGCCTCATTTGTAATTATGTATTTAAGTAAAGGCTATTGTTCACTTCAGATCCATCTTTATGACCAAAAAATATATAGCCTAAATAAATAGTCGACACTGACAGCCCTAGTCTTGAACATTTGACCATGAACCTACATTGTTTTGCATTTTGTGACTAAACGACTATTTCCCTATCTTATATTTTTTCATTGTTGATTTCTTGAAAATAATAGGCTATTAAAATACTTTGTCACCTTCTCCTGTAAACAATATCGTGAATAGTTTCATAGTGTGTATTCGCCCATTATGGTCGACTGTGTAAATTAAAATTATTACCACCTTCAAAAGTAAAAACTCAGAATGACACATTCCAGAATATGTTTATAGATTACAATTAATGAATTTATCTGTTCAACTTTAAAGTTGTTGTTAATAATTGTGCAAAAAGTTGTGACTTTGATGGTGTATAATTTGCATAGTCCTCATATCCACTAGAAAGTGAGTGAATTATAAAAAATAAAAAAAACTATGTTCGTAAACCATTCAGAGATGACATTAATGACATACACAACTTTGTATACAATACAAAATTTGTATCAATGATATTTTCCATGTCATCAGAATACAAGAAAAGAATGATTGATTAGAAAGATAACAAAGGAAAGATAAGAAAAGCTAGGGGGGAAAATAGATATTATTTTATTGTGATGCGACATTGGAGTCATGCTGTGGTGAGACGTTGGTGTCACGCGTCTGTGATGCGACGTGCTGTGGTGAGACGTTGGAGTCACGCGACAGTGGTGCGACGTGCTGTGATGCGACGTTGGAGTCACGCGTTGGTTTCACGCGTCTGTGGTGCGGCGTACCCCTTCTGTCACGTAAAAGTACATGACTGTCGACTTCGGCAAGTTATCCGTGGCACTATCCACTCGTCATATCAGTCACCTCTTTTACTCACTCACTCACTCATCCGGGCATGCACTGCGGTCTCATGAGGAAACGCAGCTTTTTGATATAAAGTTTTTCTTGTTCCCGAATACAAATATTTTTTAAAGTATTTGTTCGAAATAAGTATTCGTAAAAAACACGTTATTTGTGCCTTTCCGAATACCGTATTCGGGTTCGGCTCCACCCCTATTCCCCACTATTTGATTGGTTCTTCATATGCAAACCCCTCTGTTACTAGGTAAAGCAAACTTTGATCTTGTGATTACTTATCACAAGGTTTTAATGATGACTTAATTTGTTCTAACAGACTGTCTAGTTTTACTTCCCCTTTTTGTTATTAATACACATAGACACATACACTCAAAGTCACAAGTTTTTCCCCAAAGAGTTTGGAAACATTAAAAGCATATGAATGTCATTCCTGCAAGAAAAACAAATGTTAGTTGATTAATTAAAATTCATTCATAACATTTTTAGAATGTTTTTAGATAATGTTTTCCTACCTTTTACGAGAACATTCTGGGAACTTAAATAAAACTACCCGCTAAAAATGTTATAAGAACATTAGGGAATAATGTTCTAACAATGTTATCATTAAACATTTTTAGAATGTTTTTTGAGAATGTTTTCCTACCTTTTACGAGAACATTCTGGGAACTTAAATAAAACTACCCGCTAAAAATGTTATAAGAACATTAGGGAATAATGTTCTAACAATGTTATCATTAAACATTTTTAGAATGTTTTTAGAGAATGTTTTCCTACCTTTTACAAGAACATTCTGGGAACTAAAATAAAACTACCCGCTAAAAATGTAATAAGAACATTAGGGAATAATGTTCTAACAATGTTATCATTAAACATGTTTAGAATGTTTTTAGAGAATGTTTTCCTACCTTTTACATTCTGGGAACTTAAATAAAACTATCTGCTGAAAACATTATTAGAACACTGCAAGATAATGTTCTCAGAACATTTTTAGAACAAAAAAAAATTCTAGCTGGGTGGATTATTGAATTTTTAATAATGAAATGTGTTTGAAATGTTTTTAATTTAAATATTCACAGCTTAAACCATGTTGAATTTCAGCCCATAAAAATGCAAGCCCTAAAAATACAATGCATTAAAATGCAAGCATGGTTAATGCAATGCCTATTTTTTTTCAAGTAGTGCAATTCAACAGGCTTTTTTATTTCAAAAACATTTGACATTATTTTACTTCCATATGTGTCCTCCTAGTGCAGTCCGCCTTGTTCTGATGTCATGCTGACGTATGTCAAAAAACTCTCGTGAGCGCAAGGCAGACGTGTCGGATTCTGCAGTCGAGCGCAGTTGCTCTCCACCGACTGCACTGATCAAAAGCATGATGGGAAACGACTTGCTGACAACACAGCTTAATGCTGATTGGTTTAAACAACCGTGATGTATTGTTCTCTTTTAAACTGTTTGATTTTAAAACTCTGATCTCATGTTTTTATGTGTATAAATTATGTTTTAGTAGCCTATTCCCAAACTCTCTGATAGTGTTATCTATGGGTTATTTGATTGTTGTCATATTTATAAAAATATATATATATAAAACATGTCTGTAATTAGAGTAAAAATGATTGATAAACACGTCTTTGGTAATAAATGGGTTTCTTGTTCATTATAATTATTTTCATATAAAAGCAACAGAACTTAAATTACATCCAGTGTATTAGAAACACTGTGCATGAGCGTGAATCCCGTGGATCCCATGATATCCATCTTTGATCTCACAGGTGTCAGATCCACTTAGTACAATAGTACTGTGTGTGCACCACTGAGTTTATTCAGACACAGACAGTAAACATAAGTGCTAATAAACACTATAGTACTACTGTTTCACTACAGTTTATGCAATGAGTGGCCATATTGGATTCTGAAGTCAGGGTTGTTGCACTTCCCAGTCATAACTCTGACTTGAGGGGGCATTCCAGTTAAAAGTTCCTACTGGGAACGAGGAATTTCCCACTTCCAAGGAAAAATGGAACACTCCATTAATATAACATGGATTGGCAAATAATATGTTCGAATAACGTCTTCCTCTTACACAAGTAAGAAACTTGTGTGGGTTAACTGCAACCTTTATACTATGATTTTGTCCCCAAATTTGAATAACTATTGAATAATACTATTGGCCAGGCAATCACGAGAATGTGCGCAGATGATGCGTGGCTTGTCGTGAATGTCAGCTGGTAAATCTACCGGCCTCCCCAAAAGCACCTTTGCACCCTCTTCCTCTAATGCAGTTCCCCTTTGAGAGAATTGGTATGGACCTCATCGGGCCATTAGAACGATCTGGACGTGGGCATCGCTTTGCATTAGTGCTGGTGGACTATGCAACATGATACCCAGAGGCAGTGGTGCTCAGCATTTCAGCAAAAAGCATTGCGGATGCACTGTTTTACGAGTGGGAATCGCCAGAGTGGAAATCCCGACAGAGATTCTCACTGATCAAGGCACGGCATTTATGTCACGAACATTACGCAAACTTTACGAATTATTGGCCATTAAATCGATTTGCACCAGCGTCTATCACTCACAAACAAACGACCTGGTGGAACGATTTAATCACACGTTAAAAACCATGATTCAGAAGTTCGTTCACAAAGACGGCAAAAATGTCAAATGGGGACAAATGTCTGAAAGGTTCCGCAAGCCTCCACAGGGTTTTCCCCCTTCGAGCTTCTTTATGGAAGTCAACCCCGTGGGGTTTTAGATGTGCTGAGAGAAATTTGGGAGGACGGACCTTCAGATAGCCGAAATGAAATTCAGTATACTGTGCTGGACCTAAGAAGAAAACTCCACGCTTTGGTGCGGCTTTCTATGAAGAATTTGTTCCAGGACAAACAGAGCCGGCTGGACAACAGGGGAACCAGATTACATGAATTTACACAGGGAGAGAATGTACTTGCATTGCTTCCTACGTCTAGCTCTAAATTACTGGCCAAGTGGACCAAAAGTTCACCAAAGTTCAATCTCTCGCTCTGGCCCCCGGAGGAGATCACCTCTCGCCCTTACAACTCACTGATGTAGCTAGATTACAAGTAGAATTTGCAGACATGTTCTCGCCCCTGCCTTGTTGAGCGAATCTCATTCAGCACCATGTTGAGCCTGGCCGTGCCGGGTGTGGTGATGCGCAGCCGGCCGTGTCGTTTACCTGAACACAAAAAAAAGTGGTTCAGACTGAATTAGAGGCGATGCTAGACATGGGGTTTATAGAAGAATCCCATGGCAATTAGGCGAGCCCGGACGGCTCTGTACGATTCTGTGTGGATTATCGCAAGGTGAATGCTGTGTCGAAATTCGATGGATATCCAATGGTTGACGAACTGCTTTATCGGCTTGGTGCAGCTCAATTTTATTCAACGCTGGATTTAACAACTGGGTATTGGCAGATCCCCTTATAGCCTAACTCCAAAGAAGAAAAAAAACAGCCTTCACAATGCCATTTGGATTGCACAAATTTGTTATGCTTTCTTTCGGATTGTTCGGGGTACCGGCCACTTTCCAGCGTCTCGTGGACAGGATTCTCTGGCCGCATGCTGCATATACCGCTTCCTATCTGAATGACATTATCATCAATAGTAATGCCTGGCAGCATCATATGGAGCATCTGCGTGCTGTCCTGAGAGCGCTGAGAGTGGCCGGACTGACAGCCAAACCAAAGAAGTGTGCTGTTGGGCGTGTGGAGGTCAGGTATCTGGATTCACGACAAGTGCGTCCCCAAGATCCAAAAGTAGGTGAGGCACTTCCTGAGGCTGGCAGGACATTACAGAAGGTTTGTGCCTAATTATTCAGACCTTACTGACCTCACTATAAATGAAGCACCAGATCTGGCCCAGTGGACGGAGCTGTGTCAGCAGGCTTTCACCCAGGTAAAGGCTGCTCTGTGGCAGGCAGTTATTACACTCCCCTGATTTTTCTCTCCCCGGTAGACGGTAGACGAGTGGTGCATAAGTAGGTCAAGTGTGTAAGCCCGACTAAAGGTCCAATGGTGGTTTTCCAATGGTACGGGTGAAGGTTTTTGTTTGCGTTACTGTCTTTCCTCGTGGCCAAGTAATCTGATTAAATGAATTTTTTTTTTCATATGTATTACCTCGTTATTTCATCTGACTCCATAAATGAAATGGTTTTAATGATATCTGTGCATCATTAAATGTGAGCAAATGTTTGACTATTCTTTTTAACTCTTTACTGAAAATAGAGTCAGTTAGAATAAAATCAAATGTTTACAATTTATTATGTCAGGTAAATGTATCATGCCAATTTCATAATCAGTTCAAAGATAATAGATACAAAACATCAAATGCTCTGGAATAAAGAGAGAAGATGCGAACCTTGACATTATAAAATACATGATGCAAAGTGTTTTGCATACACTTCACATCACGGGCTGGTCTGGGTTACAGAATCGTGCTGAGCCTCTTGTTGCATGTCATTACATAGCTTTCACATGGAAACATTTGCTAACGATGGAAATTTGCATTCAGAGTTTACACCTTTTGGGAGAATAATGCCATTTGCCTGGAAGACACAACCTCCTTTGTGTACAAGTTATCCCTAAAACTCTTAATAACTTATTACCTTTTGGTTTACCACTTTGGGAATGAGACATTTGTACCAGTCGCACTGAGACATTTCAAATGATACCAAACATGTATAATACTGTATGATAATTGTTCACATTAAACCATATAGATTTTTGGGTGAATTTAATTATTTTAGGTGATCTCAGCATGAGAGAGAGAGGGAACGGGGGAATGGGGGGTCAAGGGAAAAAGATGTAGATTTGGATTGCTTAGGTGAGACTTGCGTCTCGAATGGTGATGCTAGTTTCACAAGAGAGAGTTCAAATGTTAATTTCCAGAAAGGTCCTTTGTCTTCTCAGGGAGAGGTCGTTCCTCAACTAGACTGCCTGGCATTTTCTAATTTCTCAAGTCTTACAAGTGCAAACTGAAAAACACTTGTGTCTTGTTGCAATAATTGGCGTGGAGAGACCACATAAAAGCCACATGGAAAGAGGAAGCAGACGGAGAGAGACTGACTGAGGACTCATGCCTGCTGAAGGCTCTGGACTGGTGAGTTGCGTGTGGAACTATTGTGCACTGAGACTGAGTTTTTTGAAGCGCAGAGAGCTTCTCTCAAAGCGACTTTGTTTTTCGTTTGTGAAAGTGAATAAAAGCAAGAGCCTCAGTAAAAGCCGACCCTGACTTCTTCCTTCCTTATCTTGACATGCGTAACAATAAACTTTCATGATGAAGAACTGCAATGTCATGTCAGTGTGACCGCGATAGAGATGATAATCAAAACCAAACAGATGTTTTAGTTTTTGGCTGACAATTTAAAATTTATATTATTTTCAACCTTATTTTCAATATAAGAGCAATTTATACTTGAATGTGCAAGGCTTCCAGTGTCAGTCGCTTCCAGTTATTTAAAAAAAGTTTTGATGTTCAAATAACGCCTTCCTCTGGCATTAAAAAATAAACAAACAGATATTTTTATATAAATATAAATCTTAAACTGAATTTAAAACCATAAAATTGGAGCTAATTTTGTCAGGTTTGCTGGTTGTAGAGATGATGATGGAGTAAAAGTATAAAGTATCTTCCAGAGATCACTAGAGATAATAGTAAACACAACCACATAAACTTAGATGAGAACAGACAATGGAACACGTGAAACTGAGGGCTTAAATACACAGGGGTTGATTAACTGAAACAGAATAGGTGTTGACTGATTAAGAACCTGCATGCATGGAAACTAACTCGCAAATCAGGCAGGCAAAACGGGAACAGAACACAGAGAAAACAAAACCAAAACACATGACAAATTGAAACAAATTAGGTGAAAAATGTCAAAGAGGGTTACCAACAGTTATGGTTAGGGGTTGGTTAAATTAATTAAATTTAAATAATTCAATTTTAAACAATAAATCATTCCTGAAAATCAGTAATACAAATACAGAGTTGAATAGTTAATGCTATAAAATAGTACATACTGCTACATACTACAATAGAGTTTTAGAAATGCAGTCCTGGAACTGCAGCCACTGGAATTGCAGTATCATGTTACTCATCTTGACAAATTATAGCAAACTAAACCTTTTAGTTTACAAAAAACTTTAAAATCATATTATTTTGTTATGAAGAAAAACACAATAAAAGTATTTTCAATTTATAAAAGTATTGATAAGGGAAACATATATTGCCCCAGTAACAAGTTTATAGGAATTTTAACACATTACCCTTAATTATGCAATCTAATGGTTTAAACATTACTAGTAGTGGCTCTGAAAGCAAGCTTGAAGTGTTACGCTAAGATAAGTGATCATTGTGTGAGGGTGTGGAGGGCAGCTGATTGGTAGATACTCATGTTGGAGGTTGGGTGTCTCCCTCCTGCTCTAACAGCACATTAAGATAAGCTCCTATAGCACAAACACCCACAACTACAGAGCTGAAGGATCATTTCACTGGCTGCTCCAATGCCCGAAAACACTTTCATGGCCAAGCAGAAAAGCCTGTAAGTGCTGTATCTATTCATTGTTCTCTCTCTCTCTCTCTCTCTCTCAATTCTATTTTATTTTGAAATGTACTGCTTTTAAACAGCTTAGAGGAAAACAGGGGTGCTGAAGGCAAGAAGAAGAAGACAAAGAAACACAAGGACCAAACATGGGCTAAAGAGGGGCCACAGGACCCTTTCGAAATGGTAACTAATAATCTATGTCTGTCTATGTGTATCTTTTTTATGAGATGTATGAGTATATTTACCTGTTTCAAATAACTTCAATTTGTTTCCAGCTGGACTCTCTTCCTGAGGAGAAGCAACAAGAGATTCAAAAAGCCCTGCACCTGTTTTCTTTTGGTCAGGGGCCTCCAAAAAGTCTACTGGAGGCTCATAAGCACACATACCGCTTTTGGGATACCCAGCCAGTCCCTAAGATAGGTATGATGGACAGTGCACAGCTAGAAACAACATTACCTGTGTGCATCTCTACAAATGGCATTCATTCTCTTTTAGATGAGGAAGTGACATCATATGGACCGATTAAGTCAGAGATGCCCAGCGTTCGAGAAGAGTCGTACTCACTGCCACAGGAATTCATTTGGGACACGCTCGACCTGGACAATCAGGAGCAGGTGAGAGAAAGGACTTTTTGAACTAATACAGTCCCAAAATTATTTATTGAACAGATGTGAACAAAAATGTCATTGAAATCCAGGGATGGACAAAGTACACTTTAGCTAAAATATAGATGCCTTGATGAAATAAAAGTTTAAGTACTCTTTTTCATTTTCTAATGTGGTAAAAAATAAAAATTAAACTTAAAAGTACCAAAAGTAAATAAATGATAAGGATTTCCCTTGTCAAAACACTTAATAATTATTCATTATTAATATTATATTATCTCTGTAATTATTACAGAAGTAATATACTTTAAAAGAATATATGCAAAATTTATGTTTCCGGACACTGATTGCATGTTATTTAAAATTTCAAGGAAAATGTATTAGTTTAAAAGTATATACAGTGAAATTAAGAGTGCTTTTTTGACTCACTTAAGAAGAAATTTAGTACACTTTTATATGTAATTTCATAATTACTTGGTGTCTTTGAAATATGGTGACAGTATATTACTGAATGAGGTTTTTATGGTACTGAAGTATTTATGGTACTGTAAAGTAAAACTTTTAATTTGACCTTTATTTTATTTGACTTTTTAAAAGTAAAAGTGTTAAGTGTCTTTAAGTGTTTTAAGAAACATATGAAAGTGTAGGCCTATAAGCACACGTTCTTTGTAAAATATAATCTTAAGATTTTAAGAGTATTGTAAGTGCACATTCAATATAATTAAGAACATTTATTTTTTATAAGGGTACTGTTTATTATGTTTTTGCTCTTTGGTATACTCCATTCTCCTGCTCAAAATACCTGTTTTAAGAGAAGCAGTCTGATGACACCGTCGCGCAGATAGGATAAAGCTTAAATAGATTTTTGCATTTCTGCTTTCCATTTTTCGCATTTCTGCCCATGCACCAGTTGGGAACTACAGGTACTACAGTAAAAGATAAACGATTATCTTTATCTTCAACCCTGTAACTAGTTTCCTCCTTATGTTTCTCTATGTAATTGTAGCTGAGAGAACTTTGTGATTTGCTGAATGAAAACTACACGGAGGAGGATGACAACACACTTCGTCTGCACTACTCTCCACAGTTCTTGCTCTGGTGTGTTTGATCTCTTAATAGTTACATCAATATGATCACAAACAACTGATCTTATAATTTCTCTCTGTTTTTGCACTTATTGCAGGGCTCTATGCCCCCCTGGAGGGCAATCACAGTGGCACTGTGCAGTCAGAGTAAACTCCAGTCAAAAACTAGTGGGATTCATAAATGCCATTCCTGCTACTATGAAAGTATTTGACATGTAAGTGAATAATTTTTTTCAGTTGGTTAAAATTATTTAAATAATTTTGGTTGATACAAATGACAAAGATGCTCCACAGAGAGCTAAAGATGGTGGAAGTGAACTTCCTCTGCGTGCACAAAAAACTTCGCTCAAAAAGAGTGGCACCAGTCTTAATCAAGGAGATCACCAGACGTGTCCATCAGCAGGGTATATCTCAAGCAGTCTACAGCACCAGTGCGGTCCTACCAAAGCCTATTGCAACCTGCAGGTATGATGGAAATTGTCAGGATGTTTCTCTTACTCCCCCAGACCACCGCTGCTGTTTTATTTGTGGTATTGTTTAAAACCAAATTCTGTTATTCTTTATGGTTGTTAAAAGGTACTGGCACAGATCGCTGAACCCACGCAAGCTGATTGAGCTGAATTTATTCTCTCTCACTCGTAACATGACCCTGCAGCGTGCCCTCAAGCTAAATCGGCTTCCTGAGGTCAGACTGCCCTACTGAGTCGCTAATTATTCCTGAATTAATTTGAAATTCTGATTGTCATTGAGTATAGATTTATTATGTCATTGAGTATTTTTTAAAGTAGTACATTGTTTTACAATGTTATGGAATTATTTGAAATTAATTTCTCTATAAGGCATATAGTAGGTGTAAACAGTGATTAACAAGAATAGAAGTATCAATATCTTTCCAAAAACCATAGTAATCCTAAACTGTCTGAAAAGAAACAAACAAAAAAACAAACAAAAAAACATTTGTGGTTAGTTTAGAGCAGTGGATCTCAAACCTTTTGACTTTGAACAATATTTTTTACAGGTTTATTCCATTTTAAGCTCATATTGGTTTGTTTCAAAAATAAATAAATAAATAAATAAATATAGTGGCATTGTCTTTGGAGTCCTTTTGAAGATGTGAGAGAAAGTATGTACATCTTTTAACTACACTAATAATCTCTCTCCTTATTTTCTATTACAACAGACAACAAAAACTACTGGCCTTCGCCCCATGACTGCGCAGGATGTGCTAGTGGTTCAGGCCCTTCTGAGAGAACATCTAAAGGCTTTTCATCTCTCTCCTGTTCTGACCCTGGAGGATGTTGAGCACTGGCTTCTGCCTCAAGATGGCGTGATTGACACATATGTTGTGGAGGTCAGTATGATGAAAAGGACCTTTCAACTCTCTCATTCAGACATCTATGGTAGCTGTCATGTGCTGCATTAATGCCACTCATATGTCTCTATGCAGAGCATGACCGGTACAATAACTGACATGGTGAGTTTCTACACTCTTCCCTCTACGGCTCTGAACCACCCTGTGCATAAAGGGCTGAAGGCAGCCTGTGTTCTCTACTGCATCAGTAAAGCCACCCCTCTGCTGCAGCTAATGGAGGACACCCTTATCATCTGTAAAGCAGTAAGTCAAAGGACATATCAACACAATACAGCTGAATATATCGATTGTGCCTCGTATGAGGATATTTACTGCCCATCTGTCACATCCAAACTACCCTGGCCTATAGAGTCATTATGGTTCTTTTAATTGTATAGTTTGTTCTGGTCTCATGACTTATTGTGCTGTCCGTTTGTCTGTTCAGAGGGGGTTTGATGTGTTCTCTGCAATGGATGTAATGGATAATAAAGCTTTTTTGGAGCCACTTAAGTTCAGAATGGGAGAGGTACACAAACAGTATTACCTCTACAACTGGAGATGCCCTGAAATATCCTCAGACAAGGTAATCAAACATTCTGTGATAGTTTAAATTTCTTTTTCTTCTTCGTTCTTTTGAAGGAAAAGTGATAGATTTAATTAACTGATACTGTGTATTCTATGTTTCAGGTGGGTGTTGTGCTGAAGTAATGGCAGTTTGGGCCACAAATGCGCAGTGAAATGACATAAGCACAAAACTCAAATAGCACACTTTTCTTAAATATTAAATAAATCCTCATTTCTCTATCTGAAATTTGCATCCATGTGTTTATTTAATGAACAAGCATTGAAAATGTTGTTTAAACCCTTGCCAATAAAGATCTGTAATGCTTATTTTGGATTTTACAAAATTATCTTTAAAATACAGTATCCTAGTTTATATTAAATTCTTTGAATGAGCAGAAAACCATAAAACTATAGTACTGACATCTGTTTCGTTCAAGCTGCCAGAACTGGGTTACTAATACCTATTAAAATCTCTGTGTAACATATAAAAACATAATGGAGAACTTTATCAATATTATAAAGAAATAAACACGCTACATACACAGAAAAGAAAATGGAAACACAAATGCAATTGCGTTTGGATCATGTCGCGCAACATATGCGTCCACAAACTGAATTCCATTTCAAGGGAACTCGAGCTGCGTCGAAACGCCATGGGAACGCCCCTGTGTGATTGCGTCATGAAGCACGTATGGAATCAGTCCAAACATCATAGGCAGGTGACGTCATCAACCAGGAAACTATAAAGCACCCCTGAATCATAACAGCGCTAGCTTCTGTGCCTTCAGCCAGCACACTGTGTGAATCATTGTATGAAAAGTGTTTTTGTCTGTCCTTGGTTGCTACTAGGCAGGAGTTTTGTCACATATATTCATTATAAAAAAAAACTATATAAATGGCGAGCAAACAGCAATATAGGAAGTGTGTACATCCCTGCACTCGATATCTCATGGGTGGGAATACACACAAACTATGTGTTGATTGTTTGGGAGTGCAGCATGCCCAGTCAACTCTCGAGGGGGCTGATTGTGAGCATTGAAGAACCCTGCGCTACCGCCAATTGTTCATCAAGGAGGGCGGTTCGGTTCGCGCTCCCTGAGGCTCAGGTCCCACTTCTGCCAAGGCAGACGTGGGGTTCGCAAATTAATCTGACAGCGGGGTTTGAGACGGGCCCAGCCCTATCTCAGCCTTCACCTGTTCCAGTGCCTCAGTTCAGGGTTCCGCCCAGGCTGAGGCCCCGATACTGCAATTATCCAGTTCTGAGGAGCTGGATGTTATTAGTATCGGTACAGGAGATACTGAAGACTCGTCACTTCAGTCTCCTGCATGTGAGGAGCTAGTGGAGGTTTTGACTTGTGCTGTAGAAAAATGAAGCATCAAGTGGCCTGCGGATAAGCAAGAATCAAGGCAGAAAAGCAAACTAGATGAACGCTTTCTGCCTTCCCACATGCAGCCTCCACGCCGGTGCTTGCCGTTTTTTCCAGACCGCCACACTGAGGTGTCGAAGTCCTGGAAAAAGCCGGTTTCGTACCGTGTGTTTAGTCCCCAAACATCTACATATTCCAATATACATGGGTCTAGACCACAAGTTTATGGGGCGATGCCCAGGGCTGAAGAGACGCTTGCGAGCCATCCTTTAAAGCACCGGCATTACCCTCCAAGCCAGAAGGCTTTATCTCTCCGTGCCACCAAGGAGACGGCCAAGTCAGTGTCAAGTCAAGTCAAGTCAAGTCATCTTCATTTATATAGCGCTTTTAACAATGTAGATTGTTTCAAAGCAGCTTTACAGAGATAAACGTATAATTTATGGTAACAGAGATTGTTTTGGCTTTATAGCGGTTCTTTAGTAAAGTTATTTTCCAGCTAAGGTTAGTTATGATTGATTCGCTTCCGTCGCAACAATAATTTGTTATTAAATTAGGGGCCGCTAAGACGACACAATTCTCTCTACACAAACTTTAAACATGAACCTGTGAGAAACGCTGATGGCGTTCACATGCGCATTAAGAATTGGTTCTATAGTTATGTGCATTTGAATATATGTACACAGGTTTGTAATTCCCTACAAACCAAGCCTAAACCAAGTACTGGTCTTTCCTTATAATTTTTGATACAGAATTTTATTTTATTTTATCAATTCGGGGTAGATACGCGAATTGAGTTTCCCGACAACGCTTTATCTGTAGAATGGTAAAGGGATCCTCCATAGGGAGAGACTAGATGGCACTTCAGCACAGCGTTGTCATCGGGTCCAGGCGAAGGGCCTTCATCAGATCTGGATACGGCCTGGATCCAGCGGGCTGCGGGAAAACCTCGGGATAAACAAAGACACTAAAATTAGCGTAGATGCCATTCTTCTTATGATGTAACGAGTACATCAGGATTTATGGGAAGTGTTCCCGGTTCCAGCTGACCTAATCTATGCAGCCTAACATTGAATTATAGAAGTCTATAATGTATTATGTGAACGCTCGGTCAAAGAGATGTGTTTTTAGTCTAGCTTTGAACTGACAGAGTGTGTCTGCTTCCCGGACAATGGTAGGAAGGCTGTTCCAAAGTTTTGGTGCTAAATAGGAGAAGGATCTACCGCCAGCAGTCGATTTTGATATTCTAGGTATTATCAACTGGCCGGAATTTTGAGATCACAATAGACGTGAAGGACTATAATGCGTTAAGAGCTCGCTCAAGTACTGCGGAGCTAAACCATTTAGTGCTTTGTACGTGATCAGCAATATTTTAAAATTGATGCGATGTTTAATAGGGAGCCAGTGCAGTTTTGACAGAACTGGGCTAATATGGTCATACTTCCTGGTTCTGGTAAGAACTCGAGCTGCTGCGTTTTGAACCAGCTGTAGTTTGTTTATTAAGCGTGCAGGGCAACCACCCAGTAGAGCATTACTATAATCTAGCCTTGAGGTCATGAACGCATTAACTAATTGTTCTGCATTTGTCAATGAGAGCATATGACGTAATTTAGATATATTTTTAAGATGGAAAAATGCAGTTTTACAGATACTGGACACGTGACTTTCAAGGGGCCGTTCTATGGCAGCCTAGGTGGCTACGGACATCTTTGTCTGAGCCTCACAGGAATGAAAGAAAGTAAATCGAAAGAAAACGTTCCTTCTGGATGACCCGCTTTACCCTGCTGGCCCATTCGTTGAAAAAAAGCAGGCGGCGGCGTTTCAGAAATTCCTGTCACTCCTTGTTCATGTCACTGGGACTGCTGGGCGGGAGCAGTTCCGGCTGTCGACCTGCTCCTCACAGCAAAAAGTGTCGCGTCTTGCGCTCCCCCACAAAAAGAATGGAATGCGGCGCGGCGATCTCAGGCGAAGTCTTCCAAGGGCAAAATGGATCTGAGGACCATTATTTTTGCGAAGAAGGCTTCATCTAAGAGGGTAGTAGAGCTTCTGAGGGTAGTCCCCACCGAGAGAAAACTGATTTCATCTCATTATAGCCAATCTCGCCTTTATGCCGGGGCGTTGAGGGTCCCAGCGAGTGTTTTCCCAAGGGGCGCTCGCTCCCTCCGAGGAGGGGCCTAGAGCAGTCAGACCAGTTGTTCCCTGCCGGTGCGCCGTTACAGGGCACTGTGTCTGTTGCTCGGAATACTCCAGAGGCCAGTCGTGAGAGACTGGTACCCTTAGTAGATTTTCTGGCAGAGTGGAAAAGTCTTCCAAATATATCTCAGTGGGTCCTGCAGACGATCGAAAACGGTTACGCTATTCAGTTCAGGTCTCGTCCACCACAATTCAGAGAGGTCCTGCCCACAGTGATGGGCTCCGAGCAGGCTCTGGTAATGGAACAAGAGGTAAAAGCTCTTCTGAAAAAGGAGGCTATAAAACGGGTTCCTCCTCCCAGCAGGGAGTCCGGGTATTATAGTCGGTACTTCATTGTCCCAAAGAAGGATGGATGGTTGTGTCTAATTTTAGATCTGCGCCTGTTAAATGGCTCAGTAGGGAAGCTCAAATTCAAAATGCTCACTCTCAAGCAGATCGTGTCACAAATCAGATCCGAGGACTGGTTTGTCACGATAGATCTAAAGGACGCATGCTTCCATGTATCCATCCTTCCACAACACAGGAAGTTCCTGAGGTTTGCTTTCGGGGGCGAAGCTTACCAATATTGTGTTCTTCCGTTCGGTCTAGCCTTGCCACCCTGCACGTTCACAAAGTGTAAGGAGGCAGCTCTGGCTCCGCTGCGACTCCAGGGCATTCGTATACTGAACTACATCGACGATTGGATGATTCTAGCTCAATCGGAGCATCAGACGGTTCGGCATCGAGATGTCGTTCTCCCTCACATCAAAAAGTTGGGGTTGAGGTTGAATGCCAAGAAAAGTGTGCTATCGCCACTACAGAGGACCACTTTTCTGGGTGTGGTATGGGATTCGACAACGATGCAGGCACGCCTGTCTCCTGCTCGTATTGCTTCGATTCTCTTAGCCGTGAAACAAGTGAAGCTAGGCCAGCCGCTCACTGTAAAGCAGTTTCAGAGACTGTTAGGTCTGATGGCAGCAGCAGCTATCATTATACCATGCGGTCTGTTGTACATGAGACTGTTGCAGTGGTGGCTCAGGACCAAGGGGTTCTCCCCGAGGGGAAACCCGCTCCGCATGATCAAGGTCACGCGGCGATGCCTTCGTGCCTTAGTCATGTGGAAAGAACCTTGGTTCCTGTCCCAAGGGCCCGTGCTGGGAGCTCCCTGTCATTGCGTCATGCTAACAACGGATGCCTCCCTCACGGGTTGGGGGGGGCGAGGTCTGTGGCAGGACCATCATCTATCGTGGCATATAAATTGCCTAGAAAGGTTGGCAGTGTTCCAGGCTCTGAAACACTTCCTCCCAGACCTGAGGGGCCATCATGTGCTTGTTCGGTCAGACAACACATCAGTGGTCTCTTACATAAATCATCAGGGGGGTCTGCGATTGAGGGCGATTTATAACCCGGGGTATCTAAATCAGGGGGCAGACATCCTGTCGAGGCAGGGGCCGAGGCCCGGGGAATGGAGACTCCACCCCGAGGTGGTGGAGCTCCTATTGAAGAACTTCGGTCATGCCAAGGTCGACCTGTTCGCTTCCAAGGAGACATCACAATATCCACTGTGTTCTCTCTTAGCCATCCAGCCCCTCTGGGGTTGGACGCTATGGTGCAGGCGTGGTCGAGTGCTCTGCTCCAAGGAGTTCTGGAAAGGGTTCACTGGGACGGGGTCAGTCTACTGTTGGTACCCCCGTTCTGGCCGGCCCGAGTATGGTTTGCGGACCTAGTGTCTCTCCTTGACGGCTCTCCTCTGGAGATTCCGATCAGGAGGGTCCTACTCTCTCAGGCAAGTGGGATGATCCTTCAGCCCTGCCCAGAACTGTGGGCAGAAACTGTGGGCTTGGCCTCTGAGGGGGCCCAGCTCATAAGTTTAGGTCTGTCAATTGAGGTTTTGGAGACCATCCTCCAGTCCAGAGCTCTGTCCACGAGGAAGTTTTACGCCTTGAAGTGGAAATTATTCACTTCCTGGAGTGGAGAGCACTAGTTGGACCCAGTTAACTGCCCGGTGGGTGCAGTGCTGGAGTTCCTGGAGGAGCGCTTCTCCGCAGGGTTATCCCCCTCCACACTGAAGGTGTACGTGGCAGCACTAGCTACTTACACCATGTCCCTTTGAGTGGAGTTTCTCTGGGGAGACACCCATTAATAACTTTGAGGCTTAGGCCAGCAGTCCACACGAGGGTGCCAACATGGGACTTGGCCGTTGTATTGGAAGGCCTCTCCCTAGCTCCGTTCGAGTTTCTGAGAAATACATTACTCTAAAAATGATCTTTCTTCTTGCTATTTTGTCTCTCAAAAGAATTGGAGACATTCAAGCACTCTCGGTTTCTCCCTTGTGCCTGGAATTTTCTCCTGGCATGGTAAAGGCCTTCCTTCATCCTAGGCCAGGCTATGTTCCTAAGGTCCCTACTAATGTTGTTAGACCAATAATACTGCAGGCTTTCTGTCCTCCTCCTTTTATGACGTCTTTGATTTGATTTGATTTGATTTGATTTATTTGACAATAAAAGTTAAAACAAGTACAATCAAGCCCAAAAGACCAATTCATACACATTTAAAAAAAAATTGTCGAGGATATACACAATAAAGCCTCAGGCTTATTTCCATTGTGGTCCTCTATATTCAAAAATGGACGAGCAGTTCATAATGGGAATAAAATCAAACACACATCAACATATCACATGAAAACTTCTAGAAACATAGTTAAAAAAGCCATTTCTTAACTTCTCTTCTAAAAGGACCTTCTTGAATTTGTTTTAAGCAATCAGGCAATTCATTCCAAGCAACAGCGCTAGAATACAAAAAAGAATTCTTCCCAATTAAACTCTTAAACCGACACAAGTATATATTATTTACCCTTGCTCTTGTAGAAAAAACATGAAAATCTCTTACAAAAACATAGTAGTCATACAAGTATTTTGGAACATTTCTCTGTAATATTTTATACACCAACATCAACTTAAGAAAAATTACCCTTTTGTCCACTTTTAAAAACCTTATTTCCCTAAAATGATTACTATTCAACTGCATTCGTGGATGAAACCTCAGAATAATTCTACACAACTTATTCTGAGCAGTCTGTAATTTACTTTTAATTCGTTTCGTAGAGCCACTATACCAGAAAGCTGCCGCATAATCAAAATGTGTTTGCACTAATACACCAGCTAACATTTTTAAAGTTTGTTTATCTACATAAACAGCCTGTCTCGCTAAGAATTTTATTCGATTACATACTTTAGAATGAACTACAACAGCCATACTATCCCCTGTCAATTTATTATCCGAAGTACATCCTAAGTATTTCACTTCCAGTTTAGAAGTAATAGTCAAATCTCCAACCCTTACTTCTAATTTGGAACATTTTCTCAATTTGGCCACAGAACCAAATAAAATAGCTTCAGTTTTCCCTAAATGTAAAAACAGCTTATTTTGAAAAAAACAGTTGGATACTTCCGCAATCGCTCTACTTAATTCACTTTCTATTATTTCTTTCCTCTCATCAGTAACAATTATTGTAACATCATCAGCATATAATAAAAGGTGACTAGAACAGGCCATTTTTAGATCATTTATGTACATTAAAAAAAGTAAGGGTCCGGGACCCTGGGTCCCAATACGCTACCTTGTGGTACTCCACAAGAAATGGACAAATTATCTGAAAACACTCCATTTAAATCTACAATTTGACACCTATTTGAAAGATAGGAGTTAATCCATTTACATGCTTTAGAATCAAAACCCATAATTTTAAAAGCAAAATATTATGGTCAACTGTGTCAAAAGCCTTCTGTAAATCTAGCAAAACCATCCCACTTAATTTGCCTTTATCCAATTCTTTCTTTATGTAATCTGTCAAATACAAAATTGTTGTCTCAGTGGAATGCATCCTCCTAAAGCCAGACTGAAATTCATATAAAATATTACATTTAGAAATATATTCTTCAATTTGATCAAAAAGAATCTTTTCAAACACTTTGGATAAGGAAGATAGAATTGACACAGGCCTATAATTGTTACACTCAAACCTACTCCCTTTAGGGAGTAGGAGAAAAACTCTTGCTTGTTTTAAATCAGCAGGTACCTTGCTTGGCCAATAGAGAGATTTAAAATGTGAGTAATCACAGGGGTTATAAAATTAGCTGAATCTTTAATAAACCTTGCTGGAATATTATCTAAACCTGTTGCTTTACTACATTTCAGTTCCCTTAATTTCTTATAAACTATAGTCTTATTTATTTTATTGAATGAAAAACCTCCTAAAGTGACACCACAATTAGCATAATACTCCTTAACTAATTTGTCATTATATAAACCGGTTTGAGCTGGTAGCTCCTTTATCAAATTGTCAGCAACAGTAGTAAAAAATCTATTAAAACAATTTGCTACCTCTTTCTGCTCTGTCATCAATTGACCATTAACTTTAAGACTAATTCTAGAACCTTTACTCTTAGCCCTTTTCCGATACCCTAAATCATTTAAAACTCGCCATAATTTTTAAGAATCCTGCTTTACTTCACTAATCTTTTTTTAGCCTCTTTAATGTTACATCTTACCTCATTTCTTTTATGTTTACATTTCTTGAAGTTATCATTATTTCCATCCCTTTTAAATGCTTTTAAACTATCATTGTGTTCCTTAATATCCTTCAAAATGCTATCTGCCATCCAAGGTTCTGTTCTTTGTTTAATTCTTATCTCCTTGTAAGGCGCAACTTTGTTCAAAACTTGCAAGAAATTCCTTACTAAGTTCTTCAACAAATATTTGTGGACTATACCTTTTAAGTGATCTAATTTTTAATGTATTATGCTGTCTTATGGCCTCTCTCTTTAATTTCCTAATTACATACACCATGTTATGATCACTTAATCCTGCCTCCAAAACACCACTTCTAAAGATCTTGGAATTGTCTGAAACCAATATAATATCAATAATTGTTCTACTTTTAGGAGTAATTCTTGTAGGGTAAACTATAATTTGTTTCAATGCATATGACTTACAAAATGAACTAAAATGTTTAAACACTGACGAATCCTTTTTCAGCATATCTGTATTTAAGTCACCCAAAATTATCAACTCTTGACCTAAAACATAATTTGACACATTTAAAATCTCTTTGAGACTCTCATAAAAGTCACTCAGGAGGACGATAGCCGTTTACTCTTTGGCAACAGAACATCCAGCCAACATATCTAATAATTTCTGTAATACATTTTCATTTTAATTTTGCAACTTATAAAGCGTTAAAATATGTACTCAATTTAAATATTAAAACTTTTGTATGAAATGGCAAATGTAAATTAAATAATTGAATTTTCATTTTGCACCAAACGTTGCACAAATGTAATATCTATGTTGCTGCAGGTCTAGTCATTAGTCTATTTACACTACAGCACTTAATGCACACTTAGGGCCCTATCTTGCACCCAGCGCAATTGACTTTGTACACCGACACATGTATCATTCCTATTTTGCACCCGCGCAAAGCGCGCTTTTCCCTCCACAGAAGCACGTCGCTAAACTAGGGAATGAACTTGCGCTCCCTGGGCGGTTCAGCGCAAAAAAGGAGGCGTGTTCCGGCGCAAACGTTCCTTCATGCTATTTTGCAGGTTTAGAAAACAGTTGCGCCACTAACCAGGAAAAATAGTTTAAAGTCAGTGGCGCGTTGCATGTTATTCATATGCTATTTTAAGGGCACATGCTTGGCCATAATCAATGTAGCGTGTGCACAACGCACATACACTTTGATTCTCTCATCTACACAGAAGCAGCAGTTTTCATTTTTGCAAATCATACATTATTACGATAGATAGATAGATAGATAGATAGATAGATACATAGATAGACAATTTATTATAAAAGCATACATCTAGCTTACACATTCACCCAAATTATCATACGCCTTTTTAACCGAAGTTAATTTAGGTGGGTTTCTCCATCCCCAACGTCCCTGACGAGAGCGTTGCTCTCCTTGGCTGTGAACCGATCCTGGCGCGCGCCTGGCAAATCCGCCGTTATAATAGGAATCCGCTTTAGAAAAAGCGCGTCTGCTCTAGGGCTGGGTAAAAATATCGATTCATCAATGCATTGCAATTATTTGTTTCTCAATTCAATATCGATTCATCAAATCCTATGAATCGATTCAGCCCGCCGGCCAGTGGCGGCGCTGTGGGCAACACTCTAGTAGTGAGAGCGTTCAGCGTTGTACAAGCAAGCGGCTGCAGAAGTGAGTCAAATCTGTATCTCCTCCATGTTAAAATTACCAACTTTACAGCAGAAAAAAAAAACATGTTTACAGCCTGGATCTCTATGTGGCTTTGGTCTATACAGCTAATTTTGCCCTTCATAACAACTGTGAGGAGGGTGAATGTTTTTATAACTCATCCGTTTAGTTGATATTCCCGCTGATGTCAATGCTAGCCGTTTGTCTGCTGTTACTAGCCGTCACTTCACCTCAGCAAATGTTGCTGCTGAACTTGCCATCTCTGCAGTGTTTTGTGCTTTTTTCCGGGATTATTTCATACAATTTAATACACCCATTGACGTTACTTCGCCCACGGCTTAGGATTCAGTCGTTGTCGTCGAGTATCGTTTGAGAGAACAACCAGCGCTGTATTTCAGTTGTTTTCCTCTGTGAACATGCACTAATGGATGTCTGGCAATTTCGTTGCTTTTTGGAGTTTTCAAATTTAAAGGAGCTGTATGTAAGATTGTGGCCAAAACTGGTACTGCAATCACTTTCAAATTACTGTAGAGCAGTGTATCCGCTCCCCCTCCCCCTGACTCGAGGTTGCCAGATATGCTGCAGGATCCAACAGGAACGTAGGCTGCTACAAGGAGCTGCAGCTATGGTAAGAGCAGCAGAGCTGGCAACCCGGATGCCGAAACACTTTTGACTTCGTGATTGGTAGATAGGTGGAGGGTGGGGCTTCAGGCCAAAACACAAGATGACAACATCAACATCAGTTGAGGGCTGCAAGTTCACTTTTTAAATGACAATATCCTGGCCGTACTACTGTTGTCAGCGATATAAGTATTTGAAATGAACATGATTTCTTAATGTCTAGTGACATATCAGGGCCATTTTATGATTAATTGAAATACATTTCTTACATACAGCTCCTTTAAAAACGTCAATAAAGGCTCGTTCGTTCTGCTCTCACGGAACAGAGAGATTATAATATGCTTGTGTACTGTCAGATGAAATCCTGCAGGTGTCGGCGCTTTCTCCGTCCATCCAATAAATGCACATCCTTGAATGAGCGTGGATTTTCTAGCGCATTTACTTGAATTCATAGGTAATATATCTATGGGTTAACCCATTTGAGAGGCGGCCAAAATCAGAATTTAAAATGGACTGAATAAGCTCACTACGAACTTGACGAGCGATGCCGCGCTGACGGACCATAGACTATAAAAAAGTGACTGAAATGTATGCACATAAATCACTGTCTCACACACACACTCTCAGAGTAATATTAAGTTACTGCATAATACATTTTCAACTAGCAGAATAGTACAGAATCACGATACACAGTCTCACTTGTAGCCATGTCTTTTAACTATCATAATATTTCGAAGGGCAAAAATAGGAACTTTTAATTGGCAGTGTTATTTATTGTGTTGACAAAATAGCACTTTGTAATGTTATAATAGGTTGCACTTTTTTTTATGAGTATGCACATTTTGTGCTTATGTTTACATTTATTTTATAACTTGAATGTATAGAAAGAAAGAAATATACTTTCTACTACTTACAGTTACATGCACTTTAGTGGTGTTAATAAAGCACATGTTTGTTACAGTTGTGTTTTGTATTCAACACATGTACAATATTGTACAGTCTGTTCTGCTAAATAAACCATGACAGGAAAACTTACTGGGGTCAATTTGTTCTTAAACATTGGTAATACTGCACACATTATTTAAAAATATACTCAGGTACTTAATTAATTGTGTATTTACTTATTATTGAATCGATATCAAAGCTAATAAATCAATATCGAATTGAATCGAAATCGAATCGAATCGAAGCCTCAAGAATCAAAATCGAATCGAATTGTGAAATTCCTAACAATACCCAGCCCTAGTCTGCTCTTAAAGGGAATGTGAGATGACTCTCTGATTGGTTTATTTCACGTTACGCCCAAACCACACCTATGAATAATGAAGCTACTTCAGACCAACCCATTTTAGATTTGCGCCTGGCGCAAGAGTCATTTATCCCGCCGGGAAAATAGCAACAGCGCCAAGACCCGCCCACAAAGTTACTTGCGCTTTGACACTTGCGTTTCAGATCGTTAAAATAGGGCCCTTAATGTCTATTTTGACAAATGTTTTGTCCAGTCCGTTGCTACGGTTATCACTGTCAATCATAGCAATTTTAAGCGCAACTCGCGGAACAATGTAGCGGATTTACTCCCGGAATAATATTTTTAATTGCCGACTTTGCAAACAGCGGCAAATTTGACGAGAGTGACAAAAGGCTGTAAGGAAAGCGTTTGCGGGAAGCCCTTATATGGAGATGGTTTGGGTGTGTTTTATGCAAATGACTAACCTCGTGCACGTGGCCGCTCATTTAGAATACTCCGAATTCACTAATATCACAACAAGGTTAAGAACAAATTCTTGTGCGTACAAACCATAGACTGTAAAAAATATGGACGTAGTGTCCGTGGCGTCACCTGTAGGATTCTGAAGAGCGTTTTTGAAGCCTAAAGTGGGCGGAGCCGTCCGTCGACATCTTGGCAGCGCGTCACTCCCAGATAACAGAAAATGGGCAAAGAGGCGGGACGTGTGTGGAGCTGAGGAGCCAGGTGCTGAAACCACGCCCCCTAGCTCTACATGATCGAGTTAGCTTAGGCATAGGAGCTAATGCTATATGCTACTGGCCTTGCAGTAAAGTGACAGCTGACTTGAAGAAATAAAGCCAATAGTTAAAGTCCATGTTTTTGCCCTTCAAAATACTATAATAGTTAAAAGACATAACTAAAAGTGAGACTATGTGTATCATGATGCATTATTATTCTGCTAATTAAAAATGTATTATGCAGTAACTTATTGATCTGAGCGTGTGTGTGACAGTGATTAATGCGGATACATGTCACCCAGCGCAGCATCGCACATCAAGTTCAGTTTCGTAGAGACCTTTATTCAGTCCATTTTAAATTCTGATTTTGGCCGCCTCTCAAATGGATTAAACCATAGATATTACCCAAGAAGTTCAAGTAAATTCACTAGAAATCCACGCTCATTCAAGGGTGTGCATCTATTGCATGGACAGAGAGAAAACACTGACACCTGCAGGATTTCATCTGACGGTACTTTTTATTTAACACTAAAAAGTTAAATAAGCATACATAGTCCATCTGTTCCATAAGAGCAACGGTACCGCAGAACAAGTGTAGTCTCTATAGACGTTTTTAAAACAACTCCAAAAAGCAAAGGAATTGTCAGACATCCATGAGTGCATGTTCACAGTGGAAAACAACTGAAAAACAACACTGGTTGTTCTCTCGATACTATAATATGCGTGTACGAAATAAGTACAACATGGCAGAGATGCCAAATTCAGCGGCTGGGATTAGCTGAGGTGACGTGTCGTGATGCTGACAGACAGCAGACAAACGGCTAGCAGTGACAACAGCCGCAATCCACCTGTCACTCAAGTGGCCACGCCCTTAATTATGCAGAACTTTAAAGCTTAAAGGACAAGTTCGGTATTTTACACTTAAAGCCCTGTTTACAGATCGTATCTGATGAAATAGAACGGGTAAGATTAAAATTTGGACACATGCTGCTGTTCCGAGAATTTTAGGTTTATTTCGCTTTCCCCCCCCCACCCCCACAATGGATGTCTATGTGCACTCGAACATTCATTCCTAAAACACATTAAACTTTCATTTACAAAGACGTGAAACTCACCGAGTGGTCAGGGGTGTTCACTGGTATGTTCACTCAAAAATCGCTGAAAATGATGCATTCCAACAGGTTTTATCGTAGTTTTTGTCCAACTCCATTGACTTGTATTGAAAGAGCTGTGTGAGGTACGGTATTACTCCGCCACTTCTTCTTCTGCTTCTTCTGTGTATTCAATGAAATGCCAGTGGTTTGCTTGCAATTGGCAAAGGTGCATTATCGCCACCAACTGGGCTGGAGTGTCTATTATTCAAGCTCTCAACGGAAGAATTTACGGGTGTGAGACGTTTGGAAAAATAGATCCACAGTTTTACAACGAATGGTAAAACACCTGTTGGAATGCATCATTTTCAGCGATTTTTGAGTGAACATACCAGTGAACACCCCTGACCACTCGGTGAGTTTCACGTCTTTGTAAACGAAAGTTTAATGTGTTTTAGGAATGAATGTTCGAGTGCACATAGACATCCATTGTGGGGGTGGGGGGAAAGCGAAATAAACCTAAAATTCTCGGAACAGCAGCATGTGTCCAAATTTTAATCTTACCCGTTCTATTTAATCAGATACGATCTGTAAACAGGGCTTTAAGTGTAAAATACCGAACTTGTCCTTTAAAGCTGCAGTCGGCAAGTCTGGCAGATTGAGTGGACTTAGCCAAAATTTTGAATGTTTACAACTCTCATGCCCCTCCCCCACTACCAACGAGCACCCGCCCATCGTCAGTGCGTGTGTACCTGATTTTCTGTGAACGCGCGCGTCTCTTCAGCATCGATCAACACCATGGACTAGGCTGCCCTGGCTAATCTATCCATAGATAGCAATAACCGAGGAATTGGAAGCTTGTTAGTAGATTTTCTCTCCGCCATCACGCTTCGTACAATCTTCAGGCGAACTTCAGGCGTGTCGTGTGCATGTGATATTGTAATGTGCGCGAGCCGCGAGGGAGGGGGGATCTGTGGCGTGTGCACGAACTGTGATTGACAGTCAGATCTCATAATTTAAACGGATGAGTTATAAAAAAAAAACCTCACGCCCGTTTCACACATACTCCGTTTGCAGTGCGTATGCGGTGCGTATTTTTTTCCGTACCTATGTTAACAGGTTAGAGCTTTCACACTGCACGCGGTTGCAGTCCGTCGATCCGTCCCAGTTGCGGTGCGTATACAGCAGTGCAGCGATCGTTTCCGCACCGAGTCTATTTTTGCTGTGCTGCACGCGCTGAATTAAAGTGACAGCGCATGTTTCGTGGTCAAAATGAACACAGATTGACCTAAAAATGTAGTAATTTCACCATAAATGCGATTAATTAAATAAAATGTAGTAATCTCACCATAAATGTATTTAATTAAATACTATTTTCACTTTAAGACCGGGGTAAAGCAAGGAAAACTACAATGTACCTCAACAAGGCGACATAATGAACGACACTCGTCTCATTCGTGGAGGTGGAAAAACATGTTATTTGTGACATGCGAGATTTATTGTATTAATTTAAATATAAAAGAAAAGGCATGAGAGTCGGCTTATTTTACTTATTACTTATTACTTATTTTTTTTATATAAGTAGCCTACATGGTTAAATATTTGACCACTTGCTTTAGGAACTTAATATAAGTAGAAGTAATGCATTGAATAATAGGCTTACATTGTTTAAATTGTGTTTAAACGTGCATACGTCTATTAAAGAGTGTATGTGTACAAAGAGAATCACAATGCTGAGACGTTAAGACCAGGGTAAATCAAGGGAAAATACATATTTCAACCAGGCAACATAATGAACAACACTCGTCTCATTCGTGGAGGTGGAAAAACAAGTTCTTTGTGACATTCGAGATTTATTGTATAAAGATTTAAATTATGCAAAAGAAAGAGTATGAGTCTGCTGTTTTTGTCAATTTTAAGTTTTATTTTAAAATGTAGGCTATACGATTTTAGGCTATACGAAGTAGGCCTACATGGTTAAATATTTTACCACTTGCTTGAGCAACTTAATATATAATTATATAAGAGTAATGCATTGAATAATACGTTGTTTAAATTGTATTTAAACGTGAATACGTCTATTAAAGAGTGTATACGTGTGTACAAAGAGAATCGCAATGCTGACAAAAAAACTTTTTTTAAATAAAAGTTGCTAATAACTTCTGGATTTGAAATACAAATAGTGAGTATGTATTTGTGGTACAGCCGCGGATCACGCACTGCAAACGCAGCATATGTGAAAGCACTATTGCGCGAGCTGGTCTTGCACCACATACGCACTGCAACACGCACCGCATACGCACTGCACACGGAGTATGTGTGAAACGGGCGTCACAGTTGTCCTGAAGGGCAAAATTAGGTATATAGACCAAAACAACTTTTTGCACCAGGCTGTAAACATATTTTTTTCTGCTGTAAAAATTGGGTATTTTAACATGGGGGAGATACAGATTTGACTCACTTTTGCATCCAGTCTCAAGCGGACGGTCGATGAATTGCAGTTCAATTCACATCCGTGTTGGCTTCAAGAGAGAGACGAGGGGTGCTTCTCAATATCCCTTCTCATCTCCTCCAGGGGCGGACTGGCCATCTGTGTGATCTGGAGAATCACAGAACGGCCGGTACTCCAGGGCGGCCGGTGGGCCGGCCCACCACCCGCCACGCACGCAGTTATCACCTGTTTTTTTCCCCCCACTAATCTGTTTCACACTCCAGTACTGTAGGCGGCAGCATTACACCTTTAAGTTGGATGCCAGCTCCACTGGCCGTGGCCGCCAAGTAACAAGCAAAGACGTTAGATAAAAGCATAGAAACAAAACGGAAGAAAAAAAAAAGGGTGGGGCTGAGAATGCGAGAGAAAAAAAATGGCGGAATTTAGATACTGAAGCCGCTAAATGTCGCAAACTAACTGGAATATTTAGCAGCACAGCCAGCAGCAGCACCTCGCAGTTAAATATTAGCAGCCAGACAGCAAGTGAGCCAGACAGCTATGCAGCAACATGCCACCAGTGATGATGAGGGACAGAAAGATGAGCTGGTTCCACAGGCAGATCCAGGGCAAGTAAGTATGGAACATGAGAGGAGAAAGAGAGTTACTTGCTAGGGATGATGTTAGGAAGTGATATTCAGGTTGCTACATTTTTAATGATTACAGTTGTTAAAACAGCTAAACTTAAACATTTTAACTGTAAAATCCCACATGCAGTAGCTAATATTAAGAAATATGTTGTGCTTTTACTTTTAAAAATGTTGGTAAAAATGTTGGTAACTACAGTTAATGCTTACAAACTTTGAAGATTTTGAATACAGAAGTTACATTTGTAATGGTGTATTTTCATTTAGATGTGGTATTATTACTTGTGCAGTAAGATTAATTACTGCATAAATGAATTAAGATTATTAAGTAATAAATTCATTTTAAGACAGAATGGAATAGATCAGCGGTTCCCAAACTTTTTTTCCTGCGCACCCCCTTCTATGTCCCAACCGGGTTGGCGCACCCCCAATCCCCACTTCAAAAAAAAAAAACGCAACAAAGCTTTGTTTTATCGCCATATGGACTCATGTTTAATCATGCGCAAATAACCAGAACACGCATGACAATAACAACATCAACAAAGTTTCAATATAATGCAACAAAGATACGCACAAGCTTCCACTTTTAAGAGGACGAGTGACAGACACAGGCTCAGTAACAGAAAGCACGGTTATTTTCAGCCGCGTAAAAGAAACATTGCAGCAATATTAAATGACCGTGGAGCTAGCATCATCATCATCATCATAATACAACGGTTATGGAAATTAGAACGACAGTACATTGAATTAAATTACAATGTAGTTACTAAAGATCCACAACATTAAAGAGAATAGGCGCCGAAATAGCAAGCGCAAAATGCGGCACTGGCATCTCGAAGCGGCACTTCTGGCGGCATCTCCAGCGGCCATCAGTGCAGCGGCATCTCCAGCGGCCAGCGGCATCTCCCGTAATCACTATTTTTTATTTTATTAACTGCATTTTAACAGTTAACACTTAACAGAGTAGCTACTTAAAAGTTGTTAATAAAGTTTTGAGTTTCTGATTCTCCATTACATCAGAGAAAGCTGCAACTGTTCTGAGTAGCCTGATATTTTGTATTCTTTTGGCTACGGTCCCGCCGTGCGGTGTCGTAGACATGCTAATAATATCTTATTTCGTTATTCAAGATTAGTGAATTCGTGTGACGCGGTCCTCCGGTCCGAAATACGCGTATTTTTTTATACTGACTTTTATTTTTTAATTGCGTATAGCTCCAAAAGTCGGTCACTTTTAGAAGACTGAACCCAGCTTCATCTTGACCTGCTTGATTTGTGAATTTTTTCACAGCAAAGCTCATGTCCATAAACTGTTTGGTAAGTCCGCTAGACAGGAATTTGGTAAATAGCCGCTCTTCACGTTTAACATCAATTTATAATAAACACGGTGACCGACGGATTACAAAAACACTTGTTATATTGAGCTTTATTTGTGAAAGGTTCCACAGTGCAGTTTGGGCCAGTTAACCCTTCACTGAGTGTTTAAAATAACCATTCTGATTTGTGAAAGGTTTCACAGTTCATTTTGGGTCAGTTAAACCTTCGGGTTAACTGACCCAAACTGAACTGTGGAACATTTCACAAATCAGAATGGTTATTATTTTAAACACTCAGTGAAGGGTTAAAGGGATAGTTCACTTTGAAATAAAATTTTGGTATGTTTTAGCTTACCTCAAGGGCATCCAAGATGTATGTGTCTTTTTTTCCGCAGTAGTTTCAATGTTGATATTTTTAGGTCAAACCGTTCTTGTCTGTCAGTCCTATAATGCAGGTCTATGGTCACTATCTCAAAGAGCATGCACAGAGTCCAAATTAAAACAATTCCCCATCGTCCAAATTAAACCTGTGTGGCCTAAGACACGAAACGAGCGGTTTGTGTGAGAAAACGAACAGTATTTATATCATTTTTAACTCTTGTACACAGCCAGGTCCAAGTGAGACTGGTGCATAGATATATATACACTAGATTTCGCCAGAACGAATTCATTGGAACGAATGCCGTAGGCAAGGCGACATCTATTCTAGTGTATATATATCTATGCACCAGTCTGAGTACACATCACACACCAGGATGCGCGCGCGCCCTCAGATGGACGTGGCTGTGTACAAGAGTTAAAAACGATATAAATACTGTTCGTTTTCTCACACAAACCGCTCGTTTCGTGACTTCAGTGTGTACTTACGATGGGTAATTTTCTTATTTGGACGATGAGGAATTGTTTAATTTGGACTCTGTGCATGCTCTTTGAGGTGGTGACCACAGACCTGCATTATAGGACTGAAAGACAGGAACGGTTTGACCTAAAAATATCAAAATTGAAATTACTGCGGAAAAAAGACACCTACATCTTGGATGCCCTTGAGGTAAGCTAAAAACATACCAACATTTATTTTCAAAGTGAACTATCCCTTTAACTGGCCCAAACTGCACTGTGGAACCTCTCACTAATCAGAATGGTTAAAATAAAATAAAAAATACGCGTATTTCGGACCGGAGGACCGCGTCACACGAATTCACAAATCTTGAATAACGAAATAAGATATTATTAGCATGTCTACGACACTGCACGGCGGGACCGTAGCCAAAAGAATACACAATATCAGGCTATTCAGAACAACTGCAGCTTTCTCTGGTGTAATGGAGAATAAGAAACTCAAAACTTTATTAACAACTTTTAAGTAGCTACTCTGTTAAGTGTTAAGTTAATAAAATAAAAAATAGTGATTACGCCGCTGGCCGCTGGAAGTGCCGCTTTGAGATGCCAGAGCCGCATTTTGCGCTAGCCCTTACTGGAGAATAGATACAATAATAAAAACGAGGATCAATTTTACGACAATAAAATTAGCCTACACACGATCCACAACATAATTAAGTAACAAAGAGCATAGGCTCAAACATAAAATAAATTAAAAGAGGATCCATCTGGAACTGGAACTGGAAGTGCAGCGCAAAAGTCGCTCAGCCTGCAGAGAGAGAGAGAGAGGTAGGGGGTGGGAGACGGGGAGGAGGATGTATTAGTATTCTCAGTAGGCCTATATGTGTAGCAATAATATGAAATACTTACCCATATTAATGTGACGGGTGGGCTTGCATCTTGGCACAAAGCTCTCCGAAGTTTGGCGCAATGGAAGACAGTTTAAGCCTCAATTCCTTCTCAACAGCATCCAGTCTTTGCCGATGTTTAGTTTTAACTGCTGCCATAGCAGAGAAACCAGCCTCGCAGAGATACGTTGTGGCGAAGGGCATCAAAACTCTCAAGGCTTGCTTTGCCAAGACTGTGTATGATGTCAGTGACTCGGTCCAAAAATCCACAAGTGGCTTTCGTTTGAACTGTAACTGCAGTGCTCCATCAGATGACAGCTCGATCAGCTGCTCCTGCTCGTGAAATGACAGCTGTGGGACGGGCAGGGAAACTTCAAATGGATTGCGAATCCAAGCGCGAGATGTGTCCATAGGTGGGAAGTGTTTCCGTAGCTGCCCGGCGAGTTGGTTGAGGTGTTCAATTATGAGACTTTTTACATGCTCACCCAGGTCCACGTCATTTTCCCCCAAGAACTCGTGAAGCGTAGGGAAACACAGGTGTGTGTTCCCACTCACGCAACTCGCCCAGAACCGTAGCTTCTTTATCATGGCCTCAATCCTGTCTTGGGTGTTGAACACAGTTACACTGACTCCCTGCAGACTTAGATTGAGTTCATTCAGAGCTGAGAAGATGTCCGCTAGATAGCCGAGCCTTTTCAGAAACTCTTCGTCATGCATACTGGAGGCCAAATTAAACGGATTCTCCTCAAAAAACTGCTGCAATTCGTGCCGGAGTTCAAAGAGCCTTGTCAGCACTTTGCCGCGGGACAGCCAACGCACCTCTGTGTGCAGCAGCAGTGATTTGTGTTCGCTGCCCATCTCATTACATAACAGTGTGAATATTCGTGAATTTAGCGGACAAGCTTTAATGAAGTTCACCAGTTTGACTGCGTCGTTCAGCACTGCAAGTAGATCAGCTGGCATGTTTTTGGCTGCGAGGGCCTCTCTGTGAATGCTGCAGTGTACCCAGCTGATGGATGGGCAGACGCTCCTAATATGAGCTATAAGCCCCGTGTGTTTCCCCGTCATTGATTTTGCCCCGTCTGTGCAAATTCCAACACAGCGCTCCCAGTCGATCCCATTGGTCCTCATAAAAACGTCAATTAAATTGAAGATTTCCTGTCCTGTTGTTCGGGTAGCAAGGGGCCGACAGAACAAAAAATCTTCTTGTACCGTTCCTTCAAAAAGGTAACGGACATACAGAAGAAGATTGGCCAGATTTGTAACATCTGTAGACTCGTCTACTTGCAGAGAGTAAAACTCACTTTTCTTCACACGACTGACTAGTGTAGCCAGGATGTCTTCAGACATGGCATCAATGCGGCGCGACACAGTGTTATTGGACACAGGAATCATGTCCATCTTTTTTGCCTCTTTCTCTCCAATCATACACTCCACCATCTCTTTGGCCGCTGGCAAACACACGTCTTCGGCAATTGTGTGCGGCAGCCCCTTTCTCCCTACTCTGTAACTGAGCAGATATGAAGCTCGTAACGCGTCTTTCGTAGACCCAATGCATGAATGAAACTGCTCTTTTTTTTGGCTTTTCTGCAACTCCTCCAACTTTGCTTTAAAAAATGTAAGGGGCTTTTGACTTAAATTGCCATGTTTCGTGTGCAGGTGACGACGGAGATAAGACGGCTTCAGACAGCTGTTCGCTAAAACTTCACTGCACAACACGCACTGAGGCTTCGGGCAATCTGTATCGCCGATCCAAGTGAAGCCCAGACCCAGATAATTGTCATCATATTTCCTTCTTTTTTTCCCCGTCTGGTGTTCACCCTCATCACCTCTTTTTTGCCATCTCATTCCCTCCTCTTCGGTTTCCTCCGGCGCATCTTCCCGCTCATTTTCTTTCGCTATTCTCTCCGTCTCTGTTGCCTCCAAATCCTCACTCTCTCTTTGTCCCTCTTCTCCTTCGTGACTAACAACTTTATCATAAGACGTCTCACTTGACAGTTTCCCTGATTTCAGCCAGTTAAGCATATTGATAAATTATAATATATATATATATATATATATATATATATATATATATATATATATGGAATGAATGAAATGAGTTGGCGCGCATATAGCCTAGCCTGCAGTGCATAAAAGAAGAGCAGTTCGTAGAAGAAGACAGCGGCTGTCTTCTACGTTTCTATCAAAAACTAATAAATTATAGTTTTTTTATTTAAAATAAAAGGAAAGGTCATTTACAAAGGAAATGTTTACTGTTCATGTTTTTTTTATTGTATGGAAAAATCCCACTTAAAAAAACAGACCGCCATTACATTTTTCCTCTCGCGCACCCCCTGGTGGTTTGGGAATCCCTGGAATAGATTGTCACAGCATATTATATAATCTATTCCATGTTCTCTTGGAATAAAACCTGTTTTTTTTTGTTTTTTTTTAAATCCATTCCATCATTTGTTTATTCAGGTTGAGCTTAGACCAAGTCCATTTATGTGAGTATTCAAGTTAATCTAGAATAATTTGCTTTTAACACAACATCTACTCAACATCAGTGCTATTGCTATAATTTGGATGGTATAGTATCATGAGCCACAATTTAAGTCTTGTGACACTCATGCCAGGCATTATTGTTGTTGTTGTTGTTGAGTTTCCGCGTACCGATTGCTTTGGGCCGGGCCTAGTCAAAGTCCAGGGCCGTTTTTTAGTCCCAGTCCGTCCCTGATCTCCTCGCTCCTCCGTCCTCTATCCTATGACCCGGAAACCGATCGAGCTTGGCCATCTTGAAGGACATCTCAATTCTCTAATTGCACTGCGAAGAGGTGAGGATCGAGGAGTGAGGAGGCTTCTTGGGGAGTCATGAGCGAGGATACACAGGTGTATCCTTTGCGGAAGAGCTTTATTGACTAAACGTGACGCACGTATAAATTCTCCTCCCCCTTCACATCGGTCACAATAATTTAAATTTATACTTTACCTTTGTAGTTTATATAAACCACACATCTCACATATTTCAACAGGGTATCTTGCTTTATTATTATTTATTATGAATTTCTTAAATAACTAATACAACATAAGGGCAGATCCTTTGAGTGCAGCTGATAATGCAGTGAAGTTACACTTGAGTGATCAAGTATTCCAATATATAAAAAAGCTTTCATTCGATTCCTCCGTCTTCATTTTCTTTCCTTGCATCCTTCCCTCACATCCTACAGGGGGTGGAGCTGAGACGCGAGGAAAGGAAGCGAGGAAAGGAAACGAGAATGCACAAATAAGAAATGAGAAGCACCCAAGGAGGTTGCCGCTTGGTACGAACCAAGCGTGCCGCACATGTCCTGAAAATGAAGCCAAAGCATCTAGATCACCCCCATGTGGTTGATCCCAGTATAGGTCGTAAACCCTGTGCTCTCCGTTTAGTCTAATGGGACATAAGGCAAACTAAACAATCAAATTCAAATAAAAAAAAAAAATTCCAAAGATGTTTTCTGTCATTTTAGGTAGTTTTTATCACGATTATGTACGGTTAAGTGTTTGATCTTTGAAATAAGTTTGGTCTTAGTTAGTTATTTAATGCTATAAAAACTGGAGTGGTACGTCATGATTAACAGCTGTGATTGACAGCTTCTCAGAGCGAAGTAGTGACTTCGAAGTATGTACTTTTTTGGGGGATTTTCAGGAGGAGATTGGAGCTTCAACTTTAATTTCTATATTTCCATAACTGTTTATTTCACACCGACATAATGAGTTGTTCTGGGGAGTGTAGGTAGGGCTTTGATAATGCGGCTACTCTTCACGCTCACTACTGCACAGACTCGGGTCCCCCGTTTACTACCGTACAGAATCAGGTCCCATATCACCGCAAGATGTCAGCGCCATTTGGGACATTGGTGGCTTCACCTTTCAACAATGGAAGAGAGTGAAGGTGCGTCGTCCATCTTTTTTTACAGTCTATGATACGAACGTGTTGTGAATTAGGCAGAGATTTTTCGTGAGAAGTTCTACAGTGCGTACAAATACGAAATAATCCACACAATTATTAGTGAATGAGACCCATCTTTATGTTGTTTCTACATTACTATTTAATCACAGAAAAAAACGTGTGATTAACCTAGTTCATGTTTTAATCGATTGACAGTAATAATATATATATATATATATTATATCTTGTTTGTAAGTAACAATAACTAAATATCCTGACAACAATTTTAATTTACAGAGAAACAAAATAGGGAAAAAAGATACTTTGCTATATTAAAATTTATTCTAGTTTAAGTATTAATTTAACAATGTAGTAGGGTTTTTGCTTTTATATATATATATATATATACACTGCTCAAAAAAATTAAAGGAACACTTTGAAAACACATCAGATCTCAATGGGGAAAAATATCATGCTGGATATCTATACTAATATGGACTGGGTAATGTGTTATGAACGAAAGGATGCCACATCGTTTGATGGAAATGAAAATGATCAACCTACAGAGGATTGAATTCAAAGACACAGAGGATTGAATTCAAAGACACCCCGGAAATCTAAGTGAAAAAATGATGCAGCAGGCTTGTCAATTTTGCTGAAATTTCATTGCAGCAACTCAGAATGGTACTCAGTAGTTTGTATGGCCCCCACGTGCTTGTATGCATGCCTGACAACGTCGGGGCATGCTCCTAATGAGACGACGGATGGTGTCCTGCGGTATTTCCTCCCAGATCTGGACCAGCGCATCACTGAGCTCCTGGACAGTCTAAGGTGCAACCAGGTGATGTCAGATGGACCGAAACACAATGTCCCAGAGGTGTTCTATTGGATGTAGGTCAGGTGAGCGTGGTGGCCCTTCAATGGTATCATTCCTTCATCCTCCAGGAACTGCCTGCATGCTCTCGCCACATGAGGCCGGGCATTGTTGTGCACCAGGAGGAACCCAGGACCCACTGCACCAGCATAGGGTCTGACAATAGATCCAAGGATTTCATCCCGTTACCTAATGGCAGTCAGGGTGCCATTGTCTAGCCTGCAGAGGTCTGTGCGTCCCTCCATGGATATGCCTCCCCAGACCATCACTGACCCACCACCAAACCGGTCATGCTGAATGATGTTACAGGCAGCATAACATTCTCCACGGCTTCTCCAGACCCTTTCCTGTCTGTCACGTGCTCAGGGTGAACCTGCTCTCATTTGTGAAAACCACAGGGCACCAGTGGCGGACCTGCGAATTCTGGTGTTCAATGGGAAATGCCAATCGAGCTCCCTGGTGCTGGGCAGTGAGCACAGGGCCCACTAGAGGACGTCGGGCCCTCAGACCACCCTCATGAAGTCTGTTTCTGATTGTTTGGTCAGAGACATTCACACCAGTGGCCTGCTGGAGGTCATTTTGTAGGGCTCTGGCAGTGTTCATCATGTTCCTCCTCGCACAAAGGAGCAGATACCGGTCCTGCTGATGGGTTAAGGACCTTCTACGGCCCTGTCCAGCTCTCCTAGAGTAGCTGTCTGTCTTCCTGGAATCTCCTCCATGCTCTTGAGACTGTGCTGGGAGACACAGCAAACCTTCTGGCAATGGCACGTATTGATGAGCCATCCTGAAGGAGCTGGACTGCCTGCGCAACCTCTGTAGGGTCCAGGTATCGCCTCATGCTACCAGTAGTGACACTGACCCTAGCCAAATGCAAAACTGGTGAAAAACAGTCCGAAAAGATGAGTAGGGAAAAAATGTCAGTGGCCTCCACCTGTAAAACCATTCCTGTTTTGGGGGTTGTCTCACTGTTGCCCATCTAGTGCACCTGCTGTTAATGTCATTAACACAGACTGCTCAAAAAAATAAAGGGAACACTTTTTAATCAGAGAATAGCATCAAGTCAGTTAAACTCCTGGGATATTGATCTGGTCAGTTAAGTAACAGAGGGGGTTGGTAATCAGTTTCAGCTGCTTTAGTGTTAATGACATTAACAGCAGGTGCACTAGATGGGCAACAGTGAGACAACCCCCAAAACAGGAATGGTTTTACAGGTGGAGGCCACTGACATTTTTTCCCTACTCATCTTTTCGGACTGTTTTTCACCAGTTTTGCATTTGGCTAGGGTCAGTGTCACTACTGGTAACATGAGGCGATACCTGGACCCTACAGAGGTTGCGCAGGCAGTCCAGCTCCTTCAGGATGGCTCATCAATACGTGCCATTGCCAGAAGGTTTGCTGTGTCTCCCAGCACAGTCTCAAGAGCATGGAGGAGATTCCAGGAAGACAGACAGCTACTCTAGGAGAGCTGGACAGGGCCGTAGAAGGTCCTTAACCCATCAGCAGGACTGGTATCTGCTCCTTTGTGCGAGGAGGAACATGATGAACACTGCCAGAGCCCTACAAAATGACCTCCAGCAGGCCACTGGTGTGAATGTCTCTGACCAAACAATCAGAAACAGACTTCATGAGGGTGGTCTGAGGGCCCGACGTCCTCTAGTGGGCCCTGTGCTCACTGCCCAACACCAGGGAGCTCGATTGGCATTTCCCATTGAACACCAGAATTGGCAGGTCCGCCACTGGTGCCCTGTGGTTTTCACAAATGAGAGCAGGTTCACCCTGAGCACGTGACAGACAGGAAAGGGTCTGGAGAAGCCGTGGAGAATGTTATTCTGCCTGTAACATCATTCAGCATGACCGGTTTGGTGGTGGGTCAGTGATGGTCTGGGGAGGCATATCCATGGAGGGACGCACAGACCTCTGCAGGCTAGACAATGGCACCCTGACTGCCATTAGGTAATGGGATGAAATCCTTGGATCCATTGTCAGACCCTATGCTGGTGCAGTGGGTCCTGGGTTCCTCCTGGTGCACAACAATGCCCGGCCTCATGTGGCGAGAGCATGCAGGCAGTTCCTGGAGGATGAAGGAATGATACCATTGAAGGGCCACCACGCTCACCTGACCTACATCCAATAGAACACCTCTGGGACATTGTGTTTCGGTCCATCTGACATCACCTGGTTGCACCTTAGACTGTCCAGGAGCTCAGTGATGCGCTGGTCCAGATCTGGGAGGAAATACCGCAGGACACCATCCGTCGTCTCATTAGGAGCATGCCCCGACGTTGTCAGGCATGCATACAAGCACGTGGGGGCCATACAAACTACTGAGTACCATTCTGAGTTGCTGCAATGAAATTTCAGCAAAATTGACAAGCCTGCTGCATCATTTTTTCACTTAGATTTCCGGGGTGTCTTTGAATTCAATCCTCTGTAGGTTGATCATTTTCATTTCCATCAAACGATGTGGCATCCTTTTGTTCATAACACATTACCCAGTCCATATTAGTATAAATATCCAGCATGATATTTTTCCCCATTGAGATCTGATGTGTTTTCAAAGTGTTCCTTTAATTTTTTTGAGCAGTGTATTTATATATATATAAGCATAACCCCCCCCCCCCCTACATTTAAGTATTGATTTAACAATGGAGTAGGGTTTATACTTTATATATATTAAACTAGAATAAAATTTAATTTAGCAAAGTATCTTTTTTCCCTATTTTGCTTCTCTAAATTAAAATTGTTGTCAGGGTCCTTTTTTACTAGGGCTGGGTTTCGATTCAAATTTCAAGAATCGATTCGATTCCGATTCTCAAGATCTTGAATCGATTATCATTATTCGATTCGATCCGATTCGATCCGATCCGATCCGATCTTCGAGATTTAGATAATGGTTTTTGAAAAAAGCATTTTTTTTCCAGCTGTTACCTGAATTACAGGACTGTAGTTATGCAACATATTGATACTATTATTATAGACATTCAACTGCAAATTAATGGAGTATTGGTGGTTGTAAAGAACAATCCCCCTTCCAGAGTGTTGATACAACTGCTTTCACAAACTTGCACTGGTGTAGACGACCGAGGACGCAGAGGTATATCAGCAGCAGTAGACCGATTATTTAGACGCGAACCTGATGTATTATTAAAAATGACATTAAGAATTTTCCAAAAAGCTGCTACAGTTCAGATGCAAATGCACCTTTATTTTTTTATTTTAATTATCAACATTTAGAACACATTTGTTCTAAGCCAGTGCAAATGTAAACAGATTGTTGGTTACTGGCTTCACAGTAAACAGACAACATTACACAGTAGAGATGCGCGGATGGGCTATTATTTCAACCGCATCACAAAACAAAACTCATCCGTCCGCACCAACGTTTTTGACCAATTTTCAAAACCGCACCCGCCCGCCATCCACTTAATGTATGCATATATTTTTTATTTGATTGGTTAACCGCCAGCCACCCATCCGAATTTAATTAAAATATAATTTTTCGTCACGTCATCCGCCCGATCCACGGTTTATCCACGGAGTCCGCGGCTGTAACCGCCAACCGCGCATCTCTACACAGAATGTAAATAAAATTTGAACTTACAAAACCTTTAGAAAACCTTTGCTTTTGTCAAGCTCGTTCTCTGCATTGCTTCTGAACCCGAAATGGTGCCAGATCGCAGCTTTGAGCGTTTCTGGAGTTTTCAAAGCAACCGCTTGCTTAACGTTACTGACGTTGTTTTAATGTCCTTCCACCTCGCGCGCATGCGTGAATTCAATGACGCGGCAAGTTAAAGTTCACGGGGAAAATCGATCCTCTGAGTTACGGATCGATCTTTAGAAATTAATATGAAAATCGATTCAGAATCGGTGAATCGATTTTTTCAACACAGCCCTATTTTTTACAGTGTGAAATGGCTTCTGCATATATTTTTTTAATAACATATAACTCTCACACAGTGGTGGCAATTTTGGGTCACAAAGTTGATGTAAAAAACTGTGATTTCCCAGATAAGGGAAAGGGTCTGTGCACTTCAGGTGCTTTAACTGCACGCTTTATTCTCAGGTACTATGTGTGCCCGCTTGTCTGGTAGGGCTGCTGTAGCCAGGAGTGATTTTAACATGGATGAAGAGACTGGAGGGAGACATGCTAGAGCCGTCTGCTTTCAGCAGATGCACATGTCTGTAACCTGTAGAACAAATGTTACAGAATAAGTGTGTGCAGCCAAAACAGGGCAGTTTGTGTTCAGTAAAGAATCAATAAAAGTCATACCTGTCCGCATGCTTGTGAAAGGAAATGTAAACTGGCCCAGAAAATCATTACTGGTGGCGTAGTCATGGTCCTCGACCATAAAACGTACTAATACCAGTTCTGGCACATGAAGCTGGAACTTACAGGTGCAGTCCCACCTGGGGTTAAAGCCTGAGGAGGGTAAAACATGTTTAAATCACATCTGATAAGCCAAAACATTATGACCAATCATTTTTGAAGCGAATATCGCTGATCATCTCCTAACAAGGCCACATATTAAGGTCTGAGTAGATTAGATGGTAAGCAAACAATTAGTTCTCTTAATCAATGTGTTGGATGCAGGAGAAATGGACAAGAATAAAGATTTAGGTGACTTTGAAAAGGGGCAAATTGTTATGGCAAGGTTACTGGGTCATAGTATCGCAGTAACATCAAGGCTTGTGGGCTTTTCATGGTCAGCAGTGATGAGAATTTACCAACGGTGGTCCGAGGAGGGACAAACCACAACACCGGTGAGAAAGTGTTGTGCCCCCAAGGCTCATCCATGCATGAGGGCAACAACGGCTATCCTGTCTGGTAAGAGCCAATAGAAGGTCCACTGTGGCATCATTACTGTGGCTCTTTAAGTCATTATTTTAATGATGGTTATGGGAGGAATGTCACAACACACAGTGCATGACACTGCTGCATAGACGCAGACCAATCAGAGGGGCTATGATGACCCGTCTACCGTTGAAAGCAATTACAATGGGTATGTGAGCGTCGGATTTCTGAGCAGTGTAAGAAAGTCGCATAGTCCGATAAGACGCATTTTCTTTTATATGACGTGGACGATGGTGCTATTTAACTGGTGAAGTGATGGCACCAGGATGCATTGTGGGACTACGAGGAGCTGGCGGAGGGAGTATGTACCTAAACCTTGTTACAGACCAGGTACACCCCTTCATGACAATGGTGTTCCCTGGTGGAAATTTCATGATTTGAAAAGCCTAAGTGGTTGTAAAAAAAAAAAAAAAAGGTCACACTTGTGGTCTTCACGGTCAAATATGACCGCCATAGGACATGAATGGGAAATGGGCAAAAAAAAAAATGAAAATATAGAACATTTTGATGCGTACAATCTACAAATCAGCCACAATGCAGAAAAAAAATTCACAAAAAATATGTCAAATAAAATCAATAATTCAACCACAATGCAGTAAAAAGTGGACAGCAAGGAAGGGGTTATACTCTAAACATCAAGAGTGCAAAACAGACACACCCACTCACACACACACACACACAAAAGAACTGGTAGGCCTATAACCATACAGCAAAAATGAGTCAGAAGACTGAAATAAGATGTTGAAATTAGAAAAAGGAAAACCAGGAATGCTCAGACATGCACACAACAGTGAAACAAGACTTCGCTCCGAGTGTTGTTTAAGTGTGGCTTAAATAGATGTTTGATCATGAGGTGCAGGCGTGTAATGCAGTGCAGGTGTATGGAGTAATCAGTTAAGGTAGATGCAGGATGGGAAATGTAGTCTGTGAGTGAATATGATAGTCCGGTGTGGAGAGCCCTCTGGTTAGGGCTGAACGATTAATTGCATTTGCGATAATATCGCGATATGATGAAATGCGATTTTTTAAACCGCAAAGCTGCGATTATAGTCTGGTCACGTGACACGCGAGAGTAACCAGTCTGATTTACAGATGAAGCATCAACTTGGCACGCGACACATATAGACCTGGCTACAGGAAATAACAGTTTATGTTTAATTTATGTTATATTGTGTTATAGATTCTCTCCAACGATTCTGTATTGTATATGTCTGAGCTTAGTTTTAAACACAGACGTGTACGACGCGCGTGCTTTATAAACAACCGTATTCTGCTTGCTTCTAATTCCTCTGTCTCTCACACACACACACACGACACCACTCGAACCTTACGAGAAATAATCTTTAATAAAGTTCGGAAAAGTTGAAGCGAGTTACAAGGACATTCGCGGGCTTCATTGCGCAAGATATGAGATACGCGCGGTCTGCGTGATGTTACTTCAGTAATTTAGTGCGCGGTCTCGCCTGCCGGTATTTTACTAACAAATGTTCTACGAAGGCATCATATGTCTTGGAATGCAGTTGGCTTATATATTAAAAATATGAAAATCACCGACAGAAGCTGCTTTCAATTTCAAATACTCACGTGCGTTTTGCGAAGAGCATTTGAGCATGCGGCTGTGAGCGAGTCTACGTGGTTAAATGTACGTTTACATCTCAAAATGCTTTTATGACGCGAATTTACCGGTAATGTGACACAGTCAGTTATTAAACAAACAGGACAAACCACATCTTATAATTTCAAAAGAGATGAACACGTTCAGACAGCCTACTCTTAAATACTGAAAGCACTCTTTGTTTATTGCTTGTAATATTTTTTCCCTCTTTGTTATTTGTTTTGAAGCTATATTTGTTAAAATTATTAACATGTAATTGCATTAATTTAGTTTTTTAATGTGTAATTATTATAAGTAGGCCTACTTATAATTATGTAATTAAATATTTTAAGTTTTATTAATAAGATCAATTAAAGAAAAAAAATGTATCGGCTCATGAGGTGCCTAAAGATTCCCTTCCCTATTTTACAATGATTTATTGCTTGTTTTTGTTGAAAAATAGAAAAGATAAAGAGCTTAAAAAATAATCGCATATTAAATCGCAATCGCAATATTGGTAAAAAAAAAATCGCAATTAGATTATTTTCCAAAATCGTCCAGCCCTACCTCTGGTGGCTTTCAAAGGCACTCCAGCTGGTGATCGTTACATAGCCCCCCCCCCCCCCGGTGGAGCGGAGGCGGATCCGGGGGTGGGATGGAGGGCCAGGTCCGTGGAGCAGAAAAGGACCTGCAGAATGCGGCAGAACGGATGGCCAGGGCGGATCAGGCAGTGCAGGCGACCAGGGAGGAGCAGGCAGTGCAGGCGACCAGGGAGGAGACGACCCTTCAGGAGGCCAGGGAGGAGACGACCCTTCAGGAGGCCAGGGCGGAGATGACCCTTCAGGCGGCCATGGCACAGGAACAGACACCGGCTCAGGGACAGACACAGACACCGGCTCAGGGACAGACACCGGCTCAGGGACAGGGACAGACACAGTGGCAGCGGCCATCTCGTCCGGAGACACTGGCTCGGCGGCGGCCATCTTGTCCGAAGACACTGGCTCGGCGGAGACAATCTTGTACCGAGACACTGGCTTGGTGGAGACCATCTTTGTCCTGAGACACTGGCTCGGCGGAGGCCATCTTGTCCGGGGACACTGGCTCGGCGGCGGCCATCTTGTCCTGAGACACTGGCTCGGCGTAGAGACCATCTTGTCCTGAGACACTGGTTTGGCGGTGGCGGCCATCTTGTCCGGGGACACTGGCTCGGCAGGCGTGACGTGAACAGTCTCTGGATCGGCAGGCGTGACGTGAACAGTCTTTGGATCGGCAGACGTGACGTGAACAGTCTCTGGATCGGCAGGGCTGACGTGGGGCGCAGGCTCGGCAGGGCTGACGTGGGGCGCAGGCTCGGCAGGGCTGACGTGGGGCGCAGGCTCGGCAGGGCTGACGTGGAGCATGGATTCGAAGGATCCGGTGCGAGGCACGGTCCGGACAGTGCCGACGCGAAGAGCTGGCTGCACAGGCATGACGAAACGTGAAGGCTTGACTGGTCTGATGCGATGCGCTTGTTTCTCCGCTTCCTCACCCTCCTGGACATCATCGAACATTGCTTGAAAGTGCTGCATGAATACCTCGAATGAGGGGAAGGCGGATCCATCCGTTTTCCAGAACGCGACGAGCCAATCCAATGCGCAGCCAGAGAGCAGCGAACAAACAAAGGCGATCTTATCGCCATCAGTAGGATAAAGCGAATGCTGCTGGGTGAAATACAGAGAGCATCTGAAAAAAAAGTCTTTGCATTTACCAGGATCTCCAGTGAACTTTTCGGGGAATGCGAGGTGAGGGTTCGTACTTTCGGTAGTCAGAGGCTCGGAAGCGTGTGCTGGTGCAGGAGATGCTGACGCTGGAGATGAAGCCACAGCAGACTTTTGCAGAGATTGAACAGCCTTGAGCAGTTCCTCTGTTACTGAGGTCAGTCGAGACAGCTGGAGCTGATGCGTGGCGAGCAGGGAAGCTCGAGCGGTGACTGCAGCAGACAGAGTAGACATAGTTGCTGGATCTTCATTTTGGCGAAGTCTTCTGTTATGATTGAGATGACAGAGGCAGATCCAAGTGCAACAATTTCTTAAATAAAAGACTCAGTCAAAGATAAGATTCAGCATCAACAGATTCAGGGTTAAACAAAGGCATGTCGAGAACCAGGCTGGAGATCAAGGCCGGGCTGCAGGCAAACGGAATCCAGAAACAAGCAGAGGGTCACTATGCAGGCTGCAGACAATCAGAGAGATTCAGCAAGGCAAGAGTCGAGACACAGGTAGGCAAGGAAAATCAGGAACGCTCAGACATGCACTCAACAGTGAAACAAGACTTCGCTCTGAGTGTTGTTTAAGTGTGGCTTAAATAGATGTTTGATCATGAGGTGCAGGTGTGTAATGCAGTGCAGGTGTATGGAGTAATCAGTTAAGGAAGATGCAGGATGGGAAATGTAGTCTGTGAGTGAATATGATAGTCCGGTGTGGAGAGCCCTCTGGTGGCTTTCAAAGGCACTCCAGCTGGTGATCGTTACAAATAGCAACAAAGGTGAAAAAAGGTGACAAAGGTGAAAAAGGCGATAGTGGCAAGGAACCAAAACTCCATTAGGTGGCAGAATGGAGAAAAAAAAAAACCTTGGGAGAAACCAGGCTCAGTCGGGGGGCCAGTTCTCCTCTGGCCAACGAACGAATAGTGTATGATTATGATTCAGGCAGCATTTTAGGTCAGAAGTCAGATTGCAACAATCAGAAAATTATCCAGTTCCATCTGGTTGAAGATCGGAGTCTTCACACGGTATGGAGACGGGTTTGTTGAGGATCAGTGCCGATGGCTGTCGTGTTGATGATGGCCTTCACAGGGGAGAGTCTAGTTCACAATCTCTGCTGACACTTAAGGGATGCATTGTGGTCGTGTCTAGGGGCAGGTCCACCATCTGATCTGGATACGGCCCGGATCCGTAGTAATAACGTCACACCAAAATTTCAATGTATATATATATAACACTTGACAAAAAGTAGTATTTGAGAATTTCTAAAAATACGTTCAAATCCACAACTTAAAAGTAAGTTCTACCAGAAAGACCCGGGAGAATAAATACCGTAACAATTATACATTTATTAACAGCCCAGCAAGCAATATATGATATAAAGTTTGTAGCTCGCAATCCAAGGGTACGGACTCTGCATTTCCTGCCTGAAGATGAAGGCAGGGGTGCAGCCGACCCCCTGTGAGGTATGGGAAGGGACCATCCTGGTGGTGGTTGGGAGGATGGAGGGGAAGGAACCATCTTGGTGGTGGTGGGGAGGATGGAGGTGAATGAAAGCGTCAGCATCTGCGAACTCAGACATGTGTAAGTACCGATCTTTTATACTACAAGTATTAGAACATGATTGGATAGATGAGAAAATAAGTGACGTAACAATTGAGTCTTCCCGGCAGAACTTACACTAAAGCTTTCATTCATTTTGTCTTAAAACTACTAGGGAGTTCACAAGCCTCTCTGTAGATAGCTATACTAGCATCTAGTGGTTACACCATAGAATTACATGTTTTTCTTTCTTTGCTCTCACCAGGTGTCTCATTTATAAAACTGTGCATAGGATCCTTACTAAAAGTCTACATGCACCCAAAAGCCAAAAATGGCGTACGCCCCAAAATGATCAGACTTATAAAGCGCAAAATTCCCTTTATAAATCCCAGGCTGCGGAAGATTGTGCGCACATGCAACTCCTCCCCAAAATAACTATATATGAAGCTTACAACGCCTAGTTTTACTATGCATATCCTCATCTGCATATCATTTGCATATGCATATTCACCAAATATGTAGAGTGGGTGCTGGTGTCCTGTGATTTACTGCTCACAGTGGACATTGTCGACGATGACACCAGCCCCACTAACTACCCAATGCCCAGGCAACAACACCCACACTGCGGAGATCGGCACCCCGAGCCCACCGCAGGCAACGAGAGCGACTCTGCCGCTGGCCAGTGCTAACAAGAGCGACCGAGCTGAACATCGCCAAGGAGCCTAAGCACCGCATGCCTAACCAGGTGTGTGAGCACTATCTGTCGCCTAGGGCCGGGGTTTTTAAAGTGGGGGCCGCAGCAAGTTGAAAAAAAGCGGAAAGAACAAGAGTTAAAAAACGTAAAATATTTGTTAATATGAGTATTGTTATGAAATAGCATTATGATAATTTGTTGCATAGCCTATCTGAACATTATACATTTAATGCTAATCTTTTAGAGATTAACTGATTAATTGGCTGGTGACCAGAATTGGTCAAATGCACTCGGGCGCCGCATGATTAACATTGCGCAACATCAACATCACACGTGCACACGGAATTTACATTTACATTTACATTTATTCATTTAGCTGACGCTTTTATCCAAAGCGACTTACAATTGCTATATATGTCAGAGGTCGCACGCCTCTGGAGCAACTAGGGGTTAAGTGTCTTGCTCAGGGACACATTGGTGTCGCACAGTGGATTCGAACCCGGGTCTCTCACACCAAAGGCATGTGTCTTATCCACTGCGCCACACCACACCACACCACACGGAATGCACATGTAGGAAACCTTGTGAATTACAGCCGTTTCAGACCGCAAGTACGAGCGGCGCGTGAGCAGCGCGAATTGTTTTCGGCATGCATGTTCAGTAAGTGCATTCACACCGCAGGCAGGAACAGCACGTGAGCGTCAAGCAGGAGCGTCGCGTGAGCAGTAGTGAAGCGGAGGGTTTCGGCGCCGAGTCTATTTTTGCTGCGCTGCTCACGCTCAATTAAAGTGAAAGCACACTTTTGATGGACAAAATAAATATGATTTCACACAAAAAGAACCTAAAATGCACATAATTTGCATGTATAGTGTGTTTTAACAAGAACTGGAGTAGGCTATGTCAGAAAAGAAAATGAAGACTCAAAAATATTTATAAGAAATTTACCCATTTAAACTTGTTATTATTAATCAGTTTGGGTAAAAGTGGTGTTTTATATATATATAAAAATATATATATATATATAGAAAATAAATATTTGTGTGTGCTGTAAAGTGGTTAGAAAAAATGAAATCGGAATCGGCTAAAATCTGTATCGGCAGGTCAAACTCAATGTGTGTGGAAGATGTTTTATTTATTTATTTCTACATTTGCTGTAGTATTGTTGATGGGTTCAATAACACATCCTGCAAAAGGGGGGCCTTGGCCAGAACCTAGTGGTATTTGGGGGGCCTTGTCATGGAAAAGTTTGGGAACCCCTGGCCTAGGGAGTGCTAGTGGAATATGAGGGTATGGAAGTGAGCCCCACCCAACCTCCCACCACTGAGAGTGAGGGTGTTTCTCAAAACCAAGAATGCAAAGAACGGACTTGTGTTCTTGGGGAGAACGCTCTTGATAGTTGTTCTTGGAAGAATGAACTCACAAGGTGACGAACACATAGAACGCTGCTGGTATTGCACAATAATACCCCCGCACAGACGCTGTTTGCAGTACCCAAACATAACGAGAATTATTGACCAAGCCCAAGCCTACCCTCAGCTCAAGGGATTACTCTACAACTGTACACTACAATGTAATGTATATGCATAACAATAAAGCTACGCTTATGGAGATTCTCACTTCCGAAAACCTTTGAGCACATTTTCGATTCGCCATAAATTTTCGTAAAAATGCCAATATTTGAAATCTACACAGTTGATTTCTCGCATCAAATGTTCTCAGAAGCGAATTTAGTGATGAAATAGCGTACGAAATTGTAGAAAAACGACTTGCTGTATTGACCTGCCTCTCTTTCGAATGCCGAAATGAATGCTGGGATATTTCTGCCGTCAAGTTCACACAAGTTACCAACCTATACATCCTCGGTAAAATGGGCGTGTCAAGAACACTTCTGGGATTTTTAACCATTCTTGCCAAAATGCAAACTTGTGTATTGGGACAGTACTTGGGCAGCGACTGATGACGTTTCACAAGTCCACAAGAACACAAGTACAGACAAGAACGCATATTGAGAAACGGCCTGAGTGTTTGGCAAGCACATGGGAAAACTGTTTTGATTTTGGAGAGGTTAACTTTCTGCCCAGTTTGCTACCATCTGAATCTGTTATGTCTCTAATTCTCTGGTCCCACCCAACCTCCCTCTCCCACCACCTCTCCAAAATATTTGAAACTTTATTTTTTGTTGGATTTTGCATCACTCTCCAAGCCCCTCTCCAGTCCCCAGCCACACCTGCCACCCAGTCATCGCTGCCTCCCATCAGCCCTTCAGTTTCACCTCAACCTCCTCTCAGTGGCAAGGATCCACATTGGGACTGCTGGGGGCCATCTCTTCCTGGCTATGGGAAGCCCTAGGCTCCGCCTTCTGCCTCTGTGTGCTCCACTCCTACTCGACCCATCGCCCTGGCTCCTGCACCGGCCCTCCTTCCTCCCTCCTTGTCGGCAGTGACCATCGGCCATTCAGCCTCACCGGACTCCCTCAGCACGTCGGCTCAACCTGAGTCATTGCTCTCCGGCCCTCCACCCCTTCAGCTTCGGCCAGCTCCTCCCTCTCTCAGGCGAGACGGAGCCCTCCGGATCCCTACCACCATCTCAGGGGGTCGTCACTGCGGCTACGTTGCAGCCGTCTAGATCGTCAGAGTCCCTTCGCTACATCGGCTCTCCGGCTGTGCGGTGGGCTCCTTCCTCCATGACATCACCTCCGGTCGTCCTCATGGTGGCATCAATGACAACATCTCCATGGCTCCTCCATCCTGTGCCATGGGGCACAGTCTCAAGTGTGGCTTGGGTCAGTAACCTTCTTCCTTTGCTCAAGGCTCCTCTATGGCTTTTACCACCTACTGCACCACCCTGGACTTTTGTATTCCGCCTCCTCCTGGTCGGCCGTCCACCTCCAAAACCTCCTCCTGTGTCCTCTGCCTGTTTTGCCAACCATTTGCCATCTCCTCCTCTTTGCCTCCTCGTCACCACGGCGCGAGGACGTGCCTTCTGGGAGGGGGCGTCCTGTCACACTCTGGCACCACATGGACTCTTGTTTTTAGTCAGTACCATTTTTCCTTAGTTAGTTTGTTGTAATGGACACTCATTAGTTTCAGCTGTGCTCTAATTAATCATCTCTAGTGGTCGACCGATATATCGCCGAGGCCGATATATCGGCCGATATTTGGAATTTTTTAGATATCGGCATCGGCCGATAAATCTTTCCGTTTGGCCGATATATTTCAAAACAGTTTGTGACTGTGCATTAGCGCTTTTTTCCACTGACGCGAACAGAGCGAGCGTGAATGAACTGAATACACTCGCTCTGCTCCGCCCAGCACCGTAAAACAAGCCACGTAGAAGTGAAACAGACATCTGACAGACACAGTAAATGACCATTCGCGTTCGCTTTCTAACCTGACGCTACATTGTGTTACACACAAAAACACTCCGGCGTGCAGCAGAGTCTATTCAAAGTACCGTGATATGTCAGATCCGCAGCCCAGCGGTAGCTCCAGTGGGGGTCACAGATGTGTGATATAAACGAATTCAAACAAAACTGAAAACATTTTACCTCACAAACAGTCAAAAATCCTGTAACTGGCTGTCCCTCAGATACGCGCGTTGTTCTCGGGTTACATTTAAACTAGACGCTGTTTTCCAACGGACTGACTCGCGTGCACGGAAAAGCTGGGTCGCGTGCATTACAGATCAGTTGGTCGCGTGAGGTGGATGAGAGGAGAACACTATGTAATAATATTACGTTTGAAAATAAATCCTTGAAAATGTTATTCACTATCTACTGTATTTATTTATCCATGATTATATATATCCGTAATATCGTGTGTAGTATACATTTTCATATGTTCATGTATGTCATGCAAATACATGTGATGGCTTGCAACGTTTTAAAGAAACAAACAAGCAAAACTAAACACATAAATCATTATTATTTAAATATACTTGAAGTAAAACAACCTTAAAAAAAGGTTGAACTATTTAAACTATTTTAAAGTAAATAGTGTAAATAAACTATGTGAGATTTATATTTAACTATGTTGTACATAAAATGTATGTAATCTCACATACTATTTTGTCATTAATTTATGAATATTGTTTCGATTGGTTCATTAATGATAAATGTTATTTGTAACCTGCAGTAAGCAGCAGTAATTATTTATGTGACTGAAAAAATGACTGTAAATATTAAAGCAGACAAGAAGTTGCACTAAAACACTAAAACTAAAACTTATTGAAGTGTTACCTTACCTTTTTGTTTACTTTTTAATTTCTTAGTAAATATTTTTTATTGCAAAAAGAATTTTGCATAAATAGTATGTACAATAAATGTTCATTTAGTTTCACCAATATTCTTTGTCTCTCATTTACTGTATTCACATGTATTGTATCGGCCTCATATCGGCCAATCGGCCAGATTGCTTTCTCAATATCGGCATCGGCATCGGCCATTAAAAATCCCATATCGGTCGACCACTAATCATCTCTATTCAAGTTCAGTTCTGTGTGTGTCTTTGTCTGGTCTTGTCTATACTATGGTTGTGTTGGATCGCTTAAAGGTCCCATTGCATGGATTATTTTATTATTTTAGAATGTTTCCTGGGGTGCCCTTATAATGTTAGTATGTTTTTTAGATCAAAAGTTGTTATAATTTAGAAATAAAAGGCATATTTCCTAGCCTGATTTTAGCCTCTGATTTGAACGCTCTGTTTGAAGGGGTGTGTCTGCAGTGAGACTTCAGTGTAAACGCCCACTGATGTGATTAGCTGACATGCTTGCATATGAAATATCTAGCATTACATGTGGAACTCTCTCGGAAACTTTTACTCCTACATCTATTGTACGTTTTTACTATTACAGCTATCGGGATTAACGAATCGTGAGAAGTTTTTTAAGTATTTAGATCTATTCCCATCACATAAAAGGTTGCAGTGATGAGCATTGAGCAGATGACAGCCTATTAAACGCGTGAATGAAGATCTTATCATTGCAGCGCAGTTTCTACACTCTCACTAATAATTTCACCAATGCAAACATGAGGTAAGTACAGTAAGAGCTTCGTTGTGCAGTGTAACAGCGTCATTGATTTCATAACGAGTTTTGGCAAGTGTCCAGATAAACTCGTGCTGTGTGATTGACAGCTTGGGCGATTGGAAAGGGATTGATCTTTGATCGCTTTCTGTATATATTTTAATCACAGTTTAAGTAAGATTATTTTCATCCTACTAAGAGAAACGATATGAAGTTGATCGTTTAGTCACTGGCTTGATTTACTGATGCATAAACAGTATTGAACGATTTTGAGAGAAAGATTATCTGTCTGAACTTGAACAATTACACATCAGAAATTCACATAACCCACTGGTTCTTCAGAGGCTCGGATGAAGAAACTATAAAAATACTTTTGTGTTCATTTGTACATCCAAACACTGAGCAACTGCCATGCTTCACTCATTTGCAAGCCATGATGTCTCTCAAGGAAAAACCAATATCGCGCTCACGCAGCTCATTTTCTCATGGGTGGCCCAAATTCTTTTTGCGGGCAAAGAAGAGAAAGGGGAGGTGACCTTTCCTCTTATGACGACATAAGGGGAAGATTTCTAGATTCGCCCATCTGAGCTTTCATTTTCTCAAAAATACCCAGGGCTTGGTTTACACCCATCAAAACGTCTATCCACTGGGGGACCATAGGCAGGCTAGGGGAACTCATATTAATGTTAAAAAACCTCATAAAGTGAAATTTTCATGCAATGGGACCTTTAACTCTATGTTGGACTTAACCTGTGTGGATTCTTAAAGATTACCTGTTTACACTCCTTCCTCTTTGTGTGTGTTTACACAACCTGTTTGTGACCATATCATTTGTAAAACATAGTTTAAATTATTCTTTTATTTATTTAAACTGTTATTGTGAACATGCCACTGTTTGATTAGGACTCCTAATGAAGATTTAAGGTGGTTTTCCTGCATCTGCCGTCAGTACCTTCAGCTCACCATCAGTTTTGCCAAACTGCTCCATCTCCAAAATGTTTGTACATATGGGTCAGAGTTTGCGTGCAGGTGCGTACATTTTCCCATCAAGTTTGTTTTTATAATTCACAACTCGTGCGTCTGAAGTGGCGTACGCCTCTTTCAGGGCCTGATCGGCCTGTAATTAGTCAATTACAGGCTGATCTCGAATCTACCTTTTCTGTCAAAGATACTAGAAAAGGCAGTATCCTCACAACTATGTTCCTTTTTAGAAAGAAATGGTATCTGTGAGGATTTCCAGTAAGGAATTAGACTTTACCATAGTACTGAGACAGCTCTCATTAGAGTCACAAATGATTTGCTCTTACCATCCGATCATGGTTGTATCTCTCTATTAGTGTTACTTGATCTTAGTGATGCATTTGACTTACTACTGACCACAACATTATTTTAAATAGACTCGAAAATTATGTTGGCATTAGTGGAATTGCATTAGCATGGTTTAAATCATACTTGTCTGACCGTTATCAGTTTGTAGATGAAGAGATGAAAGAAATGAAGAGATGTCTTATCGATCACAAGTTCAGTATGGAGTACCACAAGGCTCAGTACTAGGACCGTTGCTGTTCACTCTGTACACTCTACTACCCTTGGGAGATATCATTAGGAAGCATGGCATTAGTTTTCACTGTTATGCTGATGATACTCAGCTCTATATTTCTTCGTGCCCTGGCAAAACTTACCAATTCACAAAATTAACGGAATGCATAGCTGATATAAAAAACTGGATGACTAGTAATTTCCTACTACTTAACTCTGAAAAACAGATATTTTAATTATTGGACAAAAAACTTCCTCATGTAATAACCTAGAATACTGTCTTAACACTTGATGGCTGCTCTGTCAAATCTTCTCCGTCATCGGTTAGAAACCTGGGTGTGCTCTTTGAAACCAATCTTTCATTTCAAAGTCACGTTTCTAGTATCTGTAAAACCTCATTCTTCCATCTTAATAATATATTTAAATTACGTCATATGCTCTCAATGACAAATGCGGAACAATTAGTTCATGCGTTCATGACATCAAGGCTAGATTATTGTAATGCTCTTATGGATGGTTTCACTGCACGCTTAATAAATAAACTACAGCAGGTAAAAAATGCAGCAGCTAGAGTTCTTACTAGAACCAGGAAGTATGTCCATATTAGCCCAGTTCTATCAACACTGCATTGGCTCCCTATTAAACATCATATAAATGTACAAATATTGCTGATTATTTACAAAGCACTAAATGTTTTAGCTCCCCAGTACTTGAGAGAGCTCTTAACGCATTATAGTCCTTCTTGTCTATTGCGACCTCAAAATTCCAGCCAGTTGATAATACCTAGAATATCAAAATTGATTGCTGGAGGTAGATCCTTTTCCTATTTAGCACCAAAACTCTGGAGCAGTCTTCCGAACATTGTGCAGGAAGCAGACACAATCTGTCAGTTTAAATCTAGACTTAAACACATCTTTTTGACCTAGCATACACATAACACATTATAAACTTCTATAATTCAATGTTAGGCTGCATAGATTAGGTCAGCTGGAACCGAGAACACTCCCCATGAATCCTGATGTACTCGTTAAATCATAAAAAAAGAATGGCGTCTATGCTAATATTAGTCTCTGTTTATCCTGAGGTTTACGGCAGTCCGCCGTATCCAGATCTGATGAAGGACCTGCGCCTGGACACGATGACAACGCAGTCCTGAAGTGTCAACTAGTCTCTTCCCTGTGAAGGCCCCCTTCTCCTTCCCTTTACCTATTTTTTCAGGGCTTGCACCTTGGAACCTATTTCGGGGTTTGCATTCTCGAGCAGCCAGGCACTTTTGTTGTGCGGGTGAGCAGGCCGGAGCGCGTTAAGGGTTTTCTGTTGGAACGTGTCGTGTAAGCGGCCCCTAAGTTAATAACTAAAGATCTTTGCAACGGAAGTGAATCAATAAAAACTAACTTTAGCTGGACAATAACTTTATTCTAGAGCTTCTGTAAAGCCAAAACAATCTCTGTTACTTTCATTTCCAATTATCACTGTAAAGCTGCTTTGAAACAATGTACATTGTTAAAAGTACTATTTAAATGAAGGTGACTTTTGTGCGTATGTAATGGTTATAAATGAGTAAAGCTGTAAAGCTGCTTTGTAAACAATCTATATTGTTAAAAGCGCTATATAAATGAATGTGACTTTTGTCTGTACGCAACGGTTATAAATGAGTTTTACATTTTCAGGTGTCCGGTCACTTTTGACTGCGAAGACAACAAGTGTGACTCCCAAATGAGGACCACAAGAGGGACCATGATAAAGAGTTCAAGGTGTTGTCCAGGGGGTGTATTACAGAACCTTTCTATCTTAAGGCTTAAGTTAAGATCTGACAAGTTAATTTAGGATTTTTCACAAATTTGTATTACAGAAGCTTAACTTGATTTAAGATTCTTATCCTATCTTACAAAATCTCATCTTATCTGTAGGAAATCTTTAACCGCTCCATCGTGTTCGGTAATCAACTTTCAGGTCTGTTACCAAGCAAACAACAACGCAAAAAGCAGCTGCTTTGAAGTAAGTGCTAGAGAATGGAGAAACGAAATAGGTGTGCTTTAAATTAAGTGCTGCCGAAAGAGAAGTTTTGATAAGCTTGGTAGAAAAGGCAAAGCCTATCAGTATATTTCATGGGAGTCTTCATCTTGTATCATTAATAAATGAGAGCTATTGTTATGTGATTTTTAGAGTTGGCTTTCAAATAAATTTGAAGTTAGGACACTAAAGTTAAGACACTTTTTAGAATTTTTTTTGGAGTTAGGATGCTTCTGTATTACCCTTTTCCTATCTGTAGTTAAAATAAGATTATGCACTTAAGAAATGCAATTTTGTTATAGCTTTTGTTCTAAATGAGGTTCTAACTGAAATTGCCATGGTTACCAAACAGATAAGATAAGATTCTAAAGTTAGATATTTCTGTAATATGCCACCTGGCCTCTAAATTTCCCAGATCTCAATCCAATTGAGCATCTGTGGGATGTGCTGGACCAACAAGTTCAATCCATGCACCTCTCCACCTCGCAACCTACAAGACCTGAAGGATCTGCTTCTTCTAACATGGTGCCAGATACCACAGGACACATTCAGGGGTCTTGTTGAGTCCATGCCTTAGTGGGTCGGCGCCGTTTTGGCAGCAGGCAGAGGACCAACAGCATATTAGGCAGGTGGTCATAAAGTTTTGGCTCATTGGTGTATAATTAATAAATGTCAAAAAAATTCAGAAGTACCATTATTGTCAATGCGGTGCGTCTTCTTTGTGTTGTTGTCTATGGGAGCCCCATAAGTCTGCACCCATACAAGAGGGTCCACGATGGAGCTGAGCTTTTCTTTGTCAGGTTTAGGTAGCTGCTGGGCTGAAATCACCTAAAACAATACAAATATATGATTATGATTTTACCAGGAAGAACATCCCTGCTTAAAAATACAGCATAGAGCTGGTCTAGCTGGTGGACCAGCATATTCTGTTCTCAAGCAAAACGTAGCTGGTGAAGCTGGTTCACCAGCATGGTCTTGCAGAGTTGAGTGTGAGTAGGCCAGCTGTCTGTATGCAAGCAGTGTTTTGGGGACAAACATTGTTTTTGCTTGCATATTTCTATATCAAACACATTAATGATGTAAAGGAAAAACAATTTTCATAAGGTTAAAACATGATTTATTGAATTATATGATTATAACTTTGTAATTTCTTTTGTTCCCTCTCCTGAAAGTCCCTGGGTAGGGAACGGAGACGTTACGTCATTGACGACGAATTTTGCTTAGAAAGCCTCTCACCTTCGAGTATACAAAACGAGCCAATGGCAAGAAAATGCCATGGGTCTGCGGAATTTGCATAGAATAAGTCCGCCCCACCTTGTGGGTATATAAGGAAGTACGCTGGCAACATGCAGATATGTTTCTTAGCTGAGGAGCCAAGACTGAACTCCGGCGTTCCAGCGGTACAGCGGAAGTGGCAGGGAGACGTAACGTGGGAATACGGCGGGACTTAGGAATAAACATATGACCCGGAGGGGGATGCATATGGGGAATCACTGGGGTGTCCAGCCGTAGGTGGAATATTTCAACCCCAGGGGTGGCAAGGTGGCTTGCAGAGGGAAAGACACATGCTCAGAGAGGCTTACAGTGGAAATGCACACGTGGGGGTCGCCCAGAGGGGGAACCATGCACATGGAGGCACCTAGCCAAGCGTGAAAGCTGCCAGTGGCATAACTCTGGTGTTGGCGTCGAGCGCTGGAGGAACTCAGGGCCTGTGGGGAGGCTCACCTGAGGAGAATAATCGCACGTATCCTGTCCGTGGAGAGGAATGGCAAGCAAGCGAAGACACCTGAGCAGAATCTAGTACCGGCTGGTTGAAGCGAGTACATGAGAAGAAACTGGCTTCACTCGGAGATTGTGGAATCTCGCGAATGTGTTAGGTGTCGCCCAGCCTGCAGCTCTGCAGATGTCTGTTAGCGAGGCGCTATGCGCTAGAGCCCATGGCGAGTCGACCTTGCTGCTGGTAGCCAAAGCAATGGCGTCCACTAACCAGTGAGACATCCTTTGCTTGGAGAGAGCCTTTCCCTTCAGCTTCCCACCATAACAGACAAAGAGCTGGTCTGAGGTCCTGAACACTGTGTTCTGTCTATGTAAGCACAGAGGGCGCGTACTGGACAGAGCAGTGCCAAGGCTGCGTCTGCATTCTCCGAGGGCAGCGCTTGCAGGTTCACCACCTGGTCTCGAAAGGGTGTGGTGGGAACCTTGGGCACGTATCCAGGCCAGGGTCTCAGCATCACGTGAGAGTAGACCGGCACGAATTCCAGAAACGCTTCATCAACCGAAAATGCCTGCAGGTCCCCTACCCTCTTAATGGAGGCCAATGCAACCAGGAGCGCTGTCTTCATTGACAGGAACTTAAGCTCCACTGATTGTAAAGGCTCAAAGGGAGCACTTTGCAGGGCAGTTAGCACCACTGAAAGGTCCCAAGAGGGAACGAGAGCAGGGCGAGGAGGATTCAGTCTCCTCGCTCCTCTCAGGAACCTGATGAGGAATTGGCCAGGGAGGTGCTGTTGCGAGGAGTACAAGTTTGGGGAACCAGGTCTGGTTGTGCCAATAAGGGGCAACCAAAATTACCTGCTCCTCGTCCTCCCTGATCGCAATGGGATGAGTCGTGGGAGGCAAACAGGTCTACCTGTGCGTCCCCTAACTGATCCCAGATCAGCTGAACCGTCTGGGGATGGAGTCTCCATTCTCCAGGTAGAGGCCGAAGCCGTGATAGCTCGTCGGCAGCACGGTTCAGGTCTCCCGGGATATAATGGCTGGAAACGACCTTGATGCTTCTGACTCCTTAGGAGGAGGTAGCGTAGACCACCTTGACGATTGATGTATGCTACTGTCGCTGTATTGTCTGATCGGACTAGTACGTGCTGACCCCTGAGCAGCGCAAGGAAGCGGTGCAGAGCAAGACGTACAGCCAGCAACTCGAGGCAATTGACATGTCAAAGGCGCTTGGATCCTGCCCAGGAGCCCGCGACATCATGTCCATTGCACATGGCGCCCCAGACCCTTGGTGGAGGCATCTGTTGAGACAACACATGCCTGGAAACTCGTTCTAAGGGCACTCCGGCCCGTAGAAAGCTGAGATTCGTCCACGGGGTGAAGGTCTGACGGCAGGCCGGAGTCACTGGAACTCAGAACGTGCCGTGTTTCCATGCCCACCTCGGGACTCGATCACAAAGTCAGTGCTGAAGCGGTCTCATATGAAGCAACCCGAGCGGCGTTGCTGTGGAATCGCACTCTTGCCCTCAAATTGACGGAGGCAAGTCAGCAGTGACTGCGCGCGCTCACTCATAAGCTGCGCGCACATGGTGATCGAGTCGATTTTCATACCGAGAAAAGAGATCCTCTGCACGGGGCAAAGTTTGCTCTTCTCCCAGTTGACCCGAAGGCCCAGACGAGCTAGGTGCCGGAGCACTAGATCCCTGTGTTTGCAAACCTGGTCTCGAGAGTGAGCTAGGATCCGCCAGTCATCGAGATAGTTCAGGATGTTAACCCCGTGTTCCTGTAGAGCAGGGAACGACAACTGGCGGCCCGCGGGCCAAAACTGGCCTGCCAGCAATATTTTCTGGCCCGCCGGATTATTTTGGAAGTCCTAAATGCTGCACAAATCTCTTCCACTACTTGAGAAAAGCCGTAGTCGCGCGGCGATTTCACCGCCGCAAACTCACTGTGTGAAACGCCCATAGGGAATCATGCGGTGCGGGATTAAATTTTAAAGTATAACGGTGCGTTCACAAATTCGCGTCTATACGCTTGACCACTTTGTCTCCATTTGCGCGTCAAAAGACGGTTGCAGTCGGAACTGTGGTGTACTTTGGACGGAGCGTGCGGTCTGACTGACAATAGTCCACTCCCGACATCTTTTGACAGTTATCCGCACTTAATTCTGTAGGGCTGGTCCGAATACCATTTTTTGAGCTTCGAAGCTTCGATAGGAATTAACATCGAATTTTCGAAGCTTCGGAGGGAGGGGGCTGAACATATTCTTCTCTCTAATAAAGGCAGGAATCTCTATGCGTCTGTCTGTTTGCATTTAGATTATTTATCTTGCATTTAGAACCGTTCATCCAATCGACTTCACGAGTGCAGTGTCACATTTGGTGCAATATAGACACGCGAGACGTGACACGTTCAGAATTAATAAACTTTTAATACAGAACAGCGCGAGCGGGAAGCGCGCGCAGGGCTCCGAGAACGGACACTGCACTAGTGATACAAAACACAGCCTAATATTTTTCTGAGTAACAAATAACTCTCAAATCAGAAATCAGCAGCACAGTAATTACTGACACAGTAAAGGGTAGGCTAATATATTGTTTCTATTCTATTTCCACAATGTCAAAGCAACGCAGCTTATAGCCTACAAGCTCAGGCATGCACTTCTGCCCATACAAACTCCGCTGTTCTGCGCTCTAAAATAAGAGTATTGTATTTCGCCCAAAAATGCTAAAAAAATAACCGTGTGAGAGCGTGTTTTATATCATGTTATAGCCAGATATGACGACGCTTACAGCACGCGTCACCGCAGATCAGCATCTATTCATCAAGCCAACGTGCAAACTATCGCAAATCAAAGTGAAAGTGGGTCGCAGATGCTTTAACACACAATCAACTTCATTAAAAGTAAAGAACCGAAATGATCTTACCAGGGCTGTTGCCGCTCTCTTATTGCGGTCTTTGATTTAGACATTTTAGCTGACGATCAGTAAAATGCAGCTTATCTGTTGCTAGTGACGTGCACTCCATTACATCTGCCTATAGCGCGGGATTTGAAGTTCGGATTCATATCCATTTTGCAAAAACACATTTATGTGTTCATTGTTCATATTGATAAATCAGAGAGAACTATCCGATCTGAGAAAACGCATGACAGCCCCATTCAAGCGCGAATGGGAACCGTTTCTAGGGGGATGCCAGGTGTGAAAAAAAAAAAAAAAAAAAAAAAAAAAATTAAAACGAATATTCGAATGTCAAATTTGAAAATCGAATACCAACCCACCGAACGAATATTCGAATACTCGAATATTCTGGTACAGCCCTATAATTCTGTAGCCTACACCTAGCTCTGAGGAGCTGTTTGGAAACCATTGTCAGTCAACAACATTATTTTTTTTGCAAGGATGTTTGAAATAGTTCGGCAGAAAATAGCCTAGGCTACTTAATTTGCCAGTGGGGCAATATGATTTTCGTTTATGTTGCTTAGAAATTTGAGTGATAGGCTTTGTCCTATTTAATTTATGTTATTTATATTTCATAATTTTTTTCTGTGGCATTTGTTTTCTCTGCTGACAGTAGGCTACAATGTTAAAATAGCCTAATATTTATTGACATGAACACAATTTTTTGTATAGCATTTATAATTATTATAGGCTACTTAATCTCCTTTTCATTAGAGACATTTGAATGTGAGATTATGGAAACGAGATCTAAATTTTGCGGACCCGTCAGGTCGGGAAATAAAGCGGGTGAACACAGAGTGTATTTTAAGCGGTTGCTGAATAGAACCTTGTGGGAGCGGGACGGAAACAAAACAGTCCCGCGCAGACCTCCTTAAACCTTAGGTGTGTATGAGTGTGTCCCGAATAAATAATACAAAAAAAAAAGGAATAAAGTTCAAAAGTCGGACTATAAGCGAATGAGGCATGATTGCTATTCACAACTTTATTAAAATGGCTGTAATCTGTTACCACAAAAGTAGCCTACTTGATCTGTTTAAAATGATTTCCTTGATATATGCCTAAGGTGTTAAATTAAAAATTAAAAATCAAAATTAAAATTTGTCTAATACAGTAATTATTTTTTTCTATTTTTGATCTGAGCACAATCAGAAAATCAGAAAACCCGTCGTTATTAGTTTTTTCATTTTAGTTCAGTGCACGAACTCCATCGCACACCTGTAAGTAATAGGTGCGTAGGATAATAAGGCCAGATAGGTCGTTTCAACATATAAGGAACTCCCGCACACTATCTTAACTTGCAATTTAAATTATTTTTTTATTAACCCTCTGGGGTCTGAGGGGTTTTTGGGGTCCTTGAGATGTTCTGACATGCCCTGACATTTGTGCTTTTTTCAGTTGCTTATAAACATTAATGGCAAAGGTGTAAATCCACTCTATTTAGCACAAACAGGGCTACCATAATATGTGAACAACTTGCATGTACATGTTTGTATTTTTGATAGAATAATGTTTATGCATGGTTTTTTCAAAAACAAAAAACTAAAGTTTCTGAAATAAGGCCATAAAACACATTCTAAATATATGTAAATAAGACTTTTGACTAATGGATGACGTTGCCTAGAATTTTTTCTTCAAAATTATGTGAAAATCATCCTGCCTAATCATTCACATAACACAATACATTGATTTAAATCTTGTAAAACACTTTTTGTTTGGAAAGGCCATATGCGGGTGGGCTTGATTCACACCTGCGGAGTCAATGGGGCCCGCATAATGAGGCTGCATACGTAATGAGCCTTTCATTCAGGTGTGTGACTGAGCCACAAGAATGCAAGGACAATATATAACTGGTTTGTTGTTTTTTCCACAAATTTTGCTTGCAAATTGTACAATATCCAAGGTAAACATTTCTAGTAATTGTGCAGTTAATTGTTCTCATACTGTATTTTCAGATTTGGAATATATTCTCTTCCCAAATGTGTCACTAATAAAGCATAATAAAATTATTTAAAGAGAAGGCTCATAATGACCTTTTAAGATTTTGTTTACATCTATCCTTATATATATATATATATATATATATATATATATATATATATATATATATATATATATATATTTTTTTTTTTAAGGTTATACAATTACAACAACATTTAAAATTGTAACAATATTTCCAGTGTAATCTTTCTTTGTATTCGCGATTCATATTAAAACAGTATTTTTGCCAGCTGTAGTAGCTCCACAACAGCGCGCATCTGTGCGTTCATTCATTCATAGAAACGCGATTCATAAACAGTATTTTTGCCAGCTGTAGTAGCTCCACAACAGCACGCATCTTTGCGTTCATTCATTCCGATTAGAACAAAGCAAACAGAACTGACCTAATTCCTCAGCGGGATCCGTTTGCTCCTCGAAATGATACTTCCAGAACTTCTGAGGTACATTTTTGCAGGATTATTATCAAGATAGTATTATTCCTCACAGCATCGTAAAGTACATAAGTCTGAAAGTGAACTCGCGGTGTGTGTTATCCAGCTGATGTGGGCATTTCACAGGTTTGTTTGGATCGCCTCACATTTGCGTTTGAATAGCGCGCGCGCTCTCCGTGGGCGGAGCACATTAAAACTTAATTAGCTGAGATGAGAACGACTGACATCTCTCTCTTTGCATACATATTACATAAACTGTGAATATTTGTTTTTTATAAAAATTACTTCATTTAAAAGAAGAGAATTCAAGCTTCATGCCTGTGTGACTGTATGCCTGTTTGACTGAGTATTCGCTGAGTTACAGTTCATTTTCGGACGCGTTTCAGAATTGACTTCACTGACGGAGAGTAGGCAGAACTCGCATCATGTTTATTTTTCTTTATTTGGCGAAAAGCACAACACTTTGTTTTTATTATGAGCATACACAAAAGAAATACACACTAAACAGGATCGATTGATGTATACCACAAGCATATAAGATAAAAATTAATATTTTTTTAATTTATTTTTTTTGCACTCATACGGAAAAAAACGAGCCTATCGCGCCGGCGCGATAGCCGACCTCAGGGGGTTAATGCACAACGTTTCGGTCACAAGACCTTCATCAGGAGTCCATTTTAGTTCAGGAAATAAATAATGGAAAAACAAGTCGAATGGTCCACGGACGGTGACGGACCCATCATATTCCGCGATTATAGGCCTATATAAGAATATTTCATTTGTATCCATAGGCCTACTCTGTGTAGCTGGCCCGCCATCTACTGGCTAAAAAAAATATTGGCCCGCGGCCAAAGTTACATGCCGACCCCTGCCGTAGAGGAACAAGGGCTGCCTCGACGACCTTCGTGAAGACGCGATGAGACAGGGCTAGCCCGAATGGGACCGTGTACTGGTATATCTGCCCCTCGAAAGCAAACCGTAGGAACGGTCTGTGTCGAGGTAGAATGTAGACATGGAAATAGGCGTCCTTCAGGTCGATCACTGCAAACCAATCCTGTGGCCGCACAAAAAAATGTGTTTGGCCGTCGCATCCTGAACGGTAGCCTGTGAAGGGAGCGGTTCAGAACGTGGAGGTCCAGGATTGGCCATAACCCACCGGATTTCTTCGGGACAATGAAATATGGGCTGTAAAGCCCGGACCTCATTTCGGCTGGAGGGATATTCTCGATCGCACCCTTCGCCAGTAGGGTGCAACCTCCGCTCTCATGATAGGGGCATTGCCACCGACCATAGTGAAGCGGCCTCCCCTGAAGCGGGGGGGAGACCGTGCAAACTGAATCGCATAGCCGAGCCTGATGGTTCATGCGACCCAGCGGAACAGGTTGGGAGCTCTAGCCAGGCTCCCAAGAACTGTGCCAGCAGGGTCATGCGAACCACAGACGTACCCTCGTTGGTGCAGCGAAGCGGAATGACCGGCCCGGACGTGGGTGGCATAGCGGCCCGGTGTGGGGGCACGGTCATTAGCCGCGTCCTGCCAGAGGAGGCCAGGGAAGGACCAGCGTTCCACAGGGGCGTGCTCTGGCAGGGGTCTGGCGACAGAGGGGGACGAGAGTGGCGAGGCTCGTGAACGGCATGCACTGTCATCCATAGCCTCTTGGGGCTCGGAGGAAGGGGCATCAGTTCTTGAAACAAGAGATTCTCCCCTGGCCCTCCACCGGGGGAAGGAGTTGCCCTGCTACCAGCTCCTGAGAAGAACTGAGCCCTAACTCCAAGCTGCCTGTCTCGAGAGGGCTGCTTAGCCTGGCGTTTGGCTGGCTAAGGGGTGGAGACGGGCAGTGCCGCCCTCCTGCATCCTCCTCCTGTCCGGGGCCGGTGAAGGCTCGAGGGGAGGAGCCGTAGGGAGGTGGCCTCGGCGGGAAGCAGACTAAGGAGACCGCACGGACGGATGACCGTTTGTGCAGAAGGCCTCAAGTCCGCTTCGGGGGGTCGAAAATTGTTGGGCGCAGTCCTCAACCACACCGCCGAGCAAGCTGCCCGTCTCAAGAGTGCTACCTTGAACTTGAACATTAGCCGCGTCCTGCCAGAGGAGGCCAGGGAAGGACCAGCGTTCCACAGGGGCGTGCTCTGGCAGGGGTCTGGCGACAGAGGGGGACGAGAGTGGCGAGGCTCGTGAACGGCATGCACTGTCATCCATAGCCTCTTGGGGCTCGGAGGAAGGGATTTTTTTTTGTGTGTGGTGTGGCAAGATGGCGCCTGTGTGTTTGGCTGGCCGTCGGTCTCTCCCGTGTATATTTGTATGGATCTATTTATGGATGTTTACCTGGACTTTAAATTGCTGCACACGCCTGGTCTACGACCGCCAGGCACTACTGAACATTCGTACCTCTTTTATGGACACATACAAGCAGGATGCAGCGCACGTTTTTAATCAAACGCACAGAAGCTTCACTACAGATACTCTGGAGTGTATTCGCCAGTGGCCTCTCAACATTTCGCGGAGGAAACGTAGGAGGAAACGCGGAAGTCGGGGTGGACGTATCATCAGATTGATAGCGCATCTTCGAGCTGGGATCGATTCACACCCGCATCGTATGTGGTGTTATGGCGGATATATTACCTGGCGACTGCGAGCGCTGGCTCATCGATGGCTTCAACCTATTATCCCCCTGCGCCCGTCTCCTGCCTATTTGGATGGCTTCCCTCGGATCGGCTTTTGCCATCGGCAAAATGGCGTGACTCTTGGAAATCTACGTTCATTGAGGAAAGCTTCGTTTTCCCTCGATGTTACTCCTCCGCCTAAAATGGCTCTGATTAATGCCCGATCCTTGGTGAACAAAACCTTCCTCCTCAACGACTTTTTCTCCTCTCATAGTTTGGATTTTATGTTCATCACTGAATCCTGGACTAAGGTGGGCGATCTAACCCCTTTTTCTGAATTAGTTCCAACTGACTGTTCGTTTTATAACTCCCCCCGTCCAAACAGACGAGGGGGGGGGGTATAGTGACCATTTTTAAAAACTCATTTTCTGTGCGATGCCGGTCAGTTCCTGTTAGTGCATTTTCTAGCTTTGAAGCTCAGCTACTCCACCTAGACTGGAACGGCCCTATTTTACTAGGGGTGATTTACCGTCCTCCACACTCACTACAGGACTTCATTCAGCAATTTACAGAATTTATTGGTAATATCACCACAACCTACGACCGTTTTTTATTGGTAGGTGATTTTAATATCCACGTTTGCTGTCAATCAAACACCCTATCAAAGGATTTCCTCAGCCTCATTGAATCTTTTAATCTAGTTCAGTGGATCAATGACTCCACCCACATTCAGGGTCACATCTTGGACCTTGTACTCTCCTATGGGATGGCAATCAGTGATGTTGTAATATCCGATTTTATGCTCTCGGACCATAAGCCGATATTATTTTCTGCATCTCTTCCTTGCATTTCTCACTCCGATATTGCAGATGTAAGACTGTCTCGGTCCTACTCCCCTCAGTTCAGATCAAATTTCAATGAGTACTTTGTGAAATCCTCCTCACATTTGCTTCTGGATTCTCCGCTATTGGACCTAGATGCCGACCAGCATCTCGGTCTGTTAAACTCTGCTTGGCTGAATGTCCTAAATGAAATTGCTCCGCTCAAGCCTTATAAACCTAAACCAAAATCTGAACCATGGCTCAACGTGGATATTCGTCAACTAAGACAAATTAGCAGAAGGGCTGAGCGTAAATGGAAAAAGGACAAGTTACATATTTCACTCCAGCTGTTCAAAGCCAGTTTGTCGACCTACCAGAATGCTGTAAAGGCGGCTAAAGCCACTTACTTCTCTGACCTGATTTTGGCAAACCACTCTAGACCAAAGGTTTTATTCTCTGTTATAGACTCTGTTTTAAATCCACCGGTCAATTCAATGCTTGGTGCTTCTGATGAACTATGTGAAAGCTTCTTGAGATTTTTTATTGACAAAATATCCAATCTGAGACGCAAAGCTAATCCCTCTCATTCTGAACACTTTAGTCAGTTGTCGAATTCTGTTACTTGGGATACTTTTGAGCCAATCACCCTGAATCTCCTCAAAGAAATTATAGCAATTATGAAACCTTCATCATGCTCTCTCGACATAATTTCTCCTAAGTTTCTTAAATTAATTTTTGACTCAGTAGGGCCAGGATTGGTGTCATTTGTAAATAAGTGCCTCCTCATCGGCTCTATCCCTGCTGCCCTTAAGGCAGCCACGGTTACACCGTTACTCAAGAAGCCTTCACTGGATCCTGCCGTGCTAAATAATTTCCGTCCTATCTCTGCATTACCTTTTGTCTCGAAGGTGCTGGAAAAAGTCGTTCTTGGCCAACTCCAGTTTTTCCTAAAGTGCAACGATATTTCCGAAAAATTTCAATCTGGTTTTAAGTCTGCTCACAGTACCGAATCTGCCCTGCTGAGGGTTTTAAACGACATCTATCTATCCACGGATTCTGGGGACTCTGTGGCCCTTCTACTTTTAGATCTATCAGCAGCTTTTGATACTGTCGACCACTCTATCCTGTTATCCAGACTGGAGTATTATGTGGGGCTAAAAGGTACTGTCCTCCAGTGGTTCCAATCTTATCTTTCCGGTCGAACTTTTAGAGTAAAGATAGGAAATTGTTCCTCTTCCGTTGCGCATCTAACTTGTGGTCTTCCTCAAGGATCTATCTTAGCACCGTCTCTTTTCTCTCTCTACATGTTACCACTGGCCACTATTCTAAGAAGACACAGGGTATCCTTTCACTGTTATGCAGACGATACACAAATGTATGTACCAATTAAGTTAAACGATCCCTCTGCCCTTTCATCATTATTAAGTTGTCTAGACGAAGTCAAATTTTGGCTGGACCAAAATTTTTTAGTTTTAAACGAAAACAAGACCGAGATCATTGTCTTTGGGTCCACTGTAAATCCTCAGGCTGCCACCCTCGACCTAGGCAGATTAACGTCTTTTAGATCCTCACGTGTACGGAATCTGGGCGTTTTACTAGATGAGTCCTTAAACTTTGATAAACAAATCTCCTCTGTAATAAGCTCTAGCTTTTATCAACTTCGTCTGCTGTCGAAAGTCAAATCCTTTCTTAATCACAAAAGTCTTGAGACGGCTGTCAATGCCTTTATCTCATCACGCTTAGACTATTGCAATTCACTTTATTGCGGTATTTCGAAAACTCAAATCGCTCGTCTCCAGATAGTGCAAAATGCTGCTGCAAGATTCCTCTCAAACAGTCGAAAAAGTGATCATATCACCCCTATCCTGAGGTCTCTTCATTGGTTACCCATTCATTTCAGGATCGATTTTAAAATCCTTTTATTTGTTTACAAATCTCTCTGTAGCCAAGCACCAAGCTATCTATCTGAATTGTTACAACCTTACACCCCATTAAGAAGTCTGAGATCGAGTGATAAGAACCTGTTACGAGTCCCACATTCCAGACTCAAACGCAGAGGTGATCGAGCATTCGCTGTGGTTGGGCCTCGGTTGTGGAATAATTTGCCCTTAGTAGTTAGGACAGCCCATTCTGTGATCTCTTTTAAGTCGCTTTTAAAAACGCACTTGTTTTCTCTGGCCTATAATTAACGATGGCTAGTTTCACTATTTCTACCTTTGAGTCTGATGTTCTTTATTTTATTTCTATGTGTCTGTTACTGTTTTGCCATTTTTGTTTTCTTATTTTTTATCTTCTAAATTTGAACTTCGTCAATGTTTCTACATCCTGCTTAAGGCTGTTGTATCTGTGCCGTGCTCCCATGCACGGTATTATTGTTTTAATCTTGTAGTTCTGTAAAGCACTTTGGTCAGTCAGTGGCTGCTATAAAATGTGCTATACAAATAAAATGAACTTGAAATGAACTTGAACATTAGCCGCGTCCTGCCAGAGGAGGCCAGGGAAGGACCAGCGTTCCACAGGGGCGTGCTCTGGCAGGGGTCTGGCGACAGAGGGGGACGAGAGTGGCGAGGCTCGTGAACGGCATGCACTGTCATCCATAGCCTCTTGGGGCTCGGAGGAAGGGGCATCAGTTCTTGAAACAAGAGATTCTCCCCTGGCCCTCCACCGGGGGAAGGAGTTGCCCTGCTACCAGCTCCTGAGAAGAACTGAGCCCTAACTCCAAGCTGCCTGTCTCGAGAGGGCTGCTTAGCCTGGCGTTTGGCTGGCTAAGGGGTGGAGACGGGCAGTGCCGCCCTCCTGCATCCTCCTCCTGTCCGGGGCCGGTGAAGGCTCGAGGGGAGGAGCCGTAGGGAGGTGGCCTCGGCGGGAAGCAGACTAAGGAGACCGCACGGACGGATGACCGTTTGTGCAGAAGGCCTCAAGTCCGCTTCGGGGGGTCGAAAATTGTTGGGCGCAGTCCTCAACCACACCGCCGAGCAAGCTGCCCGTCTCAAGAGTGCTGCCTAGCCAGGCATTTAGCCGGCTAAGGGGCGGCGACGGGCAGTGCCGCCCTCCTGCAACCTTGTCCTGCTCGTGGCCAGCGAAGGCTCGAGGGGAGGGGCTGCAGGGAGGCGGCCTCGGCGGGAAGCAGACTAAGGAGAACGCATGGACGGATGACCGTTGGTGCAGAAGGCCTCAGTCCGCTTCGGGGGGTCGAAGACTGTTGGGCGCAGTCCTCAACCACACCGCCGAGCAAGCCGCCCGTCTCAAGAGTGCTGCCTAGCCTTTTATTATAATATAATGAAATATTATTACAATTTAAAATAATGGTTCTCTTTTTTAATATATTTTAAAATGTAATTTATTTTTGTGATGCAAAGCTGAATTTGCATCAGCAAGTACTCCAGTCTTTGGTGTCTTATGATCCTTCAGAAATCATTCTAATATGATGATTTGATACTCAGTTATTATCAATGATGGAAACAGTTGTGCTGTTTAATATATTTTTTTGGAATACTTTTTTCAGGATTCATTGATGAGTAAAACGTTAACAGCATTTATTCATAAAAACAGCATTTATTCAAAATAAAAACATTTCTAACAATATAAATCGTTACCATCACCTTTTATCAATTTAACACATCCTTCTTGAATTAAAGTACTAATTTCTTTAAAAAAAAAAATAGTTATTGTTCCCAAACTTTTGAACGGTAGTGTATATTGTTACAAAAGATTTCTATTCTAAATAAATACAGTTCTTTTTAACTTTTTATTCATCAAATAATCCTGAAAAAAGTATCTCAGGTTATAAAAAAAATATTAAGCAGCACAACTGTTTCCAACATTGATCATAAATCAGCATATTAGAATGATTTCTGAAGGATCATAAGACACCAAAGACTGGAGTACTTGCTGATGAAAATTCAGCTTTGCATCACAAAAATAAATTACATTTTAAAGTATATTAAAAAAGAGAACCATTATTTGAAATTATATTATTTCTAACAGTATAATTATTACTGTTTTTTTTTTTGTTTTTTTTTTTTTTAACTGCAGGCTTGATGAGCATAAGAGACTTCTTTCAAAAACATTAAAAATAGTAATGTTTCCAAACTTTTGACTGGTACTGTATGTAAATGGCGCTCTGTGGCGCGGCAGGATTTTGAACACGGTCCTGAGCCGTTGCTGGGTGCCGCGGACAGACGTTGAAAGGCGCCGCTGGTGTGTGTACTCTCATAGAGAATAATGTGTTCGAATTTAAAAGACGTGGCGCTGCGCTGAGCTGCACGTCCGGTGTGCGACCCCCTTAAGGAGAACGCATGGACGGATGACCCATTCCTGGACCACACTTGTGGACATCAACTGGCCCAGGGATCACACAGGTACCGATGTCGCCCGTAGAGCGAGGTCAGTAGTGTGCGTGGCGGATTGACCAGCCCGGACATGGAATGCATAGCGTCCCTGCGTGGAGGCGTGGTCGAGTTTCCGCATTCTGTCAGTGTTGGCCAGCCCGGACATGGGAGGCATAGCGTCCCTGCGTGGAGGCGTGGTCGAGTTTCCGCATTCTGTCAGTGTTGGCCAGGGAAGGACCAGCATTCCACGGCGGCCTGGTCTGACAAAACTCCCGGGTCAGCACTGCCTCGAGAGTTTCCGCATTCTGTCAGTGTTGGCCAGCCCGGACATGGGAGGCATAGCGTCCCTGCGTGGAGGCGTGGTCGAGTTTCCGCATTCTGTCAGTGTTGGCCAGGGAAGGACCAGCATTCCACGGCGGCCTGGTCTGACAAAACTCCCGGGTCAGCACTGCCTCGAAGGCGACACACAGCACTGCATGCCTGTGCCACGATAGTGACAGAGAACATACAGCCCATGATCACCACGCGATCGAGTGCAGCGAAGGCGAGGACGCCCGGCTCAGCAGAGTGCTGAAGCGCCCAGGGAGAAACACACACACTGTCGGCAGATCACTGTACAGATCAGCAGCAGGCAATGCGATCTCGCTGGAACGCGCCGTCACACCAACACACTGAAGAGCCGCTCGTCTCTTAGAGTGAAGATGATTCAGAATGGCTTGTAGGAGTGAAGAGAACTCTTGACTCTGAAGCGGAAACATATCTGCATGTTGCCAGTGTACTTCCTTATATACCCACGAGGTGGGGCGGACTTACGCTATGCAAATTCTGCAGACCCATGGCATTTTCTTGCCATTGGCTCGTTTTGTATACTCGAAGGTGAGAGGTTTTCTAAGCGAAACCCTATTCGTCGTCACTGATGTAACTCATAGTGACCACGAAAGGGAACTGAAATTTTTAATGATTACATTATTAATCAGTAACTAGTAAACTGGTAAAACGTTTCAAAGCGTTAATTGTCTCCTGTTTCACAAGATTTGTACACAAATCAGTTAAGAAGCATAAAAACATTTAAAGAATAAATGCCTAATAAAAGCATAATCATTACCAGTTTGTTCAATAGCAAGGGTTATGAGAAGAGTGCTTTCAATGGGACATTTAGTAAAAACTTGATATTGAAAGTTCAAAACTGAAAGTTGCTGTTTTTAAAGACTTTTTCAAAGTGCATATAGTAAAAGTTATGTCAGTGCAGCCAGGAACATGACATGTTGTTGAAATGAGCATACACTTTCAACAATTGCTGAAAGAGAATTTAGTCAACCAAAGTCAATGGCCAAGTGCTCAACTAAAGGGAAAACTAATCACCATAATGGCAAAACATCTTTAAACAGACTACAACAACCTTTGTACATGTATCATAGTGATGTTACATTTGACACTGAAGTTTCAAAGCGCGTATCGAGTACGCAGCTCAATTTCTTACAAAGCTCCGTACCAGAGCACGTATTGTTTTCAGAGAAACACGTGATCAACGAAAAACAAAGCCTCACTTTCTTTCTAGTCAGGTGAATGCTTCACTTCACTTGTCGGAATGCTTGAACCCAGACCACTACTCTACAGGTTTTTGGAAGTTTAAGTCCATTTACTAACATTTGTGTGTGTGTGTGTAATATATATAAATAAGCCTACAGCCTATGTTACATGATCATATATTCTGACACATAAACAGCATAGAAACCATAAAATAATTAGACCAACGTTTACTTGCATCAAGCAACTCTGTTGGTATTTTTATTTCTGTATAGTATTAAAGGTCCCGTATTATGCCCCTTTTCACAAGATGTAAAATAAGTCTCTGATGTCCCCAGAGTGTGTATGTGGAGTTTCAGCTCAAAATACCCAACAGATAATTTTTTACAGCATGTTTAAATTGTCATTTTTTGGGGCTCAGAAAAACGCACTGTTTTAGTGTGTGCCCTTTAAATGCAAATAAGCTGCTGCTGCACGGCACAGGGGGCGGAGCTTCATGAGCTTGCGCTCAGTCTCTCAGGACAATTTCATCTCACGGAATGATGATAATATCAGAAACTCTCAGTAACGGTGTTCATTTCGACTCGGAGTCGGACAATAATGCCTACAGAGTCAGAGTGCTGTATAGAAATGAAACAGGTATAGTTTAGTAGTTTAATTACGGTTATTATAACATATTTGTCATCTGCTTGTATGTATCCATTATTTATTAATAGCCTACAAGTCTGCTGTCTGAATGATGATCAAACATATACTGATGAGTTTAATAAAGTTTATTGTACATCACACAAAAGATGAAGCGTCAGTTTTACTTCAGAAAATCACCGTAAGAGCTGAGTAAACACAGTAAGTTATAAGAAGTGCGCAAGTACATAAACGAATTTCGGTAGAGTTGAGGGAGCATTCCTGTGGGCGGAGGTTAGTCAAAAAACGGTTCTAGTGACGTCATTAAAGAAGGAAGTAGAGGGATGTAGTCCAAACCGGCCGTTCACTGTAGGCGACTTCTGTTAAATAAAATATCTCGCTTGGCATTGAACTTTGAGCTTTATAATTTTACAGATATTATTTATGCTCTAACAGCAACATTACACACTAACTAAAGTTTGAAACATGGGATCACGAAGAACGGGACCTTTAATACAATTGTTACATTTATTTTATTGCCACACTTTAATATGTGAATTATATTATCAGAAAACTGAACATTTAGCGTTGTCAGGCTTTTATTTGTGCTTATGGATAAAACAACGGCGCTGCACACTCAGCTGCTCATAAACATGGCTTCTATAAATTTGACCTGCCACAAGATGGCGCTGTTTTCGACACTCTTGGTGCTTCGAATCTTTTACCGAAACATTTAGGGGAAAGCCTCAGTGCTCTCATGAGGCTTCATTTGCCCATCCCTAATGTATCATATGAAATAAATAAAACCAAACTGGTTTGTAATAAGTGAATATGGTAATGCTGTTTTTGGAGTTCCTCTAGTGAGATATTGATATTCTCACTGCTCACGTGCTGTCTCCTGTGTTCTCAGTCCTGGTTCCTGTCGAGTTTGTTTCCCGAGTTTCCTTATGGATTTGCTGCTTTTCCAGTGACTTCTGCCCATTGCATCCCTGCGTTACCGAGCCCGTATTCTACATCTGCCCACCTCGACTCTGACCAGCATCTCTTCTTTCTTCAATAAACTCATTACTGTTCACTCGCATTTGGATCCTTCTGACTTTTTCCTTTTGAGTTATGACAAGTTGTTGTGTTTCTGCTCATCTCTTCCTTTTTATCCTGTTCTTGTTGTTCCTCTTATCTTCAGTAATTCTGCTTGTTAACTGCAGGTGTCATCACCAATGTTCTATCATCATTTGTAGAATGAATCTACTTTATTTCACTAACTGCAACATTGCTTCAGTGTTACTTTTACACTCTATAGACTGGGACCATATGAAAACTGAGCAGTGTTTGTTTAACACTGGCGATTTTTACTGTGTAAAAGTGTAACCAGCAACGTGTTTTTCTTTATTAAATAATTTATTAAAATTCTGTTTTTTTTTTAAACAAAAATTATATTTAAGTACAAACACACACTATGAAACATGATGTGTAACACATACACAAGTTTTGTTGTGGTCTTGCTGGGATCATACCAGCACCCAAAAGACAACATATGCTGGTCCACCAGCACACCAGCATCCTATGCTGGGATCCAGCAAACCAGCAAACAGCATCCCATGCTGGGGATCAGCAAACCAGCAACCAACATCCCATGCTGGATGTATTTTTTTCATGTATTTTTTAGCAGGGATTTAAAACACACTATAGAGAGCATTGCTGCCTACTAGACTATGTGAAGCGATGTATGGCAATGGAGCTTGCCAACTATTTTACTGTAATTTACTTATATATCAGATTGTTTTCCAACAAAACTGATTGAACATGATCAGTGAGCCAATCCAATTTTCCCCTCCGACACTCTTAGTTAACTTTTTAGCAGCTTTTCCACCATTCTCTTTGATTAATCATTCCATTTCGTGCCCATCCGGTAAGAATATGGTTTAATTTTCTACTGTGGTGCTGATAACGGAGCTCTTTTAAATGTAATACAAATGCGTAGGGGTGTGCAATATGACGGTTTTTGATCGTGGATGATTAAAATGCCTCCAAGATCTGCTTTTAAAGAAATATCGTAGTATCGTGCTACAGTCTATTCTATCAGTTCAGTTCTGGCGCCTCCGTCTCAACATACTGTAGTCTACAACGCGACGTATATTCACATGACACTTTTAGTCTAGATAGAAATAGGGGTCCACGCGCACCCCCCGGCTTTTTTTATGCCACCTGATTTTTTCAAATCTTTAAAGTGTCTATTTTCAGAATCTGCCAGGTGCCAAGCTGAAATAATGTCCCAAAGGCTTCATTTTTAACCCTTTGCTGCACCCGACCGGAACCCGAAACATAAAAAAATTATATAGAAAGTGGCATAACATTTGAAGTAAACAACATACAGACACAAATGAACATATTTTTTCATACAATTCTGACCCCAGGAATTGAATGGAATGGTTATTTTTGACATTTGAAAACATATTGACCCTATTTCTGGACAAAAATAGCAAAAAATGGCCAAAAATGTGTAGAGGATCAACTATATTTTCATTTTCTCAAGCGCATAGGGTGATTTTTTTTTTCACAAACTGTTATTTCTTAATCATTCAAGTGTCTATTTTAAAATTAAATTGGGTACCAAGCTGAAATAATGGCCAAAATGCTTTATTTTTAACCCTTTGCTGCACCCGACCGGAACCCCAAAAATCCAAAAATTATATAGAAAGTGGCATAACATTTGAAGTAAACAACATACAGAGACAAATTAACATATTTTCCCATACAATTCTGACCCCAGGAATTGAATGAAATGGTTATTTTTGACATTTGAAAACATATTGACCCTATTTCTGGACAAAAATAGCAAAAAATGGCCAAAAATGTGTAGAGGATCAACTATATTTTCGTTTTCTCAAGCGCATAGGGTGATTTTTTTTTTCACAAACTGTTATTTCTTTATCATTCAGGTGTCTATTTTAAAATTGAATTGGGTACCAAGCTGAAATAATGTCCAAAATGCTTTATTTTTAAACCTTTGCACCAAACCCGAAAAATCTAATGTGATATAAAGTGCCATAACTTTTGATGTAAACAACTCACAGAGACAAATGGACACATTTTTCCATACAATTCTGACCCGGGGAAATTGTAATTTGTTATATTTTACAACATCTTGACCATCTATGGTCAAAAACAGCAAAGAAAAAGCTAATTTGACACCATTTTTATTATTCTAATAGCAGCCTGAAATGGGGTTTATTTTAACCTTTTACTGCACCTATCCTGAACCTGAAGAAATTGAAAATAGCTTTACTTTTGAAGTAAACAAAACAAAGCAAGCTGTCGGTTGGTACCTGCAGATCGCCATCTCCCACTGCTTTCTCTTTTGGAACAATTTCAGTACGTATTTGAAACTATAATTAAGATATACCTTTGTAGTCATAACTAAGTCATAACAGTTTTTACTATAATCACAGGCTTTCGGAAAGCGAGAAGCTATCATATCTACACAGTATTCGAGATATGAGACTCTGTGAAGCAGCCAGTTCACCATACCGCATGATGGATATTTGTGAACAGATTCCATTAACATTAGAGGACTTACCTTTGAATACAATTGGCTATCACCAATACTGCTATAAAAGCTTTACAGGGAAAATAGATTGTTTTACAAGTGCCAAAGGCTTCTACATCTGGAGAATCATCATTGAAAAAGGACTCTTTGCGCCATGTCAAATCTCTGTCAATTCAATCTGAAGGATAGCCTGGAAATCCAGACCTAAATCTAAAAGATTAATGGTCTGGTGTCGACTAATGCAAATCGCCCAGCTCGAGGGGCGGCACCAAGCGTGCATTTGAAAATCTCACTGCACGCAATTGGATAACACTACGACCAATCACAACAATAAAACGCTACCAGCGGAGCTCACTGGTAGATTATAGTCTTACCGTATCCGGTCGGCAAAACAGCAAAAACGTCCTTCTTGCAAAGGAACGATTCAAGCACCGTCTTCTGTTCCTCTTTTAGATAAAAAGCCAAGTCTAACTCGTTCATTGTAGCGGCCAAAGCTGTTTCAAACAACTGGTATTCATCCATAGCCATCTTGCAATGTTTACTAATGACTTCAACGTCACAGCGCTGTCGTCATCTATATCAGATAACCCGATGTGATTGGTGCAGCTCCGATCGAGGGGCATATTTAATGAGCATCATTACTCAACACCAGAGTATCTCGCTGAGCAAATTCAACTTGTGCTCTCGTGAGAACTCTGGATTACCAGGGTATCTGAAGGAGCTCCAAGAAGGTGTTCCTTCTTGTTTCCCAATCATTGCATTTTCTGTGACAAAGCAAAATCCAAGTTCAAGGGCAAGACTGAAGAGCTTACAAAGTTTCAGAGTTGGAAACACAAGGAACCAGCCTGGAAAGTTATTGAACCTAGGGCACAGGGATTAAAGAAATAGGCTCTTTATCGCAAGGTGTAGGACAAGGACCTTTTTGCAATGGAAGCTAAGTATCATCTATCATGCAGAAACAACTTCAACACAGAGTACCAAATCCATGAGCATGGAAGGGAGAGGGCAGAAAAGGCAGCAGACAACATTGACAGCCTGCAGGCCCAGAAGATAGCAGCACATAAGTCGTATTGTGTGGTAAAGGATTACATTCTTAGGAATGTGATTGAATGCAAAGAGGTTGTCCAGCTAAGACCCAACTTGTACATGAAGACATTGGAAAATCAAGGTTCCCTTTCGAGAACGGTCACTTCATATTGCATAGCTAATACGCAGTGGCAAACTCCTTTCCTCGAGAATATTAAAGCTAATAATTTAAAACGCAGTGCAGCTGCACAGCGAACACAGCAGAGCGTCTAGCTCGCCCATTGGCTGTGCTGCAGCAACTGCACAACCTATGGCCAAGCGCCTCTGACGTGATGGGCACCAAGTCATCTGATTGGGTCGCACGTCAGAGCGCGCCTAAATGGGCGTGGCCTTAGTTAAGTCAAGTCAAGTCAAGTATATTTGTATAGCGCTTTTCACAATACAGATTGTATCAAAGCAGCTTCACAGTATTAAATTAAAATAATACAACAAGGTTTGTTTCTAGTGGAATTTATTCATTGATAAAATAAAATTAAATATCCCCAAAATATCCCCTTAGTCTATAAAGGAATCCCATTCTGGCCAAATAGCAGGTTTAAATCGACTGAAGTGACAAATCCCGACAGATTGTAATAGTGCGGCAGGCTATGCAATACTCGTTCCCTTACTCTCAGGGAACTGAGGTTACGTTAGTAAACGAGTACGTTCCCTTTCGAGAACGGTCACTTCGTATTATGTAGCTAATACGCAGTGGGGACGCAATGTAAAATGCCGCACTATTAGCAAGTGGCTGCATACAACTGGCTCCTAGGGAAGCAACCCGAGGTTCACAGAAACAAGCCATAACAAACCCCAACATAGTGACAGTAACCAGACGTGAGTCGGGTTTCATGAATAAGGGGCTGGAGTATAAGGGTCGCTCCGAACATAAGTCCCAGGACAATTGTGCTAATGGACAGTAATAGGTAGACTAATAAGATCGGACCCTAGCTGGAGTACTGACGATGCAGCGGCCATGAGACCGAGAAGCCTCTGAAACTTCCTGAGGGGCATGCACGCACCTACCCTGAAGGACCCCTTATAGAGAGAGCGCACTCTGGTGTGAGCCGCGCTCTCATCATTGTAGAGTCGATAACTGTGCCCAGAAAGATTACGTTCTGGCTGGGTAACAGTTTGCTCTTGGAAAAATTTACCCTGAGCCCCAGGCATTCCAAATAGCTGAGGAGCATAGATCTGTCTGTCAATAATTCGGTCTTCGACTGACACATAATGAGCCAATCGTGGAGATAGTTCAGCATGCGCACTCCGTTGCCTCAGGGGAGAAAGTGCTGAGTCCATGCACTTTGTGAAAGTACGGGCTGCTAGAGACAGACCGAACGGTATGACCGTGTATTGATAAGCCTACCCCTCGAAGGCGAATCTCAAGAATGGCCTGTGATGGGGCATTATCTTAATGTGAAAGTAAGCGTCTTTCAGATCCACCGTAAAAAAATTACGACACTCCAGGGATGTCTTGTGAACCGCTCTGGATCTCCAGCCAACAGCAGTGGGCGGGCTTCTTCGAGCAGAGGCAGCTTCTCATAACCTTTTTCTGCTGCGCCGTCAACAGAGGAGAGCGTGGCGGAAGTAAAAGCGCTCATGCGTGCTGAGTACGGTGCACGCCATGATTTCGTGAGTTCGTCGTGGACCTCAGGGAAAAAAGGCGCTGGCTTGTGACGGGGGCCTGCTGGCGCCCAGGCAGAAACCATCCATCCAGCCTGCTTCTAGGTTGCTCCTCAGGCGAGGCCCATTCGAGACCGAGGTCTAAAACGGCCGCAGTGAGGATACGCAGCATCTCAGTGTCCGAATTAGCCTAGTTCCGGTAGCAGCAGCGCTAGCACCAGACTGTGAGAAGGCGGGGTCAGCTGGGCCTGTCCACTCTTCCTCAAGCGCAGCAATGGAGAGGCTGTCGTCGTGTTTTTCGTGCGATCTGCCGAAGGAGACGAGACCTGTCGCTTGAAGGGAGAGGGGGCATTGGTCTGCCTGAGTGAACAGGACCGGCGAAGTAGGAAGTGAGTGAGAAAGTGAGAAAGCGACAGTGTCGCCGTCTCGAAAGAAAGCTAGCCGCATCCGCAGTGTTGAGATGGGCAGGCTCTTGCAGTGAGAGCAGCCCGCGGCAGAGAGTGCATCTTCAGTGTGGGTGGGTCCCAGGCACGTGGCGCACTCTGAGTGCCCATCTTCCTTGTGTATGCGTGCTCCGCATGAGGTGCACGAGGGGCGAGGCATTTGAAACAACGTTCGCTAAATTTGACTCTTTTAGAACTGAGTGTCGCAGCAGCGAACACAACAGTAGCAGTAAAAGGATATAGCGTTTTTCTCGCCGGATGGCCTCAGGAGAGCAGCGACAGAAGAGAAGCGGCTTCGAGGTGAGCTGAAGGCGCTGTCTACTGTATGCAAGGCTTGCTCTAGCTGTTATTGCTTGTTTCGACGGCGAAAGCTTCAGAGGAGGTCAGAATCGTGAAGAGTCGCTGAAGGAGATAAAATCTGCTATTTGGCCAGAATTGGCTTCCTTTATTAGACTAAGGCCACGCCCATTTAGGCGCGCTCTGACGTGCGACCCAATCAAATGACTTGGCGCCCATCACGTCAGAGGCGCTTGGCCATAGTTTGTGCAGTTGCTGCAGCACAGCCAATGGGCGAGCTAGACGCTCTGCTGTGTTCGCTGTGCAGTTGCACTGCGTTTTAAATTATTAGAAATAAATTATCAAAAGAGAAAGCAGTGGGAGATGGCGATCTGCAGGTACCAACTGACAGCCACCAACTGCCAACTGCAAAGCCCCAACATTCTCAAACTTTTTAAGTTAATTTGCTTTGTTTTGTTTACTTCAAAAATAAAGCTATTTTCAATTTCTTCAGGTTCAGGATAGGTGCAGTAAAAGGTTAAAATAAACCCCATTTCAGGCTGCTATTAGTATAATAAAAATGGTGTCAAATTAGCTTTTTTTTTGCTGTTTTTGACCATAGATGGTCAAGATGTTGTAAAACATAACAAATAACAATTTCCCCGGGTCAGAATTGTATGGAAAAATGTGTCCATTTGTCTCTGTGAGTTGTTTACATCAAAAGTTATGGCACTTTATATCACATTAGATTTTTCGGGTTTGGTGCAAAGGTTTAAAAATAAAGCATTTTGGACATTATTTCAGCTTGGTACCCAATTTAATTTTAAAATAGACACCTGAATGATAAAGTACGGAAGCCCTGAACCGCAAGGTGAGAAAAAAAATAAAGAAAACTTATCTCGTTATTTCGACTTAATAAGTCGTTATTTCGACATAATATCTCGTTATTTCGACATAATATCTCGTTATTTCGACTTAATAAGTCGTTATTTCGACATAATAAGTCGTTATTTCGACATAAGTCGTTATTTCGACATAAATATCTCGTTATTACGACATAATAAGTCGTTATTTCGACATAATATCTCGTTATTTCGACATAATATCTCGTTATTACGACATAATAAGTCGTTATTTCGACATAATATCTCGTTATTTCGACATAATATCTCGTTATTACGACATAATAAGTCGTTATTTCGACATAAGTCGTTATTTCGACATAATATCTCGTTATTTCGACATAATATCTCGTTATTTCGACATAAATATCTCGTTATTTCGACATAATAAGGGGACATTCTAATATGCATTAAGCTACATTTAGCGTTCTTATAATGAGTTTCTATGGGAGGAAAATGCTTAACGTCAAATTAAACGCTTTGCGTTCATATTCTGGACTTATCTGATTTTTGTAGTAGCATATAGCCTACTTTATTATGATTTTAGTATCATATTGATTAATAAATGCACACACAATTATCCGTGAACTTGATAAATGTTGCAGATATGTTTTAGGCTACTATCCAAAAACAAATTGCTTTCAATTATGTGTGCAAAATTCAGAATTCAACGAATGCAGTGCAACAACAACAATAATAGTTAAATTAATATTAGTATTATTAATAATAATAATAATAAAGGTCGCCGTAGTGCTAGGCTAAGGCAGTGCAAGCCAAGTCAAGTAAAACAGAGTTTCTTTGCGTTCATAGTCTGGACTTATCTGATTTTTTTGTAGTATTTATTATGATTTTAGTATCATATTGATTAAGAAATGCACGCACAATTATCCTTGAACTTGATAAATGTTGCAGATATTTTAGGCTACCCATAAACAAATTGCTTTCAAATGTGCAAAATTCAGAATTCAACGAATGTGCAGCGATTTGTACAAATAGAGACATTTTTGTGTATAAAAGACATTTTTGTTTTATTTTGTATTAGTGATTATAATTTGCGCGTCCATTTATTGACGTCTGAGTCGATCTCATTTGAGTGTATTCGGCAATTTGCTTAACGTGGAATTAAACGCGTATATTCTGAGCTCATCAGATTTTGTTGTGCATATACTTTATTACTATGATTATTTACTGTGTTTGGTCTGTTAGTAAATATGTTAAGATTTGTATTCATTTCGATATGCCACTAGAGGGCAGAATAAGACCGGGAATTATAGAATGCATTGTAGTTATGTTGACCTACTGTTTTCATAACACTGGATATTCTACTAATTTATACTTTTCTAAAACGTTGCATATTAATGGCAAATAAATTATTTGGCAATTACACATAGTTTTGTGCTAGTTTTGTTGTCAGTATTGCTCTTTCAGCCAGCTTGATAGTTTATCTATTAGATTGGTTTATTTGTTAACTTTACACAACTCAATCGCAGATAGCCTATTTTGCAGATCAGAAACTATGTTTTACTTGACTTGGCTTGCACTGCCTTATACCACTACTGCGGCTGTTATCATTTTTATTATTATTAGTGTAATTGCCAAAGTTAATTGCCATTAATATGCAACGTTTTAGAAAAGTATAAATTAGTAGAATATCCAGTGTTATGAAAACAGTAGGTCAACATAACTACAATGCATTCTATAATTCCCGGTCTTATTCTGCCCTCTAGTGGCATATCGAAATGAATACAAATCTTAACATATTTACTAACAGACCAAACACAGTAAATAATCATAGTAATAAAGTATATGCACAACAAAATCTGATGAGCTCAGAATATACGCGTTTAATTCCACGTTAAGCAAATTGCCGAATACACTCAAATGAGATCGACTCAGACGTCAATAAATGGACGCGCAAATTATAATCACTAATACAAAATAAAACAAAAATGTCTTTTATACACAAAAATGTCTCTATTTGTACAAATCGCTGCACATTCGTTGAATTCTGAATTTTGCACATTTGAAAGCAATTTGTTTATGGGTAGCCTAAAATATCTGCAACATTTATCAAGTTCAAGGATAATTGTGCGTGCATTTCTTAATCAATATGATACTAAAATCATAATAAATACTACAAAAAAATCAGATAAGTCCAGACTATGAACGCAAAGAAACTCTGTTTTACTTGACTTGGCTTGCACTGCCTTAGCCTAGCACTACGGCGACCTTTATTATTATTATTATTAATAATACTAATATTAATTTAACTATTATTGTTGTTGTTGCACTGCATTCGTTGAATTCTGAATTTTGCACACATAATTGAAAGCAATTTGTTTGTGGATAGTAGCCTAAAACATATCTGCAACATTTATCAAGTTCACGGATAATTGTGCGTGCATTTATTAATCAATATGATACTAAAATCATAATAAAGTAGGCTATATGCTACTACAAAAATCAGATAAGTCCAGAATATGAACGCAAAGCGTTTAATTTGACGTTAAGCATTTTCCTCCCATAGAAACTCATTATAAGAACGCTAAATGTAGCTTAATGCATATTAGAATGTCCCCTTATTATGTCGAAATAACGAGATATTTATGTCGAAATAACGAGATATTATGTCGAAATAACGAGATATTATGTCGAAATAACGACTTATTATGTCGAAATAACGACTTATTATGTCGTAATAACGAGATATTATGTCGAAATAACGAGATATTATGTCGAAATAACGACTTATGTCGTAATAACGAGATATGTCGAAATAACGAGATATTATGTCGAAATAACGACTTATTATGTCGTAATAACGAGATATTTATGTCGAAATAACGACTTATTATGTCGAAATAACGACTTATTATGTCGAAATAACGACTTATTAAGTCGAAATAACGAGATATTATGTCGAAATAACGAGATATTATGTCGAAATAACGAGATATTATGTCGAAATAACGACTTAAGTCGAAATAACGAGATAAGTTTTCTTTATTTTTTTTCTCACCTTGCGGTTCAGGGCTTCCGTAATAAAGAAATAACAGTTTGTGAAAAAAAAAAATCACCCTATGCGCTTGAGAAAACGAAAATATAGTTGATCCTCTACACATTTTTGGCCATTTTTTGCTATTTTTGTCCAGAAATAGGGTCAATATGTTTTCAAATGTCAAAAATAACCATTTCATTCAATTCCTGGGGTCAGAATTGTATGGGAAAATATGTTAATTTGTCTCTGTATGTTGTTTACTTCAAATGTTATGCCACTTTCTATATAATTTTTGGATTTTTGGGGTTCCGGTCAGGTGCAGCAAAGGGTTAAAAATAAAGCATTTTGGAGATTATTTCAGCTTGGTACCCAATTTAATTTTAAAATAGACACTTGAATGATAAAGAAATAACAGTTTGTGGAAAAAAAATCACCCTATGCACTTGAGAAAATGAAAATATAGTTGATCCTCTACACATTTTTGGCCATTTTTTGCTATTTTTGTCCAGAAATAGGGTCAATATGGTTTCAAATGTCAAAAATAACCATTCCATTCAATTCTTGGGGTCAGAATTGTATGGGAAAATATGTTCATTTGTCTCTGTATGTTGTTTACTTCAAATGTTATGCCACTTTCTATATAATTTTTTTATTTTTCGGGTTCCGGTCGGGTGCAGCAAAGGGTTAAAAATGAAGCCTTTGGGACATTATTTCAGCTTGGCACCTGGCAGATTCTGAAAATAGACACTTTAAAGATTTGAAAAAATCAGGTGGCATAAAAAAAGGCGGGGGGTGCGCGTGGACCCCTATTTCCATCTAGACTATTTACAATATAGTGGTAGAGTTACACTCACAGAACACTGCAGTTCATGCAAGTTCATTATTTGCCTGTGCATTAAAGCTTTGCCTGTTAAACATTTAATTTGCGTGCTGATGCGCGGTTCTAACTAACATGCAATTTCACGGCCTCGGGAAGTGGGGGTGCTGCAGCACCTCCTATTGGCGAGAGGGAGATTTTTAAAAAATGTAGGCCTATTAAAAATATTTTGCACAATTTATAAATTCCTTATGAATATTTTAGGAAATGATTTTGACACACGTAGGCTATTACGTGTAATTTGGATTTTAATTTCATTATTTTGAGGCCTAATCAACACAGGTTCGGAAGTTACGTTGTCAACGTCAGACTGGCAGGCTAGTGGTCATCGAGTAAAGAGGTTTCCCGATCGTTCCATGCAGCATACATACATCCATGGCAGCAGCAGACTAGTAAATTTACATAGTCTAATGACAGAAACAAGGAGGAAATATGGCACAGAAACGGATTTTGGATTTTTTTGGAAAACCACCAGTGAAGAACTCTAGTACCGCAACCATGACAATGGAGTCTGTCCGCCCACCTCTGCCTGCAGTTGCACCGGCAGGCCCAGCCCCAGCACCCGCAACCCAACCTAGCGTGATTGGATTAGACGAGCCCTTCCAGCCAACATCCAGTTTCAAATTTCCTGCACGGCGTTGTGGTAATGAAACGTTCTCACGTTCTGTGGCATCGGCTTGGTTTGTTAGATGGCAGTGGCTGCATTATGTGGAAGAGACTGATCATATTTTGTGTTTTGTTTGCCTGAAAGCAGTCGGAAAAAAAGTCATACCTAGAGACAAATTTAAGAAAGAGAACCCCTTCGTGAATGCCGGCTTTTCAAATTGGCGTAAAGCCACTGAAAATTTTAACGAGCATGAGAGATCAGAGTTGCACAGCGAGTCAATACAAAAGTTGGCCGATTTGGATGACGTCCCCATAGATGCTCCCTTATCCAGCGCTCATGCCAGAAAGCAGGCTACTGCCTGACACTGTTTGGAGCTTCTCTTCAGGACCACCTGATTCCTTGGCAGCAAGGGAATTGCCTTCAAGGGCGACACAGCACGCAAAGGAATACTGTATGAATTGATGCTGGAGCGCACCTATGATCTCCCTGAAGAAAGAAAGTGGATAGAAGGAAGAGACAACTGGATGTCGGACACTATACAAAATTAAATAATTGAAAAGTTTGCTCATGCTATCCAGAGGGAAATTGTTGCCCGCTCATAGCACTGCCGATTTTATGGCATCAGCACCACTGAGCAGTTCTCCTGAGTCTGAAATATGTTGACAGCTGCTTGGAGCCTCACACTGTGTTTTGGGGATTTTATAACGCCCGGGACAGCACTGGAGAAACTCTTTTCAGCTGCATCAAGGATATTTTTTTAAGACTAAACATCCCCATTGAACGCATCGCAGGATTTTGTATTGATGGAGCAGCTAATATGTCAGGGTGTTTTTCAGGCGTGCAAGCTTGGCTTAAAGAGTTAAACCCACACTCACTTTATGTGCATTGCAACAACCACTCACTGGATTTGATTCTTCAAGAAGTCGCGTATGAAGTGAGTCTTGTAGCCGATACTTTGAACTTTGTTCAGGGTGTCTGATCTGTGATAAGAGAGTCATTAAAGCGAAAACGGCTCTACCAATCGTTTTTTGGCTGTGATGAGGTTGCTGTCAACATCTTAGGCCTTTGCCCGACAAGGTGGTGTATCTGTGACATGTCCATTAACCGCGTCACTGCAGCTTACCCCACTCTCCTGACTACACTGCACGAGCTGAAGGATGACAAGAGTGTCAGGGGGGACAGCAGAGTAAAGATCGGGGGACTCTGCAAACAGGCTTTAAAAGGGAGAACATATTTCGGTCTTTTATGCTGCCATGCCCTGTTCGAGCCCTGTGGAGCAGTTGCCACAAGCCTACAGAGTGCCACAGCAAGTTCGCAAGGTCCACTGGAATGCACAGGTGTGCTGAGAGAACAAATAGCCACACTACGTGATGAGTTAGTTGTGGACGAGCTGATCCGCAAGGTTGAAACCTGCGCATCACAAACCTCCCTGAAAATGCCAGACACCACCACTCCTAGAGTAAGCAAAACCCCAGCTCGCCTTCGCCAAACTAGAGAGCCAGAGGCAGTCGCGCATGGCGCACAAACAGTGGATTGGCGACGTAGCTTTTTCGAGGCTATTGATGTGATATCGGCAGGGCTGGACAGAAGATTTGATCAGGCCAGTATGAAGCTTGCCGCAAAGCGAGAGAGGGCTGTTATCAAAGCAGCAGAGGGAAGGAGCATCAATCTGGATGCCATTCAGCTCCAGGAGGAGCTTGACACAGACCGCCTTGAACTCCAGCTCAAAATGCTTAGGCCAAGCATCGCCAAGCAGCTTGCCGATGTCACAAAAGACAGAGGGCCTAAGTGTGTCACAGTCCAAGATGTAGCATCTTGTAGCAGCTATGTAGCAGCATGTTTGACAAAGCTCCAGCCACAAACAAGAGCCATGTTTTCAGAGACAGAAAAACTGATCGAGTTATGTCTGTGCCTACCCATCTCCGTGGCCTCATCCGAGCGCACTTTCTCCGCCTTGCGTCTTTTGAAGACATGGGTACGCAGCACCATGACCCAGAAAAGACTCACACACCTTTCGCTGATGCATACCAACACAGACATTCTGAACTTCCTGGACATTCATCCCCTCATGAGAGACTTTATCTCCACGACCCCAGAGCGCACTTCGACATTTGGATACCTGTAACCAGGGCACCCTGCCTGTAGCTCAGGTAAGAACATGGTGCCGCCGCGCTTGTAACATTTATTTTTTAGACAACAAGTGGGATCAGCTTTGACTAGCCAAGCAATTGTAAGTAATACACTATAGTATTTTTGCAAGGTGGTGGGGATGGAGATGGAGAGTGTTATTTTGATCGTGTGTTCTTTGTGCATTGGATGTGGAGAACTGTTAAATGATGTTTAAATAGTCGGAGATTATTTCCTTGTGGTTTGTGTAAAAAGGTTGGAGATGGAGACAGAAAGTGTTATTTTGTGCGTGTGTTCTTTGCGTAATGGATGTGGAGAACTGTTAAATAACATTTAAATAGTCGGAGATTATTTCCTTGTGGTTTGTGTAAAAAGGTTGGAGATGGAGACAGAAAGCGTTATTTTGTGCGTGTGTTCTTTGCGTAATGGATGTGGAGAACTGTTCAATAACGTGCTTAAATAGTCAGAGATTATTTCCTTGTGGTATGCGTAAAAGGATTTTGGAGTTGCGTGTGACATAAAAGTGCAGTGATTCAGGTTCATGCCAGCTGACCAAATCGATTGCATTGTTATAGCATTATTGTGAAGTTTAATTAAAGGTCCCGTTCTTCGTGATCCCATGTTTCAAAACTTTAGTTAGTGTGTAATGTTGTTGTTAGAGTATAAATAATATCTGTAAAATTATAAAGCTCAAAGTTCAATGCCAAGCGAGATATTTTATTTAACAGAAGTCGCCTACAGTGAACGGCCGGTTTGGACTACATCCCTCTACTTCCTTCTTTAATGACGTCACTAGAACAGTTTTTTGACTAACCTCCGCCCACAGGAATACACAAAAAAAGGGGGCGTGGTCTTGTTGCGCTCCCACAGAGAAGAGGAAGAGTTGCGTTTGAGAGTGTGTTTGTCGCCATGTCGTCGAGACGCTGTTATTTTCATCCCGGAGTCCAATCACCTTTGTTTGGCCTTCCCAGGAACGCTGTACTTAGAGATCAATGGTTATAATTTATGCGCATGCGCATGCATCTCCACGTTATGGTAAGAGGCGTGACCTTTCCGGGCAACGTGCGCTAAGCTGCTGTCGAATCACAACACAGGAACTGCTGGCACAATCAGAACTCGTTACGTATTTCTGAAGGAGGGACTTCATAGAACAAGGAAGTTATCAGCCCGTTTTTAGGACAGTGAAAACAGCGGTATACAGATAAGTAAATTGTGTGAAAAATAGTGTTTTTTTACACGCGAAACATGAACACATGTTATATTGCACACTGTAAACACAATCAAAGCTTCAAAAACACACGAAAAACAGGACCTTTAATATTATATGTTGTTATAATATTATTTGTTGTATCTAAATATGTTGTATGTATGTATATCTGAAGTTGTAACGAAAGTAATTCCCCCCTGGGATTATTAAAGTATTTCTGATTCTGATTCTGCTGCAGCTTCTGATTAATAGCGCATATATTCATCTGAGAACTGGGGCCTGTTTCATTAAGGATGTTCAACCAACTCTGAGTTAAAACTTGAACTCTTGAGTTGACTTACCCTGAGATGGGAAACTCTTGAGAACAGCTGAAATTAGTTAGTTCAATCAACTCTGAGTTGACTGACTCTGAGTTAAGCGCGTGCACCACAACTATAAAAAGCCATTATCAATGGAGCGCAGATATTATGAGTCACCATGGCAACAGCGCCAGACAAAAAGAGGTCTTCATATTTCTCACCAGCATAACTGTATGTGCTTCTGCAAGCATATGGAGAGTATGAACATTATTTCGTTTATAAGTTATAAGTTTACATTTCAATTACTGTTATACAGTGATGGGTGTAATTAATTACCAAGTAATCTAAATACTGTAATTTAATTAAAGGGATTACTCTTAATTCTTCTGTAATTTAAAGTTAAATCTGATGTAATTGTATTAGACTATAGAACAATTCTGTATAGGCTATTTAACATACATTTTTAAAAGGTATATTTTTTAATGTAACCTTCTCCCTCTACACACTTTGGTCAATTCAAGAATAATTCATGCAATTGTATATTGTTTATTTGAAAGCATTAAAAGTGCTGTTTCTTGTCTCTCCTTGTATAGACCCCTTTTGCGCCGACGTCACAGTTAGTCACGGCGCTAGCTGGAGGCAAAACAAACGGAAAACTGGAGGCGGCCAATACAAACCAGCACAGATTCGGCTACATAATAAGGACCTTAAATTATTATTTTTATTATTAAATGTCATCTTGTTGTGTTATTGGGTGCAAGAATCGATGAAAAATGAGTATGCTGTATCTGGAATTTTTATTTCTAGAAAATATCCACATCTTTAAAATTGCACCGTAATATGTCACTCTTTACATTGCCGTCTTCTTGGCGCTGGTTAGGCAGAACTGCGGATCGTACACACAAATCTTTACATGACCATTCAGCACATAGTTATAGGCATCTAAAGATTTATATGTCCTCAGTATCTCTATCGGGCAGGTGTAGAAGTCAGGCCACTCAACCGTTGGTAGCGTTAACGTTAATCCTGTCAGATCGTCCATCCATTGACTGAACGTGTACGGGTCGGCCAGTCTGGTTCCGTCCGTTAAAATTAACTTTTGCAAATAACAATCGCGGTCCTGGACAGTGAGTGACCTTGCACATTAAGATAAAACTGGATTTTCTCCAGTCATTGTTAAAAAAACAAGCTAACAAACTGGCAAACTAGCGTTAGTGAAGCGGCCAGAGGGATCTTTCTGCCTCCAGCTAAGCCCCGCCCACACAAATACGTCACCATGTTTACCAACTGTAAAAGGGTCTATTGTTCAAGTGTTTAAGGTTGACATGGGATTTAGTAATTAGTAATAAGTAGACCAATAATTTCTAAAGATAGTCATTATTACATTAATCTAATTACACTGTTGAAGATGTCATTTGTAGTTAGTAATACAAGTAATTTACCCAACTGTTATAATATCAGAGGTGAAACTGGAAGAACCTAATTTTAATTTTCATGTAGGTGCAATCCTGCAGGCATTAAAAGAACATGGCAGCAGCTGAAAATTAAATATAAAAACATAATTCAATCAAGTAAGGTTTGAGCATATCATGGGTGTAGGCTACCTGACTTTACAAACATTTGACATATTAAATAACTAAATAGCATCCAGTGTCCAGCAGTGCAGTAGAATTTTTGGCTGAGGGAATTCCTGGAGGGACTTCAGAGCCAGTCCCAAAGATCCAAGGGCCTTCATAAAATGTGTTTACATGTGTTATTTTTTATATAGGCTATTTTTTATATTTCCATATATTTTACTTTGGGTTAGGATTTTTGTTGGTCCCAATAAATTCTGATGGTAATATCTGTCTTTTGGAGCCTCCTGTCCCAACAGAACCCCAGGCAGTTGTAAGTCGCCTATTCAATACACCAGAAATTATGACAAATAGTGTTATAAAGTGTACTCAACCAAATGCTCATCACATGGGGATAAAGAGTTTCTGCTGCCACAGAGAGGCCTACAGAGGTAATGCTAATATTATGTGTCTACACATCAAACAATCTACACATTCACATTTTTTCACATTTTTATGTGGAGTAGCCATTAGAATCTAAGTTTAAATCTAAGTATAAACGGGTATTCTTATCTCTCCCCCCGCCCCCAGAGTGTGGAAGAACAGCAGGAGGACGGTCCATCAACTTCTGGTGCACAGATGAACACAGTTCAGTGATTTTCAGTAAATGCCACAGTTTAATTCTGTAGAATTTGTTTAGAACTACATTATGTAACTCTAATCTACTACTGTATTTTCAGTTGCCAGTTAAGGAGTTATATATTATTTTAAAAAAAACAAAAAAACAAAAAAAAAAACAAAAAAAAACAGCAGTAAAAATAGCAATCTTTTATTTATTAATAAACGATTAATTTTATTAATAAAAAGGTACTGAAAGAATGAATGAGGTGTTTAAACACCACTTCCTCTTTAAAAAAGGGGAGGAGACCGGAAGAAACTCTGGGTTTACCAAAGAAAACCTGCTCCCGACCAGGTTAGGTTCACAGAGTAAGTTACCATGGTAACTGACTCTGAGTATAAGTTACCTCTCTTTCAGAAACAGGCTTGACTTACTCTGCTTTCTCAGGTTTAACATACCTCCCATTCTGAAACAGAAAACTCAGAGTTTCCCTCATTTCAGGGTTAACATACTCAGAGTTTTCACTTAACCTCCTTTCTGAAACAGGCCCCTGATGATGTCTGTGTGTTTCAGACCCTGGCTGTGTGCACTGAAGTGTATATGACAATAAAGTAGTGAATCTCAATGTATTTTTAAAATGTATTTTAAATAGGCCTATAGGCTCATAGGTTTTTTGTCCAAAAAAAAAACAAAAAAAATTTCACAGCACCCCCGTTCAAAATTACTTCCAGCGGCCCTGTGCGATTTTCTGAGCGCGTACACCTTAAGCACACACACTAAAACGTCAAACAGCGCCTGATTACTGGACTAAGTTATTTTTTTCAAGCCTTATTGCGCTAATACTGTCAAATACACACAATGTTTACATAAACACAGTTGGTTATGTCTAAAGTGAAAGCACACATTTGAGAGAAAATAGGATGCGTGTCATATGCATGTCCATTAAATGCGTGCCGGTCTTAAAGTGACAGTAGCCCAATAGTAAACATGCTGCCGTTTATCCTTAAAGGGATAGTTCACCCAAAAATGAAAATTATGTCATTATTTACTCACTCTAATTTTGTTCCAAACCTGTATTAATTCTTTCTTGTGCTGAAAAAAAAAAAAAAAAAAAGAAAGAATATATTTTGAAGAATGTGGCTATCCAAACAGTTGCTGGTCCCCATTGACTTCCATAAGAAAAAAATATACTATAGAAGTCACTGGGGACCAAAAATCTAAAACAACTTGAGAGAGTAAATTATGACAATTTTCATTTTGGGGGGAACTAATCCTTTAATGTTAATAAAACAACAAAACACAAAGAGAAAATCACTCACTGCTCTTGACTGAGAACTTTAAATGTAGCTTTAATAAGAATCAATGTATAATTTATACAGTGATGTCTATGTAGTGTTTTATTTTTATATTTGTTCATTTCATTTCTTTCTTGAATGCTACTGTTAAATACACCTACTGTAGCTGGAAAAATAAAGCCCTGTTTATTTCTTTGTATATTATGTTGTGTAGCCTATTTTTATTTGTGCCACTTTGGCCTATACTTGTCTGCCATTCTTTTTTTATTTCATATTTTGATACCTTGTAAGCCAAGGCTTTGTTTTTAAAATAGGGAAACTAGTTTGGCTGTTATGCTCAGGCACTTGCAAAATAGTAAAACCAACATGAAAGAGAGTCGTGATCAAATCGTGAACCGTGATTTTCCTGATCGTGATATGATATTTTTGCCATATCGCCCACCCCTACAAATGCGTCAGTCGTTGCCTTGGTAAAGCAAGAGTTTACAGATGAAATGAGATGTAAATAGCGACTGCGTGATGGAGGATGATCAGATATTTCTTTTCATTTTATTAATTTGTGTATACAAATCAAATAGCATGATTAGCAAGCTATAGAGAAACTGGTTGCCAAGCAACAGACAAGTGACCAATCCTGGGTTGCAAAGTCACTACATGTATTCTACCAGCACGGTTAGGCAACCGTGTCAAGAATGGGTCGAGAACAGTTTGTAACCGTGCCGTGCAGTACCAGGCTTAAGTGGAAATACAACTGGAACCGGTCATTACTCTGACGGTGGAATAGCTGCTTTTGGTTAAAGTAAATGATGAATGATGATGTACTACAATTGTATTGATACGTCAATTTTTGGAAGTCAAATATTGTGACATCATGTCACAATAAAACCATTAAAAACTCAAGTATTTTAATTTATTTTCTAGCAGGAAATAGGCAAATTCTTTTCAACAGAAGTTTAGTTTTCATAAAGATCCCTCTGTTCATTAACTCACCTTGATAGTAAGCAGTACTGGGTTGTGGCCAGGGCCTCCCCCAGTGTTTTCCGGGTTAAACTCTGAATCAGGCTGGCACATGAAGCTTGGTTTTAACACATAGCCACAGCGGCCGTTTGGTAAAAAACGGCCTCTGTTTAGATCCATCTCGTTACATTGGGTTTGAAAGTTTAATGCCACTGCAAAATAATTTTTCTGTCAGTAATTTATAAATTTTGACTGTGCAGTCATTTTTAAAAACGTGCAGTCTGCAAGTTTTCTTTAATTAAATGTTTACCCATCTGACAACCAGCATTCCACATGTCTTGAGGATTGTAGTTGGAGGATTGCACCCGCTGACCAGATGGGTAGATCCTGCTCAATTGCATGCTGTTGTGACGTACAAACAACTTGCCTATGAAAAAAAGAGAGAAATTTAGAACCAATGAAAACAAACAAGAACATGTTTATCTATATATATATATATATATATATATATATATATATATATATATATATATATATATATCAGTGGGGCTTTCTGCAAGACTGCAAGGGAAGCTTGGCTTCCCCTATAATGTCAAAAAATGAATGGTCAGATATGTACTATTGTGTTAACATTTTATTGACTAAAAATGCGTTAGAAAACGTTCATCTCAAAGACGAGTTCATTCAGAATCAGTTACATATAGCAGGTTGGCTGACTCGATTTCCTTCTCATACTGTCACAGTGTCTGTTGTGTTTCCACTGGGTGTCCACTAGAGGTCCCTTCCTTCCTGTCTCCATTCATCCTGAAACCACATTTCCCATAATCCTTGTTTGGTCCCATCACTTGTGATTACACCCAGCTGTTCCCATTTATGTTGTTAGTGTCGGTGCATAAATACCCTGTTTGTGTTAGTTCATGTTACGGAGTCATTATTGTATGTCACTCGTCAACTCTAGGGTCTGTTCTCAAGTCTGTTCTCGTTGTTGTCCTGGCTTGTTTTGTTTATTCGTTATCTGATTGATTAAATGGTTTTCGACACTGGCATGGAGGACTACGATTCTGATTATTTGGACTTTGACTCTTGCATGGATGACGATTATTTGGATTGCCCTGATTACCATGTTGCTGCGGTTGGATCCACCCATTTCTCCGCTAGCGATCGTGACACATACATTCCTGTAGCATCATCGTGCATTTTTCTGTTGAAGCCCAGCGTCCATTGACTTCACTGGGGCTGCTTTGAACAGTTTTTTTGTGCTTCAAACTAGACGGTCATTGGATAAATGCTGCGATTATGTCCCGCCCACGGACGCTCATCGTCTCTGGGGGTGAATGAGGAGTGGGCTGGCCTGGACTCCGGGCTTCTGCGTGATGATTGGAGGGTCTGTCGCAAGGCTGCATCTCCTTTTGATTGACAGCGATTTCATACAATAAAAAGTCGCTGATGCTGAAGCTATTCGAGCTCAGTCCCATTGCGGATTTTGCAAGTATAGTCGAAAGACAAAATGCTGAAGCTATTCGAGCTCAGTCCCATTGCGGATTTTGCAAGTATAGTCGAAAGACAAACTGCTGCAACCTATTTCTTGGTATTTGCTTGTCGAAATTGCCAGCCAATTTTCATAAAACATTTCACACAATTATACATTTATACCTTTATTATATTATTACTTATTATATTTTTTATATTATTATTAGTAATAATTTAAAAAATATATCAAAATAATAAAAAAATATATTATTAGTAGTAGTAGTATTATTATACTTTATTATATTATATTATTATTTATACCTTTATTATATTATTACATTTATACAATTATATAGCTCTGGCCATTGAGAGGACACTGGTCAAGTCACTGGAAAAGACGCCTAGTTGGTACAACAGGGTCACAGAGCATTTTCTTGAGAAGGAACGTACAATTTACGTATAAATAAACTGACATTTTTTGTCGGCCGAAAATGAGCTTCCCCTCTTTGAAAGACCCGCAGCCGCCACAAAAACTAAATATGAGATGTCATGTGTAGAAAACAAAAAAAAAATCACCGCAAATATCACTTGTGAATTTACAGAATATTTCAAGATTGAATTTACATTTTCACTCAGGCAGTAATTTTGTCAAATTACTATATTTCTATTTAACTCTGTGTATAGATAAATAAAATGTCAGCTATTTTATTCAAAAAAGATTTAAGATGCAATTTCTATCACTGAATGTTAATAAACACAATAGTACCTGATTCTTTGATTAGTTTCAATGCATCACTCTCAGAGAAAGAGGACATCTCATTGGGAGGTTTCTTGGCAGATGGATCAAATTGTTTGAAGGCAACACTGCGGGTATACACCACCAGATCAGACAGCTCTGGACTCAACTTACAGTCCTTCAAAGGAAAAGAAAAAGCTAAATTTGTACTCAAATAAAATTGTCAAACTGCCAGACTGCAAAAAAGTGATTAAATGAGTAAAAAAAAAAAAGTAATGATATGAAATGAGTAGTGATATGAGGAAGATACACCTACCCAAACATGTGTACAGTTCAAAAGTTTGGGGTCAGTAGGATTTTTTTAAAGAAATTAATACTTTTATTCAGCAAGGCACTAAATTGATCAAAAGGGACAGTAAAGACTTTTACATTGTTACAAAATATTTCTATTTCAAATAAATGCTGTAATTTTGAACTTTCTTTTCATCAAATAATCCCGGAGACAATGTATCATGGTTTCCACAAAATGATTAACCAGCACAAAAGTGGCCTGTTGCATAAGCCGCTTAAACTAGTCTTAAAACTTAGTCATCATTTTTTTTTTAAGTCAGTTACATAAAAAGTTAGAGAAGTCTATAGAATTTGAATAGGAAAAGTAAGACTGATTACCTCTTATCTAACTAGTTCTTAAAGGGATAGTTCACCCAAAAATGAAAATTATTTCATTAATGTCAACTCATGTCGTTCCAAACCCGTAAGACTTTTGTTCATTTTCGGAACACAAATGAAGATCTTTTTGATGAAATCTGAGAGCTTTCTATCCCTCCATAGACAGCTACGCAACTGACACTTTGACACTTGAATAAGTTCAAAAAGAGATCGTAAAACTAATCCATATGAATTGACGCGATCGCTTTATATAATGAACAGATTAAACAAACCTCTTGCGAAAGCTCAAACGTGCTGTGTAACATGAGAATGAACCTCATTGGTTCTCACGTGTCAAGCTTCTGTTTACCTCAACTGATGAGTGAGTTGATAAATGTTTATATGTGAATAAAAGCCTGAATTCAATCTGTTCATCATATAAAGCGATCGTGTTTCTTCAGAAACTTTTGGACTAAACCGCTCAATTCATATAGATTATTTTACGATTTCTTTATAATTATTTTTGAAGCATCAAAGTGTCAGTTGCGTAGCTGTCTATTGAGGGACAGACAGAAAGCTCTCAGATTTCATCAAAAAGATCTTCATTTATGTTCAGAAGATGACCGAAAGTCTTAAGGGTTTGGAACAACGTGAGGTTGAGTAATTAATAAAATAATTTATATTTTTGGGTGAACTAACCTTTTAAGAAACAGTCTTCACATAGTGGCTTTTGTAACTTGCCCCTGTTTTTAACATTCATAATAAGAAATATTTCTTGAGCACCAAATCAGAATTATTTCTAAAGGACCAAATCAGAATGATTTCTGAAGGATCATGTGACACTGAAGACAGGAGTAATGGCTGCTGAAAATATAGCTTTGCCACACCATGAATAAATTACATAGAAAATAGAAAACAGCTATATCATATATCAATATTTCACAAAATTACTGTTTTTACTGTATTTTTGATCAAATAAAAGCATCCTTGGTGAGCATAAGAGACTTCTTTCAAAAACATAAAAAAAAATCGAACTAGATCCAAACTTTTGAAGTTAGCGTACATACAAATGCAAATAGAAACATGTATATATACTAGGGGTGTAACGATACCCTCATGTCACGATTCGATACATATCACGATACTGAAATAACGATACAATATTATTGCGATACTCCAAGACATATGGTAAAAGGTTAACAAAAAATGTACTGTTGATTAAAATGCTAAATTATTACATTGGGTGTGGAAATTAATAGGCTTGGACTTGGTGCTGGTAACCCAATGCACAGGAAAATAGTGACACCAGAATAAAAATATTCATGATTCTGAAGCTGAAAATACAGAATTATTTCAGATAAATATGCTTCCACTCTGTCACTGAATAGATATATTTAAAATAATGTAAAACTTTTTCCTGTTAACATAAGATATTTTTTTATCTTTATCAGGACCCACAAATATTCCCCCATTGCATTATTATACATTATATTCAACATTATAGTAGTTTAATGTAGCACTGACACTAAAACTCTGTAAACTTGAATTTTTTCATGCACAGTAATTTTCATTTTGGGTGAATTATATACAATACATATTGTCACTATTCACCATACATATTGTTGCATTTTTGTATTGCGATATATTGTGACACGATATATTGTTACACCCCTAATATTTGCACAAAACAAGTAGCAAAAAGACAGACGCTGACCTTCCATGCTTTAGGCTTGCTTTCAGCTTTAGATTCATCATCTGAGGAGCTTGAGTCAGAGCTGGAGCTGTCCTGCTTCACTTTGATCTTCTTTGCTTTTATCAAGATCTTCCCTTTTAGGTCCTGCCATAAAAAATATATCTCTATAGCTTTTTTTATCTATCACCACACATATCTACATTTTAGCATTATAATATTATTTCGGTTATTATTTCAGTGTTAAGCAGGGCCATCACTAGAGGGGAGAAAGGTGGTGACATTGCTCAGGGCCCCTGGCTTTCAGGGGGCCCCTGCTATTTCAACCCGAGGGGTTGTTGCTCCAGGGCCTTATCTGTATCTGGAGCCCCAGTGCAGGTTGTTGCTGTAGGATTTCCTCAATTGAAATCATGGTCCTGGGAGTGTGGATGGGATGGATGGGTATCCCCATCGAAAAGGGAGCAAATGTCCATAGACCCCATGTTAAAATGTCCGTTTTCACAGCATAAATTCATGTTTTTACAGGTTGGTCCCATGGACTTTTATTGTATTTTTCGATAGGTTCCGAGTGCCTGACAATTGTGAGGGGGGTGAATTTTTTTCTAACTCGTTAGTTTAGATAGTATTTAGATATAAAATGTATGCCAAATAAGGGCGTGGTTAACTTTGATTGACAGCTTGATTGACAGCTGATAACGAGCATAGGCTGCGCCAAGGAGAATGACAACATAGGAAGCGCCATTTTTTTAATATACAGTTGAAATATAATACTACTGTTTCTGTATCATGAAATGTAGTTTTAAGAGTTTTTCAGGTGAGAATGTAGTTGTTTAAAGCTCAAATCTGTGGTTTATTCATAAAGATTTATGAAAATTTGATCCAGGTTGTGAGATGCAGGCGATCAGCGGACGCTCAACGCTCATGTACCCCGCCGGGAACAGCCTTTCCTCGGATAGTCGTTCTGACGTTTGCCGCTGACTCTGGCGTCTCTGTAGTGGTTAAACATGAGATATAATTCGTCTTGTGTATATCTAACGGGCGATCTTTGGTCTCGTGAATCTATAATTTGTTCCCTGGCCAATCGTTTTGGCTGAGGGCTAAGTTAAGTGAATTTTCATAACTTTATAAGCTATTTAACTTTACCGTTGTATGGTTAGACTAGAGCGCTGACTTTGTATGTTTGACTGAATTGTTTGCTTTATTTGTATAGCTTCTTGTACCTTTTACTTATACTTTTATAATGGCTAATATTGATAAAACTGAAATTTAACAAAAAGAGACTGGGTTGAGTTTTGTCATTTTAAATTTTAATACAACGAAGATGGTCTGTAATGTTGTTTACTGCAACATCTGTTGTTTAGTACAAATGCACATATTGCCTGGACCATATTAAAATGTTTAATATTTTTATATTATATAAATCGAAAAGAGGCAGGGTTGTGTTTTATATTTCGTTTTGTTATAAATAGGCTAATGTTATATGCAGTGAATATAATCAATACGCGTTGCCTGAACCACATTTCTGTGGCTATAATGTTTAAGATTTCTTTAAATTAAAACGAAAAGTGGCAGTGTGGTGTTTTATAACATATTTCGTTTTATTGTTGCCTAAAATATACATACAGAGATAACCGGAGTAGCAGAGCGAGCGGAGTGATGCAGAATAACCGGACTCGCGTCCTCGGGAGTCATTCTCCTGAGTCGGACTTGGCAATTAAGTCCGAACTTTGCGTACTTGCTATCGAGAAACGCCTAATGTCGGCGCTTGGCTTCTTGTGACAAACACGCCGAGAAGCAAGAACAAGATCTGCTGTATGTCATCCATTGTTGTTTATGTTGCTTTCTTCACGCGAAAATGACATCGTTCCAGTCTCACGCAAAGCCCGCCCTTTTACCCATATATGGATTGGCCAGAAGGTGGGCGGGGTTAGGATTTCCCGAGATTTTCCAAGATGGCGCCGCCCATACCCCCCATAAACGGCTTCAAACCCGTTCATCAGAAAGTCTATGGGTGACGTCACAGACGCTTTGTCCATATTTTTTACAGTCTATGGTACAACGTCAACAGATGACAACAACAAGCATAATAAGGGAAAAAAATTATTTAAAACAAGAGCCAGATTGTGCAATCGATACATTGCATTGTATCTACATTTTAATATAGAATCAACACAGAAACAAAATATGTGTGAAATGAGATACTAGTAACACTTTCGCGGATATTCCGTATCATAACAAGCAAAGTGTCTCAACTGAAAAAAGACCAACGCTGCCAAAACGCTCTCAAGCGCCCACAGCTAGGCGTTTTCAGCAGAGCGCCTAGCGTTTTCAGCTGGCTAAAACGCTTTGGTGGACACACGGCCTAAAGCTGCTTTAAATCTGTATTGTAAAAAGCGCTATATAATTAAAGGTGACTTGACTTTACATATTAAAGGTAAAATGAGACCAACACATTTCAATACACAAAGTATTCAAAAGCACTTTGTGGATAGCTTTTCATCTACTGTCAATGAAATCTATGTATTCTTACAGATTAGAGGTGTTGAGAATTATAAGGCATATGCTCAGATATACTCACAGTTAACCTATATAGAAGAACTGTTATGACAGTCCAGGAAAATCAAGCACTGTCTTTTGCATAAAATTCAAAACATTACAGATAGACTGCTTTTACTGGTTTTAGAGTACATTTAATGAAAAATCTTTTAAGGAAGGGCTGACTGTATTACCTCTGGTGATGGTAGCCACTGAAGCGGCTTGTCATTGAGAGGTTTGGTGAGCAGTTTGTCTCCCAGAATTGACTGCAGCAGTTGGGCCATCATTGTCTGCTGCTCCACACAGCAGTGGTTCTCCAGAGACAGAATAAGAGGATATGGAGAAGTCTAGAAGATAAGCATATATCTATGTATACATATGTATTTATGTATGTTTTATTTTATTTTACCTTTTGGCATTTTTAAGGCAAGGCCTATTTTCAAAGGAAAGGGGCTAAACACATTATGTAGACTGACAAATGGGGTCTCACTTAGGAGCCCTAATCACCTTGGCGAATTGGCGAGTGGAATTTGCATGACAAGCCACTAGGGTTGTGCCGATAGACGATAGTATCGTGTATCGACGATAGACAGAGATATCGCCGATGGCAGATGCCTTTGACGATATCAATACGATAATTGGCTCGATTTCCCATTAATGTATTAAATCATTATTATTATTATTATTATGAAGCTAGTATAGTTATTAAATTAATTAGGAACTACAATTATATTTGCCTTGCCTAAATTCATAACGGCATCACCACATAATCACACTTGCGACATCACCGACGCGCGCGTATGAGGACTCCTCAAAGAAAATGTTTTTAAAACAGACTAAAAAAAACTACATCCCACAACGAAATTTAATTGCAAGGTGATCCATTCACAAATTGTCAAGAGTGCTTGTTTTAACAGACGCATCATTCTTATACAGAGCCAAGATGAAGACGCGGCATCGTTGTTTGTCAGTATTTTGTTTCCATAGCACATTAACAAAATATTTAATGACACTAATAACACTAAAAACAATACAATTACAAAATATTAATTATAATAATAATATCAATAAAATTACATAGGCCGCCTAGGCCTAATAAAATTCTTTAGTTCACGAAGCATCTGTGAAACTCTGCCATCTGTGAAAATCACAAGAAACTTCAAACTTGTTTAACAAGAAATATTCTTCTAATTTTTTCACTGTCAATAATGTAAGTCCACAAGAGAAATATTAAGCCAGTAAATTAAGATAGTTGCTGTAGCCTACCGTTATCCACCGTCGTCTCTGAGAGAACGCGCCGTTAATGCAGCGAAAGCGCAGTCCGTTTCTGCTTTCGTTTTCAGGGAATGAGCGCGTTTACATGCACGTTATTAACTCGATTATGCTGAATAAACTGACAATGCATGTGGTCATGTAAACGGATTAACCCGTTTTCCTTTATCAGAGTCAAGTCATAAGTTTAAGTATAACCGATCGACTTTTAGATTTTTGCCTCTGATTTCTCCCGGCATTTAAAACACATTAACCCGCGTTATTTGTGCTTATTGAAGTGCGGTACACATAAGTGAAGTGCATCCAGACAGAGAGAGCACTGGTAGGAGGACATATCGCAGACTCCGACTCTTTCTTGACCCAATAAATTAAAACGTGTTCTCATCTCGTGCAGAAGCAGCCTACAGTCAAAATGCTGCATCTGTAACGGCATGAGAGGATAATGTGTGTCCGTAAATTTCCCGCTGACATGTTGGAATACTCAGAGTCAGATACAATAATGATTAGGATCTTTTTTTACCTCACTATACCAGGAAATAACCTGATTTAGCCTATTAATAAACACTCCACCTTTGCTAGCAAAATAGAAAAAGATTATCATTTAAAACGAAGTAATAAAACAAGCAAATTGATGAGTAAATAAGCAAGTTAATAATCAAATAAGTAAGCCCCGACCCCTCACGATAATATCGTGTATCGCCGATCTCACAGGCTGACGATAGGACGATATGAAAATGGAGCATATCGCCCAACCCTACAAGCCACTCCCCCGTACATATGGGTATAAAAGGTGGTGGCACACATCCACTTATTCAGGTTTTTGCTTTGGAACCGAGTGGTTGTCTGTTTCTCTTACCGATCACTCTTCTATTCACCTAAAAGAGCCCCTGGCGATTACCACATTGTCAATAAAAGAGCAGTTTCCTCAATCTCTCAGCCATTCAGTCTGGCAGTAAGCAACGCTATGCTACCTCATTCCCAGCCTCGACTCCCCATTCGCCACAAGCCTATAGAGGTAGCGGTTCGAGGATGCGTTGCCTCCTCATGTGTCTTTAGTCACCACCTTTCACGATCCTTGGAGCCAGGTAAGTGTCACACCACACTCACTGCCTCTACTTCGGGATGCTATGCTTCCCGGGTTGGGCCCCAGTGCTCCTCCTTGCTGCCCCTCCGTGGGTACGCCGGTTGTCACCTTAGTGTTGCTCGGTCAGAGTCTGGGAACCTGGGTAGTGCTTCCCAGCCCAATCCCGCTGGTTCATGCGGACAATCAGACTCGGCAAAGTTTGCCAGACATTGGTGTCCTCTTTACCTCAGTGGCAGGTAAATATGCCCCGCCCTGCATGCGGAGATTGTGGACTTGCTGGCGAAGGATGCAATAGAGCCTGTCCCTCCAGCCGAGATGAAGTCGGCATTTTATAGCCCTTACTTCATCATACCCAAGAAAGGCGGTGGGCCCTTCACAAGTTCCCGTTCAAGATGCTAATGCAGAAACGCATTCTCACGTGCGTTCGTCCCAAAGATTGGTTCGCAGCAATCAACCTGAAGGATGTGTACTTCCACGTCTCAATTCTGCCTCGACACAGACCATTTCTTTGGTTTGCCTTCGAGGGTCGTGCCTACCAGTACAAGGTACTCGCCTCTGGACTGTCAGTGTCTCTCCGCATTTACCGAAGTCATGGAGGCTGCCCTTGCTAGGGGAAGTGGGCATTCGCATTCTCAACTATCTTGATGACTGGCTCATTCTAGCTCACTCTCAAGATCTGTTGTGCGAACACAGCGACCTGGTGCTCAGGCAACTCAGCCATGTGGGATTTCGGGTTAACTGGGAGAAGAGCAAGCTCCCCCCTGTGCAGAGCATCTCTTTTCTCTGTATGGAGTTGGACTCGGTCAATATTATGGCACATCTCACGAACGAGTCAACACAGTCAGTGCTGAACTGCCTGAATACAATCAGGGGGAAGACAGTGGTTCCATTGAAACAATTTCAGAGGCTCCTGTGGCACATGGCATCTGCAGCTGCGGTCAGGCCACTTGAATTGATGCATATGAGACCGCTACAGCACAGGCTGAGTCCCGCGGCACACTCCGTGTGACCATCACACCAATCTTCTGCTAAGTGTCCAGGCAAGTTGTTGTTACAACAGATGCCTCAAGGATGGGCTGGGGTACTATATGCAATGGGCATGCAGCATCTGGCTCCTGGATGGGCCTTGGCATGCAAATTCCACTAGCCAATTATTCAATTCACCCTTCGCAGGGAGTTTGATTGACAGGCGATCTAACCAATCATAATCCGCCATCCACCAATTTTTGTCCGACAAAGCAGTCAGGAGAGTTAGTATTTTAACGTCGGTGGATTTGAACTTGAAAAACAGTGTGTACTGACATCTTTCCACGGTTGAAAAAACAATCCTTCTGATGTTCAATCATGTTTATTTGATGCTATAAATTAACTAGAAGGAAGAGATGAGCATGGAACAGCAGCTTTAACTGAGGCTCTACAGCGATCTGTCACGACACATTAAAGAGCAACAAAACGGTATTTATTGTTGAAATTTCTTTTAAAAAATGAACAAATTTGATGTTGAGACTCTGTTTCTTATCAAAAGTAACCTGCTCTGTCTTGTCTGTCAGCGCATTGTCAGTGTCCTCTTTGCTCCGCGTTGTATTGCGTGAGAACATGGTGTAGAGTGCGAGCAGCATGGCTTGTCGGACACATCAACAGTAACTAAAGGGGGTGGGTCTTTGCGGACGGTCAATTGGTTGTTTTTCTAAAACTCAGAGGTAATTGGGGCTCACAAGTGAGACTGCATTTGTTGACATAATAACGTCTCCGTACCCACCATCAGGGAACGAGGGTTACATCAGTAACTAAGACGTTCTTCTTTCTTTTTTAATTCACATTATGCCTAATAAAAGTACGGTTTAAAAACACGTTTAAAAATATGTGAAGCCATTACTCATTTATTCGAAATATAAAATAAACCATTTCACGAGTTCACCCTTACATATAATCGGATAAAGTAAAAGTATACATATTTGCTGAGGGGAGGGCTCCAAGCTCGGAATTTGGCCTGAACCAAGAGTACTCCCATAACCCTAGTTGGAATAGAAAATATTTAAGAGTGAGGAGTTGGGTTGGTGGAGGGATGCTAGAAATTTATCTTGCTTTAAGGATGTTAAGATATTTACAATAAAACAAAGACAAAAAATACTGATATAATTTTTATAGTCTTAAAGGGCACCTATTATGCAAATCCATTTTTATATTGTGTTTGGACATAAATGTGTGTTGGCAGTGTGTGAAGACAATTACCCTACAATGATAAAAATCCACCCACTTTTTTTTTTAATCCCCATTAAACCAAAGTTTCATTAGACATGCTGTTTTGATTTTCACACTGCTCAGGCCGCGCCCACAGCCCTCAGAGAGTTGTACACTATCCGCCATTTTATCCATGTTCGAGCAGCTGTAGTGACAATGTCTTGTAAGCAATCTCGGTGTTCTGTTGTTGGATGTAAGAATGAACATAAGAGTCTTCATTTTCTCCCATCATCCGAGCCACTGAGGACACAGTGGAGTAGCTTTATTTTTGAATAAATGCGCCGCAAAATATACCTAAATTTGTTTATGTCTGCGCAATTCATTTCACTCCAGACTGTTTACAGTCTCCGGACCAATATTGGTCACGGCAGTAATGAAAGGGAGTGTGCACACTTGAATACCTGTAGGGTATTTTGAGCTACACACTCTGGGGACATCAGATACTTATTTTACATCTAGTAAAAAGTAGCATAGGTGCCCTTTAAGGTAAAAACGCAAACAAAATAACTGTTTGCATTATATACCCAAAATAAATGCATCACCCAGTGAGCTGAAGATGAAGAGCCACTTCCTGTGCTCACCCTGAAAGCGTATTCAGCAATGACCTTCACCACCTCGCTAAATGGCACTTTGGATGTGAGGGTGTGCCCATGGTAAATGACTGGTTCCTTTTCCCCATCCCAGCAGTCCAGCTCCACACAGCGACAGCCTTGTCTTAGAGCTCTGTGCCACAAACAAACATAAACACTTTTACAATATTTGCTCAAGAAAAAGTATATGTGTGAAATATGTTTGTGTGAAAGATTTCACTGAAAAGGTCATCTCATCCAGTATGCATGTAAATGTGAACGCGTTATCTACTAAAAGCGCCAGTGCTGTCTTTTTATATATATTTGAGCATTTTACCTGATATAAGCGTGAGCGCTGCTCTCGCTGATGAGTTGATCTTTAGTGAGGTAGGTGTTGTGTGAGGAGGAGATAAAGTAGTGACTGAGTGGGCGGCTCATGTCCTGGTAGACTCTATTGTGCTCTGGGTTATACACATCATTCTCCTTAGACAGCATGTACATGGTGAAACCATTGGGCGTCATAAACTGGTTCTTCTGGGCTGCAAAAGACAGAACAAAGATGCATCTCTACGCTCAGTATCACATGCCTGGAAAAAAGTGCAAATTGCAATAAAATAGTACTGATTATTACAGTAAATTAAGTGTACAAATACCCCATTCATTGAGTTCATAGTTGAGAATAAGGCTCTGAGCATGCACAAGTGTGTGGTCCTCGCCCTGGTCTTTCAGGAATTCTCGCAAATCCACGGTGGACAAGACACAACCATTAGCGGAGTACTGCTGAAACACTGCATCCAGCTCAGGCCGACGTAGCAACTCACGGCAAAACAGCTCAATTTCCTCATGTTCAAGCCGTCCGTCTTCTGATTTATCACACTTCTGATACACAGATTATATATTTATAAACATACCAAGCAAATTCATTTATTTAAATTTTTCCACTCTAAATTAGTGGAAAGAATTTTAAGAACATGAAATACATTTCATGTTCTTAAAATCCATTTCGTCTTAAGTGTTCATTATTGTCTGTGTTGCTTTTACAGAACTTTAATTGTTCTGTAAATAAAGTATTTCCAATTGAAGTATTTCCAATTGAAGCATTTCAAAGCAGGTCAAGTGCTGCTGAGGAATAAAGGCTGACCTTAAAGAGGTTGGCAGCATATTCGTCATTCAGGTCTATGTTGATCATCTTGAAAAGGATCTGGACCTCCTTGTATGACATCTTTCCATCTTTGTTCATATCAGCTTGTTTCAGGTAGCCATAGATCCAAGTGAGAGTGGTCAAGGGTATTAACTGTTTAAAATTGGGTAATCAGTTTAATGCATTATATTACTATTATACAGTTTATTGTCTTAAAAATTCAAACGTTTTCCTACATTTATAAACTGAATGACAGAGTCTCAATCAGCTCCCTAGATTATGAATCAGTACATCGTGTTCACAAATTCGGGCACTGATAACGACCAATACACATTTGGACACCAATGACTCTATTTCCAGCAACATCACAAGGTCGCTACTGGTATTTATGGCAGAACAATGGCAGAACTAATATTTTTCTAACATCATTTTTTAAATGTCTATTTATAGCCTATAGTATGATAAATACTTTGTTACATATCACTTAAATATATCAGCTGTAACATAATTATAAATTCATGCTCAGAATGTGTGCTCTGCATTTCCCCCATCCAAGTGCGCACACACACAGCAGTGAGTATTGAACACACACACACACCGTGAGCAGTGGGCAGCCATTTTTTGAGCGTTAGGTGCCTTGCTCAAGGCAACCTTATTGTGAGTAATGAAAGTGGAAGAGTGCACTATTCATTCACTCCCCCCACCTACATTTCCTGCCGGTACTGAGACTAAGACCTGTGACCTTTGGGTTACAAGTCCAACTCTCTAACCATTAGGCCACAACTAAATTTATAATTTAAGGATCACTATCCTTGGAGATGCTGGGGATTGAACCCAGGACCTCATACATGCAAAGCAGAGAGAAGCATATCACTGCATCCTGTGGTGGACATCCAACCTGGCCCACATCCAAGTGTGATGTCAGAAGCCACGACCATGTCCAAATACAGAACATTTTCATTGGCCTGATTGTTCCCAAACCAGTTCAGGGGAAACTCCACCCTGTAGGCAATTCTTAAGATTTTATAGGTTATGTCAATCACAGTACTGATTGCCTACACCAAACACTGATCCCTAAACCTACCCGTTACTGTAACCATACGCCTAAAAACCCTTTTAATCTAGAACCTACATACTGAAACCCACCTAAAACCTACTCTACCTATATTGGACATGGGAGTGGCTTCTGATATCACACTTAGATGTGGGCAGGGTTGGATGTCCACTGCAGGATGCAGGACATTCTGTAGGCCTTAGAGAGACAGCTGTTAAAATGGCTCCCTGATCAGTGCCCTGACTACTGAACAAAGAGAGCTGATTCAGTGTAAATGTGTTAGGGCAGCGCCCATATTTAGTTTATCATGAAAACTAGACTAAGAGAGATATAAAAGGTATTCAGTATATTCAAATCAGATATTCAATAGATTGTAGTGACTATTCACTCACAACGCATGTTTACATTTAAAAAACAAGAAGCAGCGGAGTGAAATGGACAATAATGCAGGAACAGAGGCGTGTTTTTAAAGGTCTAACTTCATATAACAAGTTATAAAAGCTGGCACTCATGTGCGAGATGTTGAAAAAGCAGCACAACAGTCTGTCTAGTGCATAAATAAAGTCTACTTTGGTTTTTGGCTTTAAAAGCTGCTAGATCTGCTTATTGTTCAACCCTATTAGAAGAAAATAAACATAATCCTAGGTATTTATTTGAAACGGTGGCTAAACTAACGAAAAAGAAAGCTTCAAGCACCAAAGTTTCCAAGCAACACAGCAGTAATGATTTTATGAACTTCTTCACTTATAAGATTGATAATATCAGGGACAAAATTATAACTATGCAACCGTCTACTACAGTATCACATCAGGCAGTGCATTGTAGTCTCCCTGAGGAAAAATTTGATTCATTCGTTGCTATAGGAGAGGAAGAATTTACTAAACTCATTAAATCATCTAAATCGACAACATGTATGTTAGACCCTATACCGACTAAGCTACTGAAAGAGATGCTTCCAGAGGTCATAGATCCTCTTCTTAATATCATTAATTCGTCTTTGTCTCTAGGATACGTACCAAAAAACTTTAAGCTGGCTATGATTAAACCGCTTGTTAAAAAAACGCAACTTGATCCTACAGAATTAGTCAATTACAGGCCGATCTCGAATCTACCTTTTCTGTCAAAGATATTAGAAAAGGCAGTATCTTCACAACTGTGTTCCTTTCTTGAAAGAAATGATATCTGCGAGGATTTCCAGTCCGGATTTAGGCCATACCATAGTACCGAGACAGCTCTCGTTAGAGTCACAAATGATTTGCTCTTATCATCTGATCGTGGTTTTATCTCTCTATTAGTGTTACTCGATCTTAGTGCTGCATTTGACACCATCGACCACAACATTCTTTTAAATAGACTCGAACATTATGTTGGTATTAGTGGAATTGCACTAGCATGGTTTAAATCATACTTATCTGACCGTTATCAGTTTGTAGCAGTAAATGAAGAGATGTCTCATCGATCACAAGTTCAGTATGGCGTACCACAAGGCTCAGTACTAGGACCGTTGCTGTTCACTCTGTACATGCTACCATTAGGAGATGTCATTAGGAAACATGGAATTAGCTTTCACTGTTATGCTGATGATACTCAGCTGTATATTTCTTCAAAAAATCCGCAGGCAGGGAAAACCATGTCCAGAACCTTGTTTTTTTGTCACCTACGCCTCCTTTGCCAATTCTGTGGACTGCCCCCGGACCGCTATACTGCTCATTCTCTGCGCATCGGCGCAGCTACAACAGCGGCAGCATCTGCTCCGGTTTTAACCCTTAAAGCTATGGGGCGGTGGTCTTCTGCTGCTTACGAACGATACCTGCGTCCCGACGTTCGGGCTATTCTTGACGCCCAGAAAGCCATGAGCTCAAGTCTCTGATTTGTTTCACTAATAAACGCATTTGATCATTACTTTGCTCGCGCTCTGCTCAGTATAACTCCCCTGGATGCGCTACCAGCTGTTTAATTCCTTCATCTAGCTCGTTTCTCAGAAGGTGGCTTAGTCATCTCTTCATAGCGCTTACACTGTAGACCGTCAAAACAGTTCAAAGACAGATAATTCTAGTTAACAGCATGTTTTTAGTTATTGCGGTCTTGAATAGTCATTTCAGTAATTAATTAATTTTTACTATAGCCTAATATAAATCGCTAAATTAGGGCGGCTCAGACGACACCGTTCGAGACACTCAATTTCTGTTTTGGGGGGATAGCTCATCTAGTCAAATAACGTAATGAACATATTGCAAATTATCCGTATATATTCGTAAGATTACTAAGCATATAAATTGTTAAAATAAATCATCCTCTGTATCTCAGAGGATTGTCAGGTGTGGTTTGTTTGGGGGGATATTTTAGCTCTTACAGTCCTAAACTGTGTGAACGTTCCCTAATGCTGCTGCTGCTGTCCTCTGACTCTGCTATTTCATGGTGCTCATGAAAGGTCAGAGGACTCCCTGAACAGAGCCATACCGCCAAATTTCAATTCAGGAACATCAACCTGTTTGCAATCTATTCAATAAAAATTCTTAAATTATTTTTATTGTCTGTATGTTCTTGACTTAATGGACCTGACAGAAATTAAGCGTCAGCGTCAGTTCTGGCAGACCAGGTAGTCAAGACGCTGCTAATGCTATTGCTTCAACACTGTCCCGCCAGCTGATCTGCTCCAGCTGATCTGCTTCAGCTGAGCTGCATTAGCTGGGTAACTCCCCTCGCTGCTCAATGGCCAAGCTCAAACAAGGCGCCCTATTTAAAGCACATTCAGTTTTCTCATACATGCCTGCTGCTCGCTACTGCTGCCCGCCACCTCCCCAGCTCCTCCTTATGCATAACGTGGCATTTTGCTTTGTCATGTTGCCTGCTCTGTTCACAGGGGGGATATTTTAGCTCTCACAGTCCTAAACTGTGTGAACGTTCCCTAATGCTGCTGCTGCTGTCCTCTGACTCTCTGCTATTTCATGGTGCTCATGAAAGGTCAGAGGACTCCCTGAACAGAGCCATACCGCCAAATTTCAATTCAGGAAAATCAACCTGTTTGCAATCTATTCAATAAAAATTCTTAAATTATTTTTATTGTCTGTATGTTCTTGACTTAATGGACCTGACAGAATTATATTTATAAAAGAAAGATAGGCTGTACCGAGTCTTTCCGGAAAAAAACGAGCGTCTGGAGGCGGGCCGTGTGGGCGAAGCTAAAGCTGTGCTTACCCGCCGAGCTAACAACACACAGAGACATTTGAAGCAGTTTTACTCACCGCCTGCGACCGCGAACCTTTATCATTGTGACTGCTCCATCCTTAAGCATTAGATGATCTGCAAATCCGTCGATCTGGGCTTTGTTTATAAAACAATCATCGTCGAAATGCAGGGAACAAACAGTCTTGCACAAAAACAAACAGTCTCTGAAAAAACAAACTCCATCCACTGGTCCCTTAGCGCTGGGTTCTTTAGGAATCTGTGCAGGGTTGTCTTGCCCTGGCAACCAAAAACCCACTTCTTTGGTGACATTGACTTCCAAAAGCTGAGCAGAGCGCTTTGATGAGGTACTGCTTTCGCTCTCTTCTCTCTCTGTCTGGTCTACGAGTGTGCGCGCGCCCGCGGAGAAGTGCCCTTAGGACCCATATAAGGAAATTCCGCCCCAGCTGACGTCACGAAGACCCATACTCGAAAAAAACTTTCCGAAACTTGTGACAAACCGGAAGGACAATTTTTGGCACAGAAATACTCCTTCAAACGTACAATTTAGTTTTTGAAACTTTGTCCATGTTTAGCATGGGAATCCAACTCTTTAACAGTGTAAAAAACTCAGTATGCATGAAATAGCATTTCACCCCCCCTTTAAAGAACCGCTATAAAGCCAAAACAATTTATGTTACCTTAAATTATATGCTTATCTCTGTAAAGCTGCTTTGAAACAATCTACATTGTTAAAAGCGCTATATAAATGAAGATGACTTGACTTGACTTTTACGCCAGTTGGCAAACAAACTCAAAACTAGCGTGGCACTTCATTGTCTCGTGACATGTTTTAAACATTGTGTCAAATTATAACAATCATTTAAAAATGCATCTGGAGCCCATGTGTTCTTTTTAATTCTGTTGCGACTCTCATTTTCAAGCCCAAGCACACTTATTTTAACGCTCCTTCATCACTGCTAATTTTCATAACACATAGTTTTTGTCACAAGCCATTTTTCATTTAAATGTTCCATACACTGAATGATCGACAACCAGGAACATACATGCATAATCTGTGTACAGACCCTCCCAGCCCATACCCATTTTGTGCTCCACAAATTACATTCAATTAAATTATTTGCATTTAAATTCATTTTAATTCTACCTGCTTACATTTTTAATTGCAATTCTGCATCAAATTGAGGAATTTAAATGTATTTTTCTCTCAAATAAATTTGCAGTCACTTGTTCCCCACTGAAGGAAAGAAATGCTAGACACACCAACAATTCTAGTTCATTAGCCTGATGCAAAAGAGTAGAGTAACATAATCAGTAATGAATAACAGTAAGGTATTTTTACTTGTCATTTGATTATGACCTGGACTAATGAGCTGGGACTGTAGAGTACAATGAATCTGATTATCTGCTGAAGGATATTTGTCGAGTTTCTCTTTCTGGGTCATGTTGTTGACTCTGCCCTGGAGGGTTCGAATGCCACTGACCCAGTGCTGGGCTTCCTCTTTTGTGTCACACTGGAGATCCAAGCTCTTCCTCCCTCCTTTGAACAAAATTGTGAGACACTGCTCTTCTGGAAGCGAGGTTGCCAGATTTCTCAACGTCTCAGACTTACAGCCCTCCCAAACGCACTCCACTTCCATGACAGAGACTGAGAGGAAAGGAGGTATTTTTTAATTTGACACAACCGACATAGTTTAACCAAACATTTAAAATAATACTGCTAATATTGACAGGGGCACAACAATAAGAAAACAAACAATGATTAAGCCAACACACAGACAACTTTGCTTTTCCTGTGTATAGAGTCAATAGTCAGTAGACCAAATACCAAAACATCTTATACATTTAGAAAATGTTTTAAAAGTGTGTAGAAGGTAGACAACAGTGGCCTAAAACAGAGTATTGACTCCAAAAAAGTATCCATATTTGTGTCCTGTCAACTGTTTAAAGGGTTACTTCAGGATTTAGCATTAAGCTTTGTATTAGTAGAAAACCTGTAGTATTTTCGAATTACCATGCTTTCCCCCCTCATATCCCCCTGAGAGGAGAGATTTATGTATTTTTTGTCTGGAAAAAATCCTCCGATGACGCGGGATTTTCTGTCCAGAGGCTAAAGACTACAGCCAGTAGATGGCGTTGTTCCGCATGTTTACAACCCGCCCATAGAGGGTGGGATCTCACTCACAGAATGTACACAGTATCAGCCGTCTTTCTTTGGAAGCTAAGCTAGCATGTAGGGCTGGGCGATATGGAGCAAAAAATATATCTCGATATATTTTGCTATATCTCGATATACAATATATATCTCGATATCTTTACAGGAAAAATAACCCCCCAAAAACTACTGCAAAAACAAACATGCCAAATACCACAAAGTCTTTTTTTATTGAAGTGCAAATAGGTAGGCAGTTCATGTAAGAACAAAGTGTTTCTGCGACATTTAAAAAAAAAAAATCCCTGTATACAAAAATAATAATTTAACTGTAAAATAAAGGAAGAAATAATACATATTGCACTATTTTAAATAAACCTGTATAGAAATATCATTACTAATTTTGGCAAATAAATAAAAAAATGCCATATATCCCCCAAAAACTGCACAACTGTAGAGTAAAACATTAATTTAAAAAAAAAGTGATACAAATGCATCTAAAAATTGACATGACTGTTACAAAATCACACTGTCTGGGGCCTCTGGAGAATTCAGAACAACTGCTAGCATAAAGTTTAAGGCAAAAATAACTGCCATTAAATTACAGTATCTTACTACTATGCAATTAGATAAACTGTTCATTCATTACATCACTTTACCTCTGTCTTTATCCACCTTTATCCTCTTCTCTTCTTTTTGGCACTGTATATAGCAAAATAGGTAGGCTAATGCTAATTTATAATGTGTCATGTAAATTCGGCCATCCGTCACAATCAGGAAACTTTCACCGTGTCTAGACCTGGCGCGAGCTGCCAGGCCCGTTTCTACAGGGGAGCATGTTAAGTGTGAGTGTGTTAAGCGCCCTCAAACAAAAGCAATGCGGCGAGAGGCGACGCTACACAAAAAATTGCCAACAACAACTGATCGCGCGCGCGCTGTTTCTGACGCACTTCTGACGCAGAGGGGAGGGGGAACAAAAGCAAGGAGGCGGAGGAGGGCGGGGGCGAGCACAGCACAGAGAAGGCAAACAAGCAAAGTGGCGAAATCAGAATTAAATATAAACAATATATCGATATATACGATATGTCAAAATCCATATCGAGTTTAAAAAATATCTCGATATATCGTAAATATCGAGATATCGCCCACCCCTACTAGCATGCTCTTGTTCTGTGGAGAAAGCTGAATAATAGGAGAAAGCTGAGTAAGTAGGGGTTACCATCTTCCTTTTCCCGGACTTGTCCGGCGGGCGAGACTGTTAAAAATGTCCGGGATTCAGCTTTTGCGTTCTGCGGTCGCCATTCATTGTTTACATGCACACCTCTCGTTTCAATCTAACTGAATTAATTCCGATCGGTGAATCTGAATGTAGTGTTTACATGAACGCTAAACAAGTGATCGGTTGATGTGCGTTTTACCCTTGCTAAGAAAATTTCCGCTCCTCCGTGAGAGATGCGAGACCCGGTGTTACGGATCAACTGTTACTGGGGATCATGTTAACTGGGGACGCGCGCGTGCACGCAGATAGTTTTACCTGGATTTCCAGCAGATGTTGAACGGTGACAGATTCGTCACAGCGAATTTTTCACTGAGCAGATTTAAAAGCTTTCCACGTTATTGGTAAATGTTTGTATCATATTAGGACACTGTTGTTTACTCTGTCGCTGCTCTGCTGAATGTTTCAGACGCATTTAAGGGAAGTTTTAATGTGTTTTAATTTCACGACACAGACCACGCCCACATTATTTTGTTACTCGTTTCAATGAAATTGAATATCTGATGACAACTGTTAGTAGATTAAATAAATTATGCTATAGACATTGTGTCTTTGCAGTGCATGTATATTCGCAGATTATTGTTATGATGCCAATTTGTGGCTTAATTTAAATTGAGCAGCAATACTGCTGTGGTAAAAGGGATGTCAAGCATGTATTTATTATTTATTTTAATGTTACTGAGGAATGAGTTAAAACATAAAGCATACAGTAGGCTAGACTCCATAAATGTTCCTAAAGAGTGTTGAAAATTGAGAAGCCATAGTTTATGGATCTAGTGAATTACCCACAGCATTTATTCAGGGGAATGTTCAACAAACATATTCATTAGCTAACAGGTATGAAAGTAACAATAAAAAAAAGGAAAAAAAATAGGCAAATGTGCATGCATGCAGGACAGCTGTATTTGCCAACAGTGGAAGATCTGACCAGACAGTCCCACCTTCCACATTCTGAACATTCAATCTAAAGAAGGGAGAACAAACTATAGACTAAGTTACATGTTAATGAAGAACAGTTACTTGTTTTGCAATGTATATGTATACATTTTTCTTACCCATTGGCCAGTTTGGCCTTCATACCTATGCTGTTCTCCATCTAATGTAATCATGTTATATTAGTAAATAAATGTCACAGTTGTATTATCTTTTTAAGAACAATTTAACACACCATCACCCTTCATTGTGAAATTTTCACATCTCCTCTTTATATAATCACGCTCCTTTCTTGAGCAGCGATCGGGATATTGGTTATCCTGCAAAGTTTTTGATTTGTCTAACTTTAATTGCATCCATTTGCTGTGGCAGTATATGGCCTAACAACAACAATGACACTTACATTTTACATTTACATTTACTCATTTAGCTGACGCTTTTATCCAAAGCGACTTACAATTGCTATATATGTCAGAGGTCGCACGCCTCTGGAGCAACTAGGGGTTAAGTGTCTTGCTCAGGGACACATTGGTGTCTCACAGTGGATTCGAACCCGGGTCTCTCACACCAAAGGCATGTGTCTTAATTTATAGACCTTTTAATCTGTTCCTAATGGTTAGCAGACAACAATAATGAAAGCACATGATGTGATGGATAACAAGTAAAGAGAACATGTTAATGAGATTCATGGTACCAGTCAAATGAAGAGAACTGGCATAATTTAAATGTATATTACATAAAAAGATTGTGTCATATTTCTTTTGTTAAAGAGGTCAGCAAAAAAGTAAACAATAAAGCATTTCCTATTGTTTTAGAGAGGGTCAAGCTATTCGTGTGAGGTGACAAATGATTAAGAGGTTGGTGACAGTAGGCCTATGAGAATATTAGCCATAGAGAATATCAGTATATATTTGTAATAATTCATTATCACTATATCATATATTTTGCTTATTTCAGTAATACAATTTGTGGTTGCCTTTAAGGTGGACTTTAATCACTAAAGACAAAGTGTTTTCTGCATGTCCAATACAAGACATTAGATACACAACATTCAAGTTCATGCTCCTACTGAGCGTAATGTACATTTACACATTTGGCAGACACTTCTATCCAAAGTGACTTACATCACGTTTCAAAGTACACATTTACATTTATCAGTTCTTGCTTTCCCTGGGAATCGATCCCATGACCTTGGTGTTGTAAGCACCAATGCTCAACTGTTTGAGCTACAGGAAAACTCGACACAATGTATAATTTAATATTACTATATATTTGCTACTATATAGAATTGTTCTGAAAGAAGAGTCAAAATTCGTTTTTTTTTTTTTTTTTTTTTTTTTTTATAAATCTGTTGAAAATGTTACAAGTTCATGAGATAATTAACTTCATGACCCTACGTGTATAAGCATAGCTGCTTTATGTCCAGGGAAAATGATACAGAGGCGTCAGAGCTGGTTGTACAGAAAAGAGATCTTAATATAATCAGCAGGGTAAAATAAGCTGATAAGTGCTTTTATATAAAAATAATAGATCCATTATAAAATTAGGCTATATGCAGATCAATAAATGCAACTTGAAAAAAAATGTAAATGACTTTGCAATTTATGTTTCTTTTAGGTAGCCTAGCTACTTTAATTTATCTACTGTCTGTTGTTATTTGTGATTAGAACTCATGACAACACACTACAGAAAATATGATACACTAATGTTGAGAAGAAGATTCTTACACGTCTTCTGAAGTGCACTGACAAGTCTGTTCATCCAATGAAACCGAATGCCCCATGTTAACATAGGCGTGGTTTCTGAGCTTGACACTTAAGTATGTTAAACTTATTTGAAATTGCGTCAAATACGCAGGAATATACACTTCAAAAACAAATCGCTTTATTATGCATACCAGTGTATATACAACTGGTGAAACATACGTTTTTAATCATGGATCCGTGAAAAATGGCTGCGACAAATCTGTAGCCGTCTAACATCTGCTGGAAATCCAGGTAAAACTATCTGCGTGCACGCGCGTTCCCCAGTTAACATGATCCCCAGTTGATCCGTAAAACAGGCGCGTCTCAGTAATGATGCCACCGACCTCGCGCCGTTCTCCCGCGGCCGTCAGCCTCGTCCTGCTCGCCACAGTAAACATGATGAATGGCGACTGTAGAACGCAAAAGCCGAATCCCGGACATTTTGGGTCTCTAAATCCCTGGCAAACTCATCACTTAGGCTAGCCTTGTTGTTTTCAACTGTGCTCTCTAACCGGTAGGCGTGGCCTCCTAAGGCAGCGAAGCAAATGCATTCTGGGAGTTGTTGTCTTTCATCCACATAAGCCAAAAATACATTTTCTGGCTTTTCTCAGTCTAGAAAGGTGAAGTATCCCTTTAAATAACTTTTAATAGAAATTAATTTGCTGAGAGACTAAACCTAAATGTTACACTCTCCGAAAAAAGGTACAAAAGCTGTCACTGGGGTGGTACCTTTACAAAAGGTACACCTTTGTACCTAAAGAGTGCACATTGGTAGCTTAAGGCAGTGTTTCCCAACCCTCTTCCTGGAGGCACACCAACACTACACATTTTCCAACTCTTCCTAATCAATCACACCTGAATCAACTCATCAGCTCGTTAGTAGACTCCAAGACCAAAAATATATGGGTCAGATAAGGGAGACATCCAAAATGTGTACTGTTGGTGTGCCTCCAGGAGCAGGGTTGGGAAACACTGGCTTAAGGTACTAGTACCTAAAGTGTACAAATTGGTACCTAAAAGAAAAAAAAGTGTACCTTCTGAAAAGGTACCACCCCAGTGACAGCTTTTGTACCTTTTTTCTGAGAGTGTATGCATAAAAGTGATTTTCATACTAATTTATAAAGAGCACACCTTACACAGCCTGTGTTAACAGAGATTTTCAGTTCCCTTTCATGGTCACTACGAGTTACGTCAGTGACGACGAATGGGGTTTCGCTTAGAAAGCCTCTCACCTTCGAGTATACAAAACGAGCAAATGGCAAGAAAATGCCATGGGTCTGTGTAGCGTAAGTCCGCCCCACGTCGTGGGTATATAAGGAAGTATGCTGGCAACATGCAGATATGTTTTCGCTTCGGAGCCAAGAGTTCTCTTCACTCCTGCAGGCCATTCTGAATCATCTTCACTCTACGAGACGAGCGGCTCTTCAGTGTGTTGGTGTGATGGCGCGTTCCAGCAAGATCGCATTGCCTGCTGCTGATCTGTGCAGTGATCTGCCGACAGTGTGTGTGTTTCTCCCTGGGCGCTTCAGCACTCTGCTGAGCTTTTTCCTCTCTCTAAAAGAGCTGCACGCGGCACGTCTTTTTCAAGACGGCTCACCCGTGTATTTACTGGATGTGGGCGCGTGATTCATCTGCCTAACGTTCAGGAGCGCTGTTTCGCATGTTGGGCTTAATCACGCTAGGCAGCGCTCGTGGATGAGTCATGTTTTCATTGCGGGAACATGACCATCGCGATGTTTATAGATCGAGACTCAATGATCTATGTGTGAGAGTCCTCTCTTCCACACCCCAATCTATCTCTTCCTCGAGAGGGGATACTTTGGCTGGTGGCCAGGGTGGCACTCTCGCTGGTCCTTCCCTGGCCTCCTCTGGCAGGACGCGGCTAATGACCGTGCCCACGCACCGGGCCGCTATGCCACCCACACCTGGGCCGGTCATTCCGCCTCGCTGCACCACCGAGGGTACGTCTGTGGTTCGCGTGACCCCGCTGGTACAGTTCTGGGAGCCTGGCTAGAGCCTCCCAGGCTGTCCTGCTGGGTCGCGAGAACCATCAGGCTCGGCTACGCGATTCAGTTCGCGCGGTCTCCTCCCCGCTTCAGGGGAGTCCGCTTCACTATGGTCGGTGGCAATACCCCTGTCATGAGAGCGGAGGTTACCACCCTACTGGCGAAGGGTGCGATCGAGATTGTCCCTCCAGCCGAAATGAAGTCTGGCTTACAGCCCCTACTTCATTGTGCCGAAAAGATCCGGTGGGTTACGGCCAATCCTCGACCTGTGCGTCTTGAGCCGCTCCCTTCACAGGCTGCCATTCAAGATGCTCACAGCCAAACGCATCCTCCAGTGTGTGCGTCCGCAGGATTGGTTTGCAGCGATCGACCTGAAGGACGCCTACTTCCATGTCTCCATTTTTCCTCGACACAGACCGTTTCTTCGGTTTGCTTTCGAGGGGCGGGCATACCAGTACGCGGTTCTCCCATTCGGGCTAGCCCTGTCTCCTCGCGTCTTCACAAAAGTCGTCGAGGCAGCCCTTGTTCCCCTCTGGGTTTGCATCCTGAACTATCTCGACGACTGGCTGTTCCTAGCTCACTCTCGAGACCAGGTTTGCGAACACAGTTTACCATCACTTCCGCTAGAGCATCGTCCACGAGGCATGCCTACGCGTTGAAGTGGAACCTCTTCGTCAACTGGTGTTCTTCTAAACATCAAGAACCCACGAAATGCCCGATCAGTGTTGTGCTTTCCTTCCTGCAAGAAGGGTTGGAGCGAAGGCTGTCTCCCTCCACCCTCAAAGTGTATGTTGCCGCCATTGCCGCACATCACGACGCAGTTGATGGTAAGTCTTCATCATTCAGGTTCCTGAGGGGAGCGAGGAGACTGAATCCTCCTCGTCCTCCCCTCGTACCCTCTTGGGACCTCTCAGTGGTTTTAACTGCCCTGCAGAGTGCTCCCTTTGAGCCTCTGCAATCAGTGGAGCTTAAGTTCCTGTCAATTAAGACAGTGCTCCTGGTTGCATTGGCCTCAATCAAGAGGGTAGGGAACCTGCAGGCATTTTCGGTTGACGAAGCGTGCCTGGAATTCGGGCCGGCTAACTGGGTTTGCTAACATCTCCGTTCCCTACTCAGGGAACGAGGGTTCCCTTTCGTTGTCACTCCGAGTTACGTCGGATGATGACGAATGGGGTTTCGCTTAGAAAGCCTATCACCTTCGAGTATATAAAACGAGCCAATGGCAATGAAATGCCATGGGTCTGCGGAATTTGCATAGCGTATCTCCGCCCCACCCTGGGGGTATAAAAGGAAGTACGCAGGCAACATGCAGATATGTTTTCGCTTCGGAGCCAAGTTGATGTACTTCACTCCACAGCCAATCCTGAGATTCATCTCTCCTTCTCTTCGAGACGAGCCTCTCTCCAAGTGTTGGTGTGACAGCGAGTTCCAGCGAGTGCACATTCCCTGCTTATCTGTGCAGTGATTTGTTTCAGTGAGTTTGTGTGTTCTCTCCCTGGTCGCTTCAGCATTTGCGGAGAAATTTCCTTTCTAAAAGAGCTTGCACGCGGCACGTCTTTTTAAAGATGCCTCGCCCGTGCACTTCTGGGTGCAGTCTTTTCGTTTCTGACTCTGATGGGCACAATCGCTGTCTTGTGTGTCTGGGTGTTGAGCACGCTAAGGCAGCATTTGTGGATGAGTCATGTTCCCATTGCGGGAACATGCCCATCGCACGGTTGCGGTCGAGACTCAATGACCTTTGTGGTAGAGTCCCCTCATCCGCACCCCGATCTACGAGCTCCACGAGAGCTGGTACTTCGGCTGGCGGCCAGGGTGACCTGAGGGTTACGGTGTGGAATAAAGCGCTGACTATTCCACGCTCCACACCTCCCTCTTCCACCGTGCAACCCGTGAATGTTCCGAATGAGCCCGCGGTACAGTCCTCTGACTTGCCGCGGGTCTCATTCGGCGCTCCAGAGGAAGATTCGATGTCGATCGCTGCATCACAAGGTCATGCTTGGACGGCCATGCTTTCCCGGGCAGCCGTGGCCATTGGTCTAGAGTGGTCCCCGCCACCTGGTCCGGTGCGCTCGCAGCTGGATGATTGGTTTTTGGGAGCGGCAGCTGACCCTCTTCGCCCGCCCAACCCCAATGCCTTTCTTCCCGGATGTGCATGAGGAGGTCACGAGGTCCTGGAAGGCACCATTGTCTTCCCGTGATCGCTCGGCGACCTCCTCCGCCTTGCCTCTTCTCGATCAGGCGGCTGCCAAAGGGTACACTGGGGTTCCCCAGGTTGAACGCTCTGTTGCGATGCAGCTGTGTCCTCAGAGTGCTTCTTCCCGTGGTGACCCAAAGCACCCCTCCAAAGCCTGTAGGTTCTCCTCCACCCTTGTGGCGAAGACCTATAGAGCTGTGGGGCTGGCAGCCTCCTCACTGCATGCCATGGCGACGCTGCAGGTCTACCAGGCCCAGCTGTTGCGTGACATGCACGAGGGGAGGACTGACCAAGCACTCTTTGATGAGTTGCGTGCCGCCACCGACCTCTCTCTCTGGGCGACGAAGGTGACCGCACGCTCGCTGGGTCAGGTGATGTCCACCTGTGTGGTCCAGGAACGACACCTGTGGCTCAACCTGGCTGATATGCGGGAGGCCGAGCAGACCCGGTTCCTCGACACCCCCATATCCCAGGCTGGCCTCTTCGGCGGTGCAGTCGAGGACTTTGCCCAGCAGTTCTCGACTGCCCAGAAGCAGACTGAGGCTCTAAAACACATCCTGCCCCGGCGGCCCGCTGCTCCGTCGGCACAGGTGCCTCAGACTTGCTCGCCGCCGAGGGCTCCCTTCTGCGGCTCCCGCCCCTCCCGATCGGCCCCAGCAGCAAGCTGCTTCCGAGTCGCGTCGTGGAGGAAGCCGCAGGAAGGCGCCACAGCCCTCTCCCGCCCCGCGCGCCGCTAAACGCCAGGCAAAACGGCGCTCCTGAGATGGGCTGCTCAGAGATGGCTTTGAGTTCTTTTCAGGAGACGGTAGCAGGGCCACTCCTTCCCCCGGTGGAGGGCCGGGGGAGAATCCTTGGTTGTCCCACTCCCGCTGCTCGTCCCTCGACGGGCAGCACCCTAATGTGGTTAAAGAAAGAACTCACTCCCCCATCTCTGAGCACACAGACTTCTTGGATTACAGTGCGCGCCGCTCACAAGCCTCGCCACTCTCGTCCCCCTCTGTCGCCAGACCCCTGCCAGAGCACGCCCCCGTGGGACGCTGGTCCTCCCCTGGCCTCCTCTGGCAGGACGCGGCTAATGACCGTGCCCCCGCACCGGGCCGCTATGCCACCCACGCCTGGGCCGGTCATTCCGCCTCGCTGCACCACCGAGGGTACGTCTGTGGTCCGCATGACCCCGCTCGTACAGTTTTTGTGAGCCTGGTTAGAGCTTCCCAGACTGTCCCGCTGGGTCCAGAGGACCATCGGGCTCGGCTACGCGATTCAGTTTGCACGGTCTCCTCCCCGCTTCAGCGGAGTCCGCTTCACTTTGGTCGGTGGCAATGCCCCTGTCATGAGAGCGGAGGTCGCCACCCTACTGGCGAAGGGTGCGATCGAGACTGTCCCTCCAGCCGAAATGAAGTCCGGCTTCTACAGCCCCTACTTCATTGTACCGAAGAAATCCGGTGGGTTACGACCTATCCTGGACCTGCGCGTCCTGAACCGCTCCCTTCACAGGCTGCCGTTGTTGGAGATTTTCCTTTGCCTCATGTAAAAGTTTGTATTTCTGTGTCTCAGTCAAAACCCAGGTTAAATCAGGATACATCAGGTTGAATTAGGTCAAGTGGTCTGTGAGGATGAAAGAGTACCTAACAAGCTCAGAGAGAAGATGTGTATAGGTAGCTGATAAGATGGTACTAAAAACGTTAATTAAAAATGATGGATGGTATGACAACACTGCAGGTGCATTGAATCATGTGACCAAAGATGTTCTAGAAAATGGGTATGACCAAAGATTTTTCCACCAATAGAATAATGTCTCCGGAAAGATGACGCTAACGGTAGCGAGATCTCGATAGCTGATTGGCTACCTAGTGATAAGAAAAGGTATAAAACCTGAGGTTCTGACCATTGCAGATCAGATGAACAGCTGCATCTCACTTTGTTGCTTGTCAATAAAGTTACTTCTTCTGACACCTGGAAATTCGACTCTTGAGAGATTTCTTCGAGACCCGATTTGAGGACTTAGAATTTGCTACAACACCGTTCAAGATGCTCACGGCCAAACGCCTTTTCGAATGCGTACGGCCGCAGGATTGGTTTGCAGCGATCGACCTGAAGGACGCCTACTTCCATGTCTCCATTCTTCCTCGACACAGACCGTTTCTTCGGTTTGCTTTCGAGGGGCAGGCATACCAGTACGCGGTTCTCCCTTTCGGGCTAGCCCTGTCTCCTCGCGTCTTGACGAAGGTCGTCGAGGCAGCCCTTGTTCCCCTACGGGAACACGGGGTTCGCATCCTGAACTATCTCGACGACTGGCTGATTCTAGCCCACTCTCGAGATCAGGTTTGCGAACACAGGGATCTAGTGCTCCGGCACCTAGCTCGTCTGGGCCTTCGGGTCAACTGGGAGAAGAGCAAACTCTGCCCCGTGCAGAGGATCTCTTTTCTCGGTATGGAGATCGACTCGGTCGCCATGTGCGCGCAACTTACGAGCGAGCGCGCGCAGTCACTGCTGACTTGTCTTCGCAAGTTCGAGGGCAAGAGTGCGGTTCCACTGAAACTATTTCAGAGGCTCCTGGGGCATATGGCATCCGCAGCCGCAGTAACGCCGCTCGGATTGCTTCATATGAGACTGCTTCAGCTTTGGCTTCGCGATCGAGTCCCGAGGTGGGCATGGCATCACGGCACGTTCCGAGTTCCAGTGACTCCGACCTGCCGTCAGACCTTCACCCCGTGGTCGAACCTCAGTTTTCTACGGGCCGGAGTGCCCTTAGAACGAGCTTCCAGGCATGTTGTTGTATCAACAGATGCCTCCACCACGGGTTGGGGTGCCATGTGCAATGGACATGCTGCCGCGGGCTCCTGGACAGGACCCCAGCACCTCTTGCATGTCAATTGCCTCGAGTTGTTGGCTGTACGTCTTGCTCTGCACCGCTTCCGTGCGTTGCTCAGGGGTCAACACGTACTAGTCCGATCAGACAATACCGCGACTGTAGCGTACATCAACCGTCAAGGTGGTCTGCGCTCCCGCCGTATGTCACAACTCGCCCGCCACCTCCTCATATGGAGTCAGAAGCATATGAGGTCGCTTCGAGCCATTTATATCCCGGGAGACCTGAACCAGGCGGCCGACGAGCTGTCTCGGCTTCGGCCTCTCGCTGGAGAATGGAGACTCCATCCCCAGAAGGTTCAGCTGATTTGGGATCAGTTCGGGGACGCACAGGTAGACCTGTTTGCCTCCCACGACTCGTCCCACTGCGACCTGTTTTATTCCCTGGCCGAGGGCACGCTCGGCACGGATGCACTGGCGCACAGCTGGCCGCTGGGCCTCCGCAAGTATGCGTTTCCCCCAGTGAGCCTTCTTGCGCAGACTTTGCGCAAGATCAGGGAGGACGAGGAGCAGGTAATTTTGGTTGCCCCGTATTGGCACAACCGCACCTGGTTCCCAGAACTAGTACTCCTCGTGACAGCACCTCCCTGGCCAATTCCTCTGAGGAAAGACCTGCTTTCTCAGGGACGGGGCACCTTATGGCACCCTCGTCCCGATCTTTGGAACCTCCACGTGTGGCTCCTGGACGGGACGAGGCAGGTTTGAGTACCCTACCACCAGCGGTGGTGGCTACCATCACTTCCGCTAGAGCATCGTCCACGAGACATGCCTATGCGTTGAAGTGGAACCTCTTCGTCAACTGGTGTTCTTCTAAACAACAAGAACCCACGAAATGCCCGATCAGTGTTGTGCTTTCCTTCCTGCAAGAAGGGTTGGAGTGAAGGCTGTCTCCCTCCACCCTGAAAGTGTATGTTGCCGCCATTGCCGCACATCACGACGCAGTTGATGGTAAGTCTCTGGGAAAGCACGACCTGATCATCAGGTTCCTGAGTGGAGCGAGGAGACTGAATCCTCCTCGTCCTCCTCTCGTTCCCTCTTGGGACCTCTCAGTGGTACTAATTGCCCTGCAGAGTGCTCCCTTTGAGCCTCTGCAATCAGTGGAGCTTAAGTTCCTGTCAATGAAGACAGCGCTCCTGGTTGCATTGGCCTCCATCAAGAGGGTAGGGGACCTGCAGGCATTTTCGGTTGACGAAGCGTGCCTGGAATTCGGGCCGGCTAACTCTCACGTGATCCTGAGACCCCGGCCTGGATATGTGCCCAAGGTTCCCACCACTCCCTTTCGAGATCAGGTGGTGAACCTGCAAGCGCTGCCTTTGGAGGAGGCAGACCCAGCCTTGGCACTGCTCTGTCCAGTACGCGCACTCCGTGCTTACGTAGACAGAACGCAGTGTTTCAGGACCTCTGACCAGCTCTTTGTCTGTCATGGTGGGAAGCTGAAGGAAAAGGCTCTCTCCAAGCTAAGGTTGTCTCACTGGATAGTGGACACCATTGCTTTGGCTTACCAGCAGCAAGGTCGACCATGCCCCCTTGGTGTGACGGCCCACTCCACTCGGAGTGTGGCATCCTCTTGGGCTCTAGCGCATGGCGCCTCGCTAACAGACATCTGCAGAGCTGCAGGCTGGGCGATACCTAACACATTCGCGAGATTCTACAATCTCCGAGTGGAGCTAGTTTCTTCTCATGTACTCGCTTCAACTAGCCGGTACTAGATTCTGCTCAGGTGTCTTCGCTTGCTCGCCATTCCTCTCCACGGACGGGATACGTGCGATATTCTCCTCAGGTGAGCCTAATAAGCCCTGAGTCTCCTCCAGCACTGACGACGTCAACACCAGAGTTATGCCACTGGCAGCTTTCGTGCTTGGCTAGGTGCCTCCATGTGCATGGTTCCCCCTCTGGGTGACCCCCACATGTGTATTTCCACTGTAAGCCTCTCTGAGCATGTGTCTTTCCCTTGGCAAGCCACCTTGCCACCCCTGGGGTTGAAATATTCCACCTGCGGCTGGACACCCCAGTGATTCTCCACATACAGCCCCTCGGGGTCATATGTGTATTCCTAGTCCCCCCCTTCGGGCTGGGCGTGATTGCATATTTCCACTGAGATGTATGCTTCCCAGTGTACCTTGGTATTCCTGTGTTAAGTAGGAGTCCTTCGTCCGTGCCAGTCTCACGACAGGGAGCTCAGACTTACGCAGGGCACTGGAAGACAGTCGAGAGGTGGCGTGATTACACTGGGAACCCCATTCGTCGTCATCCGACAACGAAAAGGAACGTCTTGGTTACGTATGTAACCCTCGTTCCCTGAGTAGGGAACGGAGACGTTACGTCTCCCTGCCACTTCCGCTGTACCGCTGGAACGCCTGAGTTCAGTCTCGGCTCCTCAGCGAAGACATATCTGCATGTTGCCGGCGTACTTCCTTTTATACCCCCAGGGTGGGGCGGAGATACGCTATGCAAATTCCGCAGACCCATGGCATTTCATTGCCATTGGCTCGTTTTATATACTCAAAGGTGATAGGCTTTCTAAGCGAAACCCCATTCGTCGTCATCCAACGTAACGTCTCCGTTCCCTACTCAGGGAACGAGGGTTACATACGTAACCGAGACGTTACATACGTAACCGAGACGATATTAATTATTACTGGGTGCAGACAGAAAGAGCTTGGTAAATCATCTCCTTTTATTTCTGCATTGTGGTGCCAAAACAAAGAATTAAAATTTGATTAAGAACTATTTTCTGAGAAGTAAATAGCACACAAGCTGCAGACATTAAAATAAGAGCTGATATACATTCCTTTTTTTTTTTTTTTTAGACAAAGGCACCTGCAACAACAACAACAAAATAATTGTAGTTTATTAGCAAACATTTATTGCTCAGAAGATGCTCATTCATCATTCAGAGGATGTTTATGTTTTATTCAAATATTAACTTTGAGATGTTGCTCCTAAAATTTTTAAGGAGAAATCAACAGTTGACATACAGTAAGAGTATAAAACTATAAAATGAATGAGGGTAGCTCAGATGATTTGATATTGAAATAATCTGATGAGAAATATTGGAGTTTGTATTGAAATCTCTGACTTCTTGATACGATAATATCTTGGTTGGAGTAATGACTCCTGTAAATTATTTGCCATCACAGGAATATATTACATTTTAAATATATATTTAAATAGTAAACAGTTACTTTGAAATTGGTAATAATATTTCACAATATTACTGTTTTTACTGTATTTTTGATCAAATAAATGCAGCCTTTGTGAGCATAAGAGATTTCTTTCAAAAACATTAAAAAAATCTAACCAACCCCAAACTATTGAACAGTGTATGGGTGAATGATGGATAAGGATTTAAAATGTGAAAAAAAAAAAAAACTGGCAAAAAATTCTAATTTTAGGACTTTCTATACTTATTAGAGTGTTGTGTATGTAATCCAATGATATGAACACATTTCAAGATTGTAATTAACCATTTTTTTGGTGAATCAGATCTTTTTCCCCATTAAAATGTCATTCGTGGGTAACGTAATGAAATTTTTAATTAATTACATTTCTACCATTATTGGCATATACAAATGTACTGATCTCCATAATTGGAGCTCAACAAACAATTAGTGTTTGGAAAACTACATTTTAATCACAATTAATATAATCAATTTGGGATTTCATATAGACATGGGCTCATTTTTGGCTGCTGATAACTCAAAATTCAGAACCAAATAAAAATAAAAGCTGGAATTTTTTTTTAAAATGTTTTCCAAAAAAGTAAATAAGACTTGTTTTATCATTAACTCAACAAAAAAACTGAATTGTGTAATCTAACACACAAATATGGGTTAAATTAATTGCCTGTGTCATTGTTAGCCGGAATTACATACTGTTAGACGGAAGGACATTCTGCAATATTTTTCAGGATTACCATAAAACCATCCTCAGTATAATTTTTCTTTCCAAAACTCAAACTTGAAACAAAGAAAGAGACACTGATAAGTTTTTAATGATTTAAAAATCTGTAAAATTGACAGTAAATCTGTAAAATTATAATGCTTAATAAACAATGGCCAAGGGTAAAGTCCAACACATTATACAGCTTAAACATTTAGGGTCCTATTTTAACGATCTGAAACGCAAGTATCAAACGCGAAACGCAAGTTATAACTTTTATAACGGCGGATTTGCCAGGCGCACGCCAGGAGCGGTCTCGTCAGGGCCGTAAAAAACAGAGAAGTAACATTGTATGGGGATGGGAGAAACCCACCCAAATTAGCTTTGGTTAAACAGGCGTATAATAATTTGGGTAAATGTTTAAGCTAGATCTATGCCTATTTTTCACATCTTCATGGACACAACAATGATTTCCCTCGTGTGGAATATTTTTCCTTGTAATTATGTATGGTTTGCAAAAATGTGAACTGCTGCGTCTGTGTAGATGAGAGAAGCAAAGTGTATGCGCTTTGTGCACACGCTACATTATGGCTAAGCATGCACCCTTAAAATAGCATCTGAATAACGTGCCACTGACTTTAGACTAAGTTTTTCCTGGTCTGTGGCGCAATTGTTTTCTGAAACTGCAAAATAGCACCAGGGAACGTTTGCGCCGGAACACGCCTCCTCTTTTCGCTGAACCGCCCCAGGGGGCACAAGTTCATTCCCTAATTTAACAACGTGCGTCTGTGGAGGGAAAAGTCCACTGTGCGTCGGGTGAGAAATAGGAATGATACATGCGTCGGTGTACAAAGTCAATTGCGCTGGGTGCAAGATAGGGCCCTTAGGCTTATTGAAAATTAGTTAAGTCAAGTCACCTTCATTTATATAGCGCTTTTAACAATATAGATTGTTTCAAAGCAGCTTTACAGTGATAATAGGAACTTACAGTAACAGAGATTGTTTTGGCTTTACTTCAGCTCTAGAATAAAGTTATTGTCCAGCTAAAGTTAGTTTTGATTGATTCACTTCTGTCGCAAAGATCATTAGTTATTAACTTAGGGGCCGCTAACACAACACCGTTCTAACAGAAAACCCTTAAGTTCTCTCTGCACAAACTTTAAAAACGCGAACCTGTGAGAACGCTGATGCCGTGCACATGCATATTACGGGTTTAGTTTATAGGAATGTTTATAGGAGTGTGAACCTATTTCGATTAATATTTCAAATTTGCTTGTTACTGATACATTATCATTCCACTGAGTCATCACTATAATACCTTGCTCTCTTTTTTCCAAGATACTCAGCCCTAGCTTCTGCATCTGCGTTTATCCTGGCTCTGAACAGTCTCTGCCTCTCTTTATTAGACAGAGGCATCTGGAAGGACAGAATTGACCTTAAAACATCAGAAGCTATACTAAAGCTTTAATAAAATGTTGATATATTAATAAATATGATTACATTATTCATGATTTGACCATTAAAGGAGAAGTTCACTTTTAAAATGAAAATTCTGTCATCATATACTCACCCTCATGTTGTTTCAAACCTGTTTGAATTTCTTTCTTCTGCTGAACAGAAAGGAAGCTATTTAGAAGAATATCAGTAACCAGACAGTTTTGGGTCCCATTGACTTCCATAGTATATTTTTTTCCTACTATGGAAGTCAATGGGACCCAAAACTGTCTGGTTACTGATATTCTTCTAAATATCTTCCTTTCTGTTCAGCAGAAGAAAGAAATTCATACAGCTTTGAAACAACATGAGGGTGAGTATATGATGACAGAATTTTCATTTTAAAAGTGAACTTCTCCTTTAACATTACAAAATTCAATTCAATGATAATGACCCATGTGACTCATTGAATCATATGAAATCAAGATGAATGACAGCAAAAATATGGCAAAAAAGCATACAATTATGTAAATAATGTTAATAATATAACTATAATAACTATGCCTAAAAGTTTACAAATGTTAATTAAAAACCAGATTGTTGTGCATATGTCATTCTGGATAACGGATGACATGCCCTGGCTAACAGAGGTTTTTTTGTTATCCAAGAATGACATGTTGTTATCCAGGAATGACAAAACAAATATTTTTTCTTTATAATCAGGCACTAACTTAACCACCTATGGAAAACTACAACTTAGCTATCATCGCTTAAGGTAATCTTTTAGATCAAATAGATAGTTTTTATTTAATATAAAAACATTATAAATGTTTTATTAGTGTTATCCAAAAGGACACATGATATTGCTACAAAGTGCACCAGTGACCGAAAAGGTCAAAATATCAACATTTTAAGAGACGCTTCCTGACCTTTGCACATGTTCTGGTGCTCCTTCAGGGTCTTCTTTTTGATACAATATTATGTCACATGACATACCAAAATGCATTATGGTATAAAATGGTCACTGATGTATGTTATCCAGGACTGACATTAGAGAAATCACAATTTGGAGACTGAAGTCTTTCTGTCATGAAAATTTAAATAAGCTTAGTATTATCACTATATTTGTAGGTATCCTTGAAAACATCAATACCATTATGCCCAAGTAGATTTTAAATACTTTTATTTACATTTTTTACATTTTTGTTGTATTTTTATATTTTATATTTTAAGCCGGGACAGTTACCCAGAATGGCATTTTGGGACTTTTGAGCTCAATAGTTCCTTAAAGATTAATTATTTATAATAAATTCTCAAATGAGTAATTAAAGAGGGGGAAGTTGAGTCACTTAATTGAAGTGCATTTAAAAATGTAAACATTTTTAATATTATGAATATGCTTTGGGCACCAGAATTGACACGCCATGTCATTGACCCGTACGTGGAATTATTTAAGCAAATGTTGTCTAGAAGAAACAATTGAGATAACTTTTTTTTTTCCATTCCTACAGGCACACACAGTGTTAGTGTACAAGTGGGTGCACACGCACATGTCTCAGCCACATCACACAAAACATGATGTTTTCAACTAAAAGCAATTATAGACCATAATTCTAATTTAAGACATGTGCATAGTTGCCAGGGCAATGATAATAATTCATGTACTATATGGAGCAAACCATAAAGTGAAGGGCTGCACTCTTCCCACAGAGTCACAGACTGTAATTAGAGTGTAGTGAAGCTTAGAAACCCCCCAGTATGATCTACAAATAGGCCAGCCCTGTAATGACTGTCAGTGCTGTGGCCAGTAAACCTGGATCCTGCCTGTTTGGGCAGCCATAATTAGGAGGTGTATTCACCGGGAGGGGCACAAACATTTCCACACCACAGAACATCATTTACACACACTTGCTTCTTCATGAAAATCTTATTTTGAACATTTTCACTCTATGAAAAAAATTATATTCTAATCCAATACATATAAACACTATATGCTGAGCATGAAAACTCACAGGACTGTTGAGTTTTGGCTTTGTTGGTGGCCTTGTTGGATTCACACCAGATGGTGACTCCATCGTTCAACAGCTTTAGCATGCGCTTCCTCTTCCAGCGTGGAGAACGCACCTTCATCATTGAGGAGCCCTGCAACATTGTCTTCACATCATCATCGTCCTGGACCCCTGCAGGAGAGTATTATAAGACTGATGATTGTGGCACTCAAATCAGTCTTAGGTTCCTATGAAACAAAGCTGTTCTAAACAAAACTGTGTGGAATATTAATAACACCTAATGTGAGTGAAGGCAAAAAGAATGTTTATTTTCTTGAATAGTATAAGTTATATTTCAAAAAGAAAAAAACTGTTGTTTGTTCTCTTTCTCTGGCTCGTTCACAGGTTATTGAAATTTCATTGCATTATTCATAATATTTAGGCTATTTATACCAGACATTTTATAACATGACGAGTGGGTCTTTAACTTATCTTCATTTTAAATAAAAAGCTTTTATATAGGGCTACTCTGTTTTTTTCACCGGCCAGTGATGGTTCTGAAAGAGAACGCGCAGGTCTGTTATAGTAACAAATACAACTTTCACGCGCATCTGACTGACAGATAAACTGCGACAGATATTAAGTAAAATGACATGTATACAAATAGGCTATACATAAATAAAACCTAAATAATATTCTATCTATAAATTACAGGAATGTCTTTCTGTCTGTCTGTGTTTGTGTCTGTTATTCGCATATCTCTCGAATCATAAGTCCGATGGATTTCAAACTTGACAGGTGTCTTACTACAGGCACGAGTAAGTGCAGTGCCAAGTTTGACGTTGTTTGGATTTTGAAATGCAAAAGATATCGTTAAATATATCGGTAAAAGAAGCACACATTGGCTTTTGCCGCTCTAGCCACTGGCCACTCCCCCTCTCGCACTGCACACTGAGTGGGCACAGCGCAGTAGAGTTCTCAACGGGTCGGGTCGGCCCGACAAACCCGACGGGACCCGCGGGTTCGGGCCGGGTTCGGGTCGAAAATATAATCAAATGACTCGGGTCGGGTCGGACCTCGGGCTTAATCTTTTCCGCTCAGTAAAAAAAAACAACAACAACAAAAAAACCCCATTTATTAATCATCGCTGCTGTTCACCGTAAAGAAAGTCTTGCTGCTGCGTGTAACGTGCATCATGGAGAGGGGCGGCGGCAGACCTGACGCCGCTGCGTGCACGCCTTTAGTCTGGAGAAGATGGAGTTGGTGAGAAGTAAACTTGCCGCAGGTGAATTCACCGTCGCTACTACAGCCTATTTATATATTTAAAGTTTATTGTTTCAGTTGTTTGTATTGTTAAAAGGCATGAACATTAAAGGTTGATTTGAATTCCCATCTGCTGGTCATGATAATACGTGTATGAGAGAAAAAAAAATCCGACGCGGCGTCGGGCCGCGGGCCGGGTTCGGGCAGATAATTCATGTTTTTGTGTCGGGTTACATCGGGTCCGGGCTTTAAAAGCCACGGGCCGGGTCGGGTCGGGTTGTAATTTTCAGGCCCGTTGAGAACTCTACAGCGCAGGACCAGAGACAGAGAGGGTCGAAGAAAGTAGCGGAGCTTAAGTAGCCTTTTTTCAGAGTTCACTGTGTAGCCTGCTCCCTGAATCGTCGCGCTTATTCATTTGTGGATGTTAACTGAATCTTTAAGTCAGCTACACTGTTTACTTCTGAATATTATATTTTATTCTGGTGCGCATAACGTTATCGCTAGGCTACTGTGTAATAGTAGCCTATGCTATTCACCAACTAAACATATCGAGTACATTTCTAATTAAAAAACTGTACTTTTACTTCGTTATGTTGGGCGACGTTCCTCTCATTACTTTATTTAATGCAACACATGTTGTTAAATGCGTAGTTTATACCAAGCACGCTGTATCTCTGGGCATGAGCGATGCTCAATTCACAAATAAATCACTCTTTTGAGTCGATTCTGTTCAAAGACTTTATCAAACAAGTTGGCAGATCTGTCTAAATCGGTTCGCAAATAAGTTTGAATGATCTGTTCAGTTTCCTGCAATATGGGAAGCCGTTCAGGAAATAATTCATGTGTAGTGTGTGAATATGGATTGGTTTACTGGTTGAATGTATGGTTTAATGACAAACACATTGGTTTATAATACATTGGTATAACCAGACATATACTGGTTTAGATACATCGGTCTGATCAAGTGTACATGGGTTTGCTTCTTTATACACTGGTTTATTCAAGTATACATTGGGCTCCTCAAATATGCATTGGTTTCCCCAACTATATATTGGTTTACTCAACTATATATTGGTTTAGATACATTGGTTTCCTCAACTATATATTGGTTTACTCAACTATATATTGGTTTAGATACATTGGTTTCCTCAACTATATATTGGTTTCCTCAACTATATATTGGTTTAGATACATTGGTTTCCTCAACTATATATTGGTTTCCTCAACTATATATTGGTTTAGATACATCGGTTTTCTCAACTATATATTGGTTTGTATACATTGGTTTCCTCAACTATATATTGGTTTCCTCAACTATATATTGGTTTAGATACATTGGTTTCCTCAACTATATATTGGTTTCCTCAACTATATATTGGTTTAGATACATCGGTTTTCTCAACTATATATTGGTTTGTATACATTGGTTTCTTCAGTTATACATTGGTTTCCTCAACTATATATTGGTTTCCTCAACTATATATTGGTTTAAATACATTGGTTTCCTCAACTATATATTGGTTTGTATACATCGGTTTCCTCAACTATATATTGGTTTGTATACATCGGTTTCCTCAACTATATATTGGTTTAGATACATCGGTTTCCTCAACTATATATTGGTTTAAATACATCGGTTTCCTCAACTATATATTGGTTTCCTCAACTATATATTGGTTTAAATACATTGGTTTCCTCAACTATATATTGGTTTAAATACATTGGTTTCCTCAACTATATATTGGTTTAAATACATTGGTTTCCTCAACTATATATTGGTTTCTTCAGTTATACAATGGTTTCCTCAACTATACATTGGTTTCCTCAACTATATATTGGTTTCCTCAACTATATATTGGTTTGTATATATTGGTTTCTTCAACTATATATTGGTTTAAATACATCGGTTTCCTCAACTATATATTGGTTTCCTCAACTATATATTGGTTTAAATACATTGGTTTCCTCAACTATATATTGGTTTAAATACATTGGTTTCCTTAACTATATATTGGTTTCTTCAGTTATACAATGGTTTCCTCAACTATACATTGGTTTCCTCAACCATATATTGGTTTCCTCAACTATACATTGGTTTCCTCAACCATATATTGGTTTCCTCAACTATATATTGGTTTAGATACATCGGTTTCTTCAACTATATATTGGTTTCCTCAACTATACATTGGTTTCCTCAACTATATATTGGTTTAAATACATCGGTTTACTGAACTATATATTGGTTTCCTCAACTATATATTGGTTTAAATACATTGGTTTCCTCAACTATATATTGGTTTCCTCAACTATATATTGGTTTGTATATATTGGTTTCTTCAACTATATATTGGTTTAAATACATTGGTTTCCTCAACTATATATTGGTTTCCTCAACTATATATTGGTTTAAATACATTGGTTTCCTCAACTATATATTGGTTTAAATACATCGGTTTCCTCAACTATATATTGGTTTCTTCAGTTACACAATGGTTTCCTCAACTATACATTGGTTTCCTCAACCATATATTGGTTTCCTCAACTATATATTGGTTTAGATACATCGGTTTCTTCAACTATATATTGTTGGCTCAAATTGGTTTGGACACATTGGTTTGCTGGTGAGTTGATGGGGTTATCACAACTGTTTTCTACATGTTAAAATATTATTTTATTACTTTAAACAAGAGGTATAACTAAAAGAGTGTATAGAGTGCACATCATTTGCTTAAGTATTTTAATTAATATACACTCCTTAACATATTGATTCATCCAAAGTGTATTTCCTAGAGTGATTTCTTTGTTACTCATGTGAAATTGTCAGGGTATTGTCGGAAGTTAGTTGTACACAGTAATAAATTAACAACACAGACACAAAGAAGAAGTAGGAGTTTAATAAAAACATTTATGATCAGGCCTGTTCATTTTTGCTATAATTAAAGCATTTGTATATTCTGATCATTTCTTTTTTAATGTATGCATAAAGTGTGCTGGTTTTATGCATTCATGAGCAAAAAAAAAAAAAGATAATTTAATTATATCTGTTAAAAATATCTTTATAGGATCTTGAGTATTTGAGATGTTTCTTCCTATGAGCACTGGAGGAAGATTGCACAACTGGATAATTTGAGCTGACAATTATGGCAGATACGGTAAAATACGGTATATCCAAAATATAAGTAATAGCAGACAATTAAAGGAATTATAATAAATTCTATTTTTAACCAATTTAGGAAATTATGCTAAATTATATTTTTAAGCAAATACAAGAAAATAGGATGAACACATACTGAGAATTGAGGAATATAGAGGAGAGGTCATATGTCATACAAGGCCTGCAGGAAACAGTACACGAAGAAGTGGGCTAAGGGTTGTTTTTGCATATCAGTATTATAAAAATCAGCATTATGCCAAAGTGAATTCTAGCGTGTGCCTGTACTACTATAATATTTTTCATTGTAGATCCATACCATACTCATAATCCGTAGCTGACATAATTATTGTCTTTATATTATTCCTAGGTAATGGGTCAGACTAAGAGTGGTTCATAAACCCTTTATGTTACAAGCAAAAACAAGGACCATGAGAGGGTCGCTTCCCTGCACCTTTGGGTCGGGGATAGGTCTCTCACTGTCGTGTGCGCCTACGGGCCGAACGGCAGTGCAGAGTACCCGGCCTTCTTGGAGTCTCTGGGAGGGGTGCTGGAAAGTGCTCCGACTGGTGACTCCGTCGCTCTACTGGGGGACTTCAACGCCCACGTGGGCAGCGACAGTGAACCTGGAGGGGCGTGATTGGGAGGAACGGCTCCCTGGATCTGAACCCGAGTGGTGTTCTGTTATTTGACTTCTGTGCTAGTTACAGCTTGTCCATAATGAACACAATATTCAAGCATAAGGGTGTCCATCAGTGCACGTGCACTTTGTGGTCGTTTCATCTGACCTCCGGCCATATGTCTTGGACACTCGGGTGAAGAGAGGGGCAGAGCGGTCAACTGATCACCACTTGGTGGTGAGTTGGATCCAATGGCGGGGGAGGAAGCTGAACAGACTCGGCAGACCCAAATGAACTGTGAGGGTCTGCTGGGAACGTTTGGCAGAGTCCCCCGTCAGAGAAATCTTCAACTCCCACCTCCGGCGGAGCTTCGACCGGATCCCGAGGGAGTCTGGAGATTTTGAGTCCGAGTCGACCATGTTCTCTACCTCCACTGTCGACACGGCCGCTCTGAGCTGTGGCCATAAGGTCTCCAGTGCCTGTCGAGGCGGCAATCCCTGAATCCGGTGGTGGACACCAGAAGTAAGGGATGCCGTCAAGCTGAAGAAGGAGTCCTATCGGGCCTGGCTGGCTTGTGGGACTCCTGAGGCAGCTGACGGGTACCGGCAGGCCAAGTGGACTTCGAGGATCTCCTCAATCCCACCGACACATCTTCCATTGAGGAAGCAGAGGCCGAGGGCTCGGAGGTGGAGTATGGGGTGCTCTGGGAGTATGGGGTCTGGGGCCCATTGCTAAGGGCTGACCGGTCCCTTTACGACCGGAGCAGGAACTTGGTTCGAATTGCCGGCAGTTAAGTCAGACTTGTTCCCAGTGCATGTTGTACTCTGGCAGGGCTGCCCTTTGTCACCGGTTCTGTTCATAATTTTTATGGACAGAATTTCTAGGCACAGCCAGGGGCCGGAGGGTGTCAGGTTTGGGGACCACACGATTTTGTCTCTGCTTTTTGAGGATGATGTTGTTGTGTTGGCCCCATCAGACCAGGACTTTCAGCATGCACTGGGATGGATTGCAGCCGAGTGTGAAGCGGCTGGGATGAGAATCAGCACCTCCAAACCAAGGCCATGATTCTCAGTCGGAAAAGGGTGGCTTGCTCATTTCAGGTTGGTGGAGAGTTCCTGCCTCAAGTGGAGGAGTTCAAGTATCTTGAGGTCTTGTTCACGAGTGAGGGAAGGATGGAACGGGAGATTGACAGACGGATCGGTGCAGCTTCTGCAGTAATGCTGTCTATGTACCGGTCTGTCGTGGTGAAGAAGGAGCTGAGCTGCAAGGCGAAGCTCTCGATTTACCGGTCAGTCTACATTCCTACTCTCACCTATGGTCATGAGCTGTGGGTCATGACCTAAAGGACAAGATCCCGGATACAGGCGGCCGAAATTAGCTTTCTCCGTAGGGTGGCTGGGCGATCCCTTAGAGAGAGGGTGAGAAGCTCGGTCACTCGGGAGGAACTCAGAGTAGAGCCACTGCTCCTCCACATCGAGAAGGGGGCCAGCTGAGGTGTCTCGGGCATCTGTTCCAGATGCCTCCTGGACACCTTCCCGGAGGAAGTGTCTAGGGAGAGGGAAGTCTGGGCATCTCTGCTTAGACTCCTGCCCCGCGACCTGGCCCTGGATAAGCCAAACATCTTATATATATATATATATATATATATATATATATATATATATATATATATATATATATATATATAATTTTTTTTAATGTATCTAATTGCTCTTGAACATGCATCACAAAAGTTACCTAGAGTTTATCCATACTTCCAAGGGATCTAAATAAAGTACCTGGCCGTACAATTTGACATTTCCCTTTGGCATAATGCTGCTTTTTATAATACTGATACGCAAAAACAACCCTTAGCCCACTTCTTCGTGTACTGTTTCCTGCAGGCCTTGTATGACATATGACCTCTCCTTTATATTCCTCAATTCTCAGTATGTGTTCATCCTATTAGCTTGTATTTGCTTAAAATATATAATTTATCATAATTTCCTCAATTGCTTAAAAACAGAATTTATTATAATTTCCTCAATTGTCTATGCGATTACTTATATTTTGGATATATTGTATTTTGCCGTATCCACTATAATTGTTAGCTCAAATTATCCAGTTGTGCAATCTTCCTCCAATGCTTATAGGAAGAAACATCTCAAATAGTCATAAAAGTATTTTTAACATATATAATTCAATTATATATATATATATATTTTGGTCATGAATGCATAAAACCAGCACACTTTATGCATACCTTAAAAAAGAAACTATCAGAATATACAAATGCTATAATTATAGCCAAAATGAACAGGCCTGATCAAAAATGTTTTTATTAAACTCCTACTTCTTCTTTGTGTCTGTGTTGTTAATTTATTACTGTGTACGACTAACTCCCGACAATACCCTGACAATTTCACATGAGTAACAAAGAAATCACTCTAGGAAATACACTTTGGATGAATCAGTATGTTAAGGAGTGTATATTAATTTAAATACTTAAGCAAATGATGTGCATTCTATACACTCTTTTAGTTATACCTCTTGTTTAAAGTAATAAAATAATATTTTGACATGTAGAAAACAGTTGTGATAACTGTATACAAACCAATATATAGTTGAGGAAACCAATGTATCTAAACCAATAGATAATTGAGGAAACCGATGTATCTAAACCAATACATGTATATAGTTGGGGAAACCGATGTATCTAAACCAATATCTAGTTGAGGAAACCGATATATACAAACCAATAAATAGTTGAGGAAACCAATATATACAAACCAATATATACTTGAGGAAACCAATGTATACAAACCAATATACTGTATAGTTGAGGAAACCGATGTGTAACTGAAGAAACCAATATATAGTTGAGGAAACCAATGTATAACTGAAGAAACCAATATATAGTTGAGGAAACCAATGTATACAAACCAATATATAGTTGAGGAAACCAATGTATCTAAACCAATATATAGTTGGGGAAACCGATGTATCTAAACCAATATATAGTTGAGGAAACCAATATATGGTTGAGGAAACCAATATATAGTTGAGGAAACCAATGTATCTAAACCAATATATAGTTGAGGAAACCAATATATAGTTGAGGAAACCAATATATAGTTGAGGAAACCAATGTATAACTGAAGAAACCAATATATAGTTGAGGAAACCAAAATATAGTTGAGGAAACCAATGTATCTTAACCAATATATAGTTGAGGAAACCAATATATAGTTGAGGAAACCAATATATAGTTGAGGAAACCGATGTATCTAAACCAATATATAGTTGAGGAAACCAATGTATAGTTGAGGAAACCAATATATAGTTGAGGAAACCAATGTATCTAAACCAATATATAGTTGAGGAAACCAATATATAGTTGAGGAAACCAATGTATCTAAACCAATATATAGTTGAGGAAACCAATATATAGTTGAGGAAACCAATGTATCTAAACCAATATAGAGTTGAGGAAACCAATATATAGTTGAGGAAACCAATGTATCTAAACCAATATATAGTTGAGGAAACCAATATATAGTTGAGGAAAATATAGTTGAAGAAACCAATGTATAGTTGAGGAAACCAATGTATAACTGAAGAAACCAATATATAGTTGAGGAAACCAATATATAAAAACCAATATATAGTTGAGGAAACCGATGTATCTAAACCAATATATAGTTGAGGAAACCAATATATACAAACCAATATATAGTTGAGGAAACCAATGCATATTTGAGGAGCCCAATGTTTACTTGAACAAACCAGTGTATAAATGAGCAAACCCATGTACACTTGATCAGACCGATGTATCTAAACCAGTATATGTCTGGTTATACCAATGTATTATAAACCAATGCGTTTGTCATTAAACCATACGTTCAACCAGTAAACCAATCCATATTCACACACTACATATGAATTATTTCCTGAACGGCTTCCCATACACACTGAATCGTCTGAAGCGCTTTCAATTCACACTCGAATCAGAGTCGTAACAGGAAGACTTAAAGGAGAACTCCGGTCAATTTTAACATTGAGCTCATTTCTTTTGTAAATTTGGAGTGCTGTCAATACAGAGAACAATGACAAAAATCGGTGTTGCCTACACCCAGGGGCGTAGCAGCCATTCTAAAAGTGGGGGGGGACGAAAGCTGTATGTGACCATAGGATGTGACCCAAAGGTGATGTTCATAACAGGGTTTTTCCTGGCTCAAAATGAGGCAGAGGTGGTAAAATCCTAATAGCCTAATGAAAATGTGTATTTTATTTGTAGATCATCATATACCCTAATGTGTTTCCCACATTATTTTTGTGGGTGTAGCTTGGTACCTCTAGGGGGGTCCGGGGGCATGCACCCCCGTAAGAAAATTTTGTACATTTTAAAGATAAATTCATTAATCTGGTTCACTTTTAGTCACCCGAATCCACTGTTAAAAATAAATAATCCACCCGCCAACCACCCATATTCTTTGATTTAGATATCTGCATCTGATCATCACATTACAATTATTCAAATTCTTAGTGTTAAGCATGATAATATGGTAACATATCACACTGAAGTAGGCTGATTTAAAATGAACATTTATTTAAAATAAAAGTTCTTCTTTTGGCAAAATTACATTTCCTTAATAGCATAAACAGAAGCTTTACTCCCTTCAAACTTAAATTGTCAATGTTTCATTACATCACTGTTTGAAAACACTCATTTTTTGTACCTTTATAAAGGGCATTTTCCCCCTAATTTTATACAACAGACATTTTATTTAAATATAGGCTATCAATAAAACCTAAATCAATGTATTTACAAAGTTTTAATATTATTTTGGTCACCCGACGTCGCAACCGAAATTTAACCAAATATCAACGTCTTACATTGCGTAAGTTACCTGATGGGAATAATCTGTTATGTCTCATTTAGCAGATGCTTTTATCCATAGCGACAAGTAGGAGAGCATTTGATTTAACACACACTCGGCACAATCAGGCGCGACGTGACGAGGTCCATACGGGTTCTGTTGTCTTACACGTTTTACTCATAGACGGTCTTACTGCGTTACAGTTGGTTAAATCAACAAGGAAACTTTACGCGTGATTCATGTCATCGCGACATAAAGGATATAATGGATATAAAAGGATATAATGTCCTCTGCTTTTTTCTGGGGTTCATTTTACCCCAGACGGCCAAACAGCAAAGCTAAACAACGAACGAAAATTCGCAAGAGCAAGCAACAAGAGATTTGAAGCTCATGGCAGACACGCCCAAGAGATGATTCGCGCTGTGATTGGCTGAATGTTAGTTCACTCAAGTCTAAGTAACAAATCAGAGAACACGGGCGGAAATAGTGGGTCAAAAAAAAAAAAAAAATGCGGGGGACAGAATCACCTGTTTCTAAAAGTGAGGGGGACGTGTGTCCCCCCCCCCCCCCCCCCCCGGTTGCTACGCCCCTGCCTACACCGTGTTATCCTCTTTTTAAAATTTGCACCCTGTTGACTTAAATGGGGCAAGTTTTAAACCAGCTTTATGCCTCTTAACATCCTTGATGTGTCATTACAAGTGCACAGCTAATGTGAGTGATTCCTTCAGAGTGATCACGGGTGAATCTGACTGCAGTAGATGTGAAAGATATTAATAAAAATGATGTTATTTAAGCCAGCGCACATACCTGTATTTACATCCTGTTTTCGGTCGAAGTCCGTAGTAATCGATTGTCGAGTTCACACCTTTACAGTCTATGGTTCACACGCATAGGTTTATCACGCGCGTGAACTCGACAATCGATTAATATAGACTTCGACCGAAAACAGGAAGAAAATACAGGTATGTGCGCTGGCTATAGGGGGCCGTGGCGAGATGGAAAATGGCGCCCCCTAGTCGATCGGCCCTTTCAAATTTTAAAAAGAGGATAACACGGTGTAGGCAACACCGATTTTTGTCGTTGTTCTCTGTATTGACAGCACTCCAAATTTACAAAAAAAAGAACATCAAGAGCGTTAGATGAAGTAGCCATGGACCTACAGTACAGTCAAGTGAAAGTAAATCTGCAAATGCATCATATTTTTGCCAGCGATGAGGATCTTTATTAGTTGAGCATCTCCGTATGCTGTCTGTGAATGAATGATTGGACGATACATTCGATTTCATTTCATTAAGGGAATACATCTTACCAAACAGATTATTACGCCACGATAGCACTACTACAAAGTATAACATTACCTGTTTTTTGGAAATATTAATTTATACATTTTACATTTTCATCACTTTATTTCGACATTGTCTAATAATCCAAATGTAGTTAAGTTACTATTATACAAACCAAAGGACAGGAAATGATTTTCGGGCTACAGATGGCAGAAATAATGTTTGTCTCTTCTGTTTTTGTTGCAAAGATAGCCTATCTAATTATGATATTAATAGTCATTTAAATTTAATATATCTAAATAATATCATAGGCCTATGATCCGAAGTAACTAGTAACTAGCAACTTTAGTAGTTTTTTCATTGGATACTTTTTACTCTTACTCAAGTAGGCTAACTATTAAGATTATTACTTTTACTTTGAGTAAATATTTCTATAAGTACTTGTACTTTTACTTGAGTACAGTTTTTGGATACTCTACCCACCTCTGCCTATTCAGTGTGTTCACAGTCTCTTTCACGGCCATCATTTGTAGTAGCCTATTCACATACTGTTTGCTCAAGCATAGCCTGGTCTCAATACTAAGTTATTACTGTGTCATGCGCGCTGAAGTTAGCCTGTAACTATATGATGTTGAATATGCTATGTTCAATAGTTGCCCTGCCTATTCAACAGGACAGCTCATGTAGGCTATGCAGGCTTAAACAAGGTTAACTCTCCTCTTACTGATCGTGACGGCAAATCCCCATATCCTTACTGTACACCACACCACTTCATCAACTGTATACTACTGTCTACACTGCACTATGTCATATACTGTTTATACTGCACTACCTGTCTATACTGTGCACATTGCACTTTTCTGCATTTTTGCACTTCTGGTTAGACGCTAACTGCCTTTCATTCTCTATAATTGTAATCTGCACAATGACACAAATTGAAACTACGTAAATCTAATCTAATCTAATCTAAACTCCTGATACCTGTACACAGATACCCAAATACATGTCCTAATATCAACATTATAAATTGTTTTGCAACCATGTAGTTCAATTTTCCATATTTATTGTATGTCATTATGTCAGTATCAGTATTTGCTTTCTACCATACACAAATACAAATGTCACTGAACTTTTGCTGTGTAATTGTAACAATGAGCACTCAAACACACCAAACCAATAATTATTAAAAACACAAACAAAAACTGATATTGCACGGGCACTGCACTAGTAATAATAATCATAATAATAATAATAATAGCCTAATAATGTAATGACTTACCCATTTTTTTCAGGGGATCGTCTGGTTTAAGTTGGGACGTCCCCGCTCCATTCTTCTCCTTTCTCAACATGACGCAGTATAGGTCCTCTTGCGTCTTAAGCTAGAGGGTTTATGATGTGGATAAATAAACGATGGGTGTCTAGTTAGTGTTCAGAAATGATATAGCTCTAACTAAACAGTGTAGACACTGCCCCTGTGTGATGAGCTCATGAATGTTAAAAAGCTGCTGTGCCGTAGCTATGACATTACATTTCATTGGCTCCGGTTGTTATTTTACAAGTCTACGATACACAAATTCTAACCTACATAAATATAAAGACAGAAACTGTTACCCCTTAAAGCACATAAACCACATATTTAGGTGTCCGATAAAGATGATAGTGTCCAATCTATGCTCTAAAACGGTAACCTCAAATGTATTATCTTAATGAATGGCGATTTAGAATCGCAACTCTTTCAAATGAGATTAGACACAGACATGGAAAAATACAGCGACTGTATCTTCAAATTAAAGCGCAAAAATCAAACCCACCGAAAATATACAGCAAACGGGTTTATGATGGCTGGACTAGGCTACATGATGACTTCTTACCATAGACAGCTTTGAGCAGACGATCCTGTGCTGAGATCCGGATTAATAAAATGTCTCCCTCTAGCGATGTCACATTTAAAAACATTTAAAAACAACCAACTGAATCAATCAAAGCTGAATTGCTATTTCAAGCGTAAGGTACGATACAAGTTTAACGTTTGTAGTGTTTTTTTTCTTCTTCTTCTTCTTCTTCTTCTTCTTCTTCTTCTTCTTCTTCTTCTTCTTCTTTTACATGATTGGTGTACATTAGATATTTTATTTAAATGTAAACGCTTACAGATATTTTTTTCACAAAACTATACACAATTTTTTTTTCTGTTTGCTATAAACATTCTTACATTTAGTTCACATAAACATGTAATTAATTGTCAAATACACTCAATAAATATCTTAATTTCACACGTTAATTTTAAATCGGATTTTTGTCAAATCCATTGTATTTTCTCTCTCTCTCTCTCTCTCTCTCTCTCTCTCTCTATATATATATATATATATATATATATTTATATATATATATATATATATATATATATATATATATATATATATATATATATATATTTATTTATTTATTTTTTGGCGAATTTAGCAAGGCTCCTGTGTGCTGTAAATCCGCGGACATCTCCTGCTGACATAGAGCATCACAGTCCCGCCCACAGCCCGAGAGCGCTTCGGTGCCGGTGTGGTATAGTATTCAGAGATGACAGAATTTTCATTTTTGGGTGAACTATCCCTTTAAAGAGTACAGTACTTTGAAAATCAAACATTAAAAGTGGGAAATGGCACGTTTTCGTATAATGACCCAGTTACATTTTCCAAGTTTTGATTTTAGATTGGGAGATAAATCTGATTAATCATCCCTGTAAGCACCTTTTTGGATGAAGTAGATCCTTACCTCCTTACCTCTCAGGAAAATGTGTCGTGCCATCTTATTTTTATTTATTTTTTCATATAACCAATGTAAATGTTTGTGTTTGGTCAACCCTGTTACTGACATATTAATTACTTTTTGAAAAGGTTTTAAATAAATAAATACATTTTTCCATTTTAAATAAATGCAAAGGCATTTGCAAATGAGAAATGTTCCAGAGATATCGCTGCCACCAAAAGTCAGTCCACTTTCGCATCCCCAAAAATAGCGGCTGAAATTTTTCACCTTTGCTCTAGAGCCCTGTGCTTTTGGTATGTCACTCGGGGCGGGCCCTGGGGTCACCGTGCCGAATTTGGGGCCCCTGGGACCTTTCTATAAAACTCCAACTCACCAATTAATGTTAGAGGCTGAAAATGCTAGTTTTAGGGTTAGGGTTAGGGAATATTTTTGCCTTTGCTCTGTAGACCTGCGCTTTTGGTATGTCGATCGGGGCAGGCCCAGGGGTCACCGTGCCAAATTTGGAGCCCCTGGGACTTTTGTATAAAACTCCCACCTACCCATTAAATGAATGCGTTTGCCACAGTGGTTTCATGGACACCACTTAGAAAGGGCCGATCGACTAGGGGGCGCCATTTTCCATCTCGCCACGGCCCCCTGGAGCGGGCGGAAAAGTTTGGTGTTTAAAAGTTTCATTCTCGTTAATTAAACCACCCCTACTGTACTAAGCACACTCGACTGAACACATCACACTCATTTTCAAGTCATTTTAGTGCTTGATTTTCATTAAAATGCAGTGTCCATGAAACCATTATTTTGCATCCTCTGATTGGATCTGGGACATTTATGTGTTTTTGTTCTCCCGTCATGTGTGATATCAATTCTCGTTAATTAAACCACCCCCACTGTACTAAGCACACTGTCCACTGTCCGCGAAACCACTATTTTGCAGTGTAACAAATGCTTAGTGGAATCTCCATATCTCAGCTCTGGAAGGCTCTAGAGCCTCCAATCTTGCACTCCTGTCTGTGCCTCAGCACCCTCTATCCGAATCCAGAGGTTCAAGAAGATCAGATAAACTTTATTTTTCGACCCAAAAAAAACGACAGGGGTTAGTTTAGCCTTATAGTTTTTTTGGTTCGAAAAATAAAGTTTCTCGGATCTTCTTGAAACTTTGGATTCGGATAGAGGGTGCTGAGGCGCAGACAGGAGTGCAAGATTGGAGACTCTAGAGCCTTCCAGAGCTGAGATATGGAGATCCCTTTTTAAATATGTACAAATAACTTTTTAACATATGCTTTTCTGGTAACAGGGCTGACACAATGAGCGTGTCTTTGTCTTTCAGATATTACATAAACTCAAAGAAAAGAAGAGAACACTTGTCTTCTACCATCAACTTCATGAAAGGCAGATGATGCAAGCAGAAGTAGAAAAATCATACCGAGGGACATGCCATTTGCAACATTTCTGCAAGATGCTTTGCACAAAAAATTTGATTAAAATCCTATAAAAACAAAAGAAACAGAAAATAATTTATTCTTATATTATTAGACATATTACGGAAACTAAATTATAAAATATTTTATTTGTTTTATGGTTTATTAAGATTTACAGAGCTTTTTTTTCACTAAGGGACACAAAATGGCACGTTTACGTATTGACCCAACTGTGATAGGACTCATTAGATATTGCTTGATGCTGCAATATTTTTTTTACCTACAAGAGTCTCCTAGGATAGAAGGAATGGGTGGATATTCCGGAGCAACTTGCAATTTCTGACTGACCATTTGCCATCTTGGTTTGGAGGGGGGAAAAAAATCAAAACACAACGGCTTGCCACTTGGTTGAAATATATAGGATGATGTACCAGGATGGGTCCACTGAAGAGGATGATGTGCAACTATGTCAGCTGCTATCATTACGCTAGTAATTCATTAAGTTAATTATAAAGTGTTGCTATGTTGTGAGAAGGTATTCCTTTGCAGAGATCCCAACCCTAACTAAGCATTTAACAAACAGAAAAAATACTGAATACTATACCACACCGGAAGTAAATTTCCCATTCATTTCTCCCATTGACGTTTTCGAAAATCCGTATCTAAAGAGTTTTAGAGCATGTCTGAGGATAACCAGCTACGGCTGAACTCATAGGCATACAACATATCATTTCGAGTGAAAAAACGGTGAGAAAATCCAAAAAAAGTCAAAGGTACAAGACTGTGTACATATTTTTATTTCCGAGCGAAGGAACTACTCATCCCATAAACCACCGCGCCTCACTGAAGTCGACTGAAGCCACAACCGCGAAAGAGCCTTTAGAGCGACTTTAAAATCTGACGACAGCCACGCGAACTTTTTCTTGTGCCGTTTATAGCAGTTCTTTCAGTAGTAATTGTGTAAATAGACTGGAAAGCATGGTTGGCGGTCCGCGGCTCACGGGTGCAGATCTGGCAGTCCGCGCGGCGTTCTGCTCATCAGTTTCAGCGGCAGGTTGCTGACAAATGCCTCAACAATTTCCCACTTGTGGTCCATGCTCATTTTATTCATGAAGTTATAGTTCATCCTTAATTTTAATAACATTAAATGTATTTTCTTAATAACAGTATAACAGAATTTCTTAATTCTTAATAAAAAGTGAAGGTCAGCAAACCAGAAAGTGCATCATATTCAGTTTATTAACTTGCCATGAATTATTACACAAATGTTCAGTAAATGCATGAAGAGCTCTCTGTGGCAAGCTAAATATTGTTTTGACAGTGGCATCATAAAATGCTTGATATGACTCATACCATACATGAAGACTCCTCGGTTCAAATGTCACATCAGTGATACCGTGCAAAAAAAACAGTTTTTTTTTTCTTTTTTCTATTTATCTTGAGTCTTCACGATTTTCGCGGGGTTTACACGAGCTCCACCAATCAGATGCATCACTGTGGGATTGTTTAGGATTGTGGGTAATGAAGTACTTCTCCAAGACATCACGAATAAAAGGCATTTATCTCAAAACAAGGTTAGTGCCCCATGAACTTTTGGCGGTTATATGAGCATATACAATCACTCAGTACTGCCGTAGCTGGTTTTAAGTCTACCATGTATGGTTACGTTTTTATGGCTTATACCCCAACTGTCAATGGAGAAATTGTATTGAATTTTTACTTCCGGTGTGGTGAATAATTTGGTTACTCGTGCTGAGTCCCAATTCGCATACTATCCGTCCTAAATAGTATGCGAAACTAGAATTAGTACGTCCCAAATCGTAGCATGTTGAAATGAGTGTTCCAAAGATACCCGGATGGTCTACTATTTCCGGTTAGAATTCGAAGTGCAGATCAATGCACACTCTAACGGCTAATATTGCCCACAACCCATTGCGTGCGGGAGGGAGGAGCTTTGCGGTGATGATGGTGATGTAAACCTGGCAGTCGGATGCAGCAACGGAGATGCGCCCTCAGTTTTTAAGTGTAAGAATTCAAATGTTTAACCCTAATTAAAGTTATATTTTATTGTCTCGTAATATTAATGGGTTTATGTTGTGCCAAAAAAGTACCGTGTTTATCTTGTAGGGTCCGATGAAGATACTGAGCGCCTCAGTGCAGGCTACAAAACAATAAATAAAAAGGCTCTAGTACAGTGTCATGCAAGTGTCTTTTTTTATGTATTTCTTTTGATGTTTCTGTCTGACTTATTTGTAGTAATACTGTGGCTGTACATATGTTAACTTTATCAGTCCAACCAAAGAAACATGGTTACTACACTTTTACTATAGTAAAAGCATGGTTCATTTTCATCGGGGTATTTTTAAGTATTATACATAAGTATAAGATTAAGTATAAAATACGTTAAACAATAGTTACACTATAAACTTTAAATATTTTAACTCAGAAAATAAGTAACGTTAGCGCTAGCTTTCGTTACACACATTTGCACATGAACGTCAGAACCAGCCGCCTCACAAACGACCTGCGTTTGGTTGATCTACGACGACGCCCTGCTTCACTCCTCAATTTGGTAAACACATTGTAAATGTATTGTGGAAAAAAAGATGGGAATAGTAAATAAAATTATATTTGGATATATAAGAATGAATGAAATGTAAAATGTTTTGTTAACAGTCGCGGTGTGCGTAACTAGGCAACCACGTTCAAGTTCACGTTGCATGAAGTCATCGAAGTATGTCCCAGAACGTGCATACTCTTTTGCTACACACTCAAAAGTATGTACTTTTTCATCACAAAAAAAGTACATACTTTTAGGTCGTAGTATAAGTAGGCGAATTGGGACTCAGCCTCGGTGTATTGGGTCCGGGCGTAGGACCCAAGCAATCCGATTGGCTCAATAGACCAACGCTACTTTTGCGTCATCGAAGGGCAACGCCCCTTTTTGGGGGAAAACAAACGGATTAACGGATTCCCCTGAGAACAGAACTCGCTCAACAGACATTTGAAATCTGTTTACTCCGGTAACTGAAGAACAAAAATAACATGCCCAAAAGTTGTTGCGTGGTGAGCTGCACCTCAAATGTTTGTAAAAACCCTGGTTTAAAATTTACACCTTTACCATGCCGAATAAAACAAGCGGAAAGAAGAATGTTATGGCTTCAGGCGATAAAGAGGGAAGCACCAGATGGAGGGTTATGGGACCCAAAGTCCCCTTACACATATGTATGTGGGAAACATTTCATAACAGGTAAGCCGATTATTTAATTCATCCCCTCAAAACTAACATGAAGTAGTGTAACTTACTTGCTAGTTAACGTTACTGGCTTTAATTTCGTTTCCATATCAACTAGCTGCTAAGCCAGTTAGTGCTAGATAGCATCTAGTTATGGCTAGGCAGCTAGGATACCGCCTAGTTTTCATATGCATGCTGTGTATTGAATGTATTGAAACGGTATTTTACAATGTTGAACCAATTCCAGGAAGCCATGTTAAAGAATCCCTGCACCCGGATTTTGTGCCCACAATATTTCCTCACCGTACTGTGGCAGACCCAAACCAGAAATTAAATAGGTATAAACACGCCAGGAAACGTGAGCAGACGTCACCCCTTCTCAAACGCAAGGTGGCAAAAACGACTGCTGTGAGCCCAGATCTACCTACAAGTAAGTTTAATGACATGCACTCGTTGAGATTTTATTAAGATGGTCAGGCTAAAGCTGGATTGGGGTTAGATGTGCGGGCTAAAGCAACTTCTTCTCATTAGTTCTCGATGAAGGCCATTGCCCAGCTGACAACGATTATGATGATGCTGACGATGTCCCTGATGAGATGCGTGAGTCAAGGAACTGCCTGTCATCTTATTCTGTGGAGGGAAATGATGGAAAGTGCCGACAGATGACTGGACTCAGCTGGACGATGTTTTTGAGCCTATTTACATTTCTTAATCAGTTCGTGAAGAGACGAGGCTCCATCTCCCTTCCACCACGGGACCAGCTGTTTATTACACTGATAAAACTACGTCAAAACCCATCCTTTTTTTTCTTAAGTCACGTTCTGAAAATGCCTCAAACAACTGTCAGGCAAATTTTTATCCGATGGCTTGACCTGATGTATGGGAAAATTTCCTTTTTAGTTCACTGGCCTGATAGGGAATGTTTTTCAATGATACCTCCAGAAATGAAGGCCCAGTTCCCACGACTCACAGCAATCATAGATTGTTTTGAAATCAGGACAGAGTACCCCAGCAACCTTAAAGCTAGGTGAGTGTCACAAGAAATGTCTTTACACACTCTCACATCCCATATTGAAATAAAAGGCTATGTCATTGCTATTATGTATCCTTTCTTAGAGCAAAATCATACTCTAACTACAAGAAATGGACAACAGTGAAATATTTAATAGCATGCAGTCCATCTGGCAGCATTACATTTTTGTCAAATGGATGGGGAGGAAGGGCCTCTGATGTGCATATTGTTCGACAGTCAGGATTCCTGTCCTCAGTGTACCATTCTCCAGGTGATCAGGTAAACTTGGAATTACGTGTATCTCAACTAACCACATGCATGTCATTTGATTAGGGTGTCATGTCACCACCCTCTGGTGAGAAAGCAGAACAAAGTAAATACAATGCAATATTATGGTGGATTTTTTTTTATCTCTAGATATTGGCAGACAGGGGGTTTACACTCCAGGATGACTTTGCCCTACTCGGTGTCGAGCTGATAACACCATCATTCACAAAAGGGAGGAAGCAGTTACCTGGGAGAGAGGTGGAAATGTCTCGTAGGAAGTCAAACATCCGGATTCATATTGGTAAGTAAATTATTATTTTATTATTGTAATGCCGTTTTATTTGAAAAGTCAATTTACAAAAGCGCTCCTTTTTTTGTTGTTGTCGTCCTTACAGAGCGGGTGATTGGTGTGCTGAAAGGTCGCTTTCACATCCTTGACGGTCCACTCCCTCGCTGTCTGGTTCAGTCTGCACGGGACAAAAACCAAGGGCAAGCAACAGTTGACAAACTTGTAAATGTTTGTGCAGCACTTGTAAACATGGCACAAAGTATTATTAAATAAATACTAAAATATGTTCTGGTTCAGTCTGCACGGGACAAAAACCAAGGGCAAGCAACAGTTAACAAACGTGTAAATGTTTGTGCAGCACTTGTTTTTATATATATATATATATATATATATATATATATATACTTAAAGGGATAGTTCACCCAAAAATGAAAATTCTGTCATCGTTTATTCACCCTCAAGTTGTTCCAAACTTGTATGAGTTTCTTTGTTCTGCTGAACACAAAGGAAGATATTTGGAAGAATGTTTGTAACCAAACAGATCTCGGTCCCCATTGACTACCATAGTATACATTTTTTCCTACTATGGAAGTCAATGGGAACCAAGATCTGTTTGGTTACAAACATTCTTCCAAATATCTTCCTTTGTGTTCAGCAGAACAAAGAAACTCATACAAGTTTGGAACAACTTTAGGGTGGGTAAACGATGACAGAATTTTCATTTTTGAGTGAACAATCCCTTTAAAGTAGTATTTATTGTTATTTGTACATTTTTGTTATGTCTGGTTTTCAAACCCTTGTGAGGGTAAAATTGGTTTATCACACTTCTTTTGTATATATATATTTTTATTTCAAGAACAAATACTATTATTCGTACAGAGATTGTGCAGCACTTGTAAACATGTCACAAAGTATTATTCAATAAATACTAAAATATGTTCAATAGTGTCTCTATTTTTTTATAGATTATTTAAAAAAGATTATTATTTTTCTCACCTCACTTTGTAGCACTGTTGTCATCAATCGTGGGTGGATGTGTTTTGCCCAAAATCTGCTGATCACGTCCACCATTCCGTGAATGAATTCATCATCTTTTAAGATTCTAAAGATGGTGGTCTGCTGTGGGGTCCAAGTAACAAAGTCTGCATACTGTGCTGCACACACAAACATTTGCAGCTGAACCTTTTGCAAGGAGGAAGAGGGAAAGGAAGTATTATTAAAATGTGCCTACAGTATTTGTTAAAGAATGTCACAATTCTGTTGACAGCTACTGATTTCTTTGTGTATAGCTTTGCCTTTGCAGAGTAAACTGTACCTGAGTGTAGTAAGCATGGTTGGGCTTCAAAGAAAACAATGTGGAAAGGTGCCCTTTCTCATCATCTGTCCAGCTAACTGACTGCTGACCTGCCCACTTATACGGACACTTTGCCTCCACCACTCCCTTGCCGCAACAATCACATGACACATAGGCGTCACATGATACACCAAAGTATGGTCTTTCATGGCTGATTCTAAAGCCTGATCTGTCCACTCTTAATCCTTCATGCACTTTGCATACATCTTCAGTTGTCAATATGTTGGTAGATAATTGGTCAGTGGCTGGGCCAATGCCCAGTGCATATTTGTAGGTCTCTAGGGCATGTTTTTCATTGTCTCTTCCCCACTTAAGGTAAGGACTATTTATGTTTTTAGCCTCTGACATGATTGTTCTGATTACAGTGTTTGAGGGTTTCTCTTGGTTAGTGTGAAGAACAGTGTGAGCAAATGAGCTGGTGATTCTTCCTACTCGGTGCCTGCGCCAGGCCTTACAGGCTGCCTGCATTACAGTCTCTGCCTCCACTCTGTCTGCCTCTTCCTTGGTAAAGGTTAGTGTTTCAAACCACGAGGAGTGGTGTGGTGTGGAGCCTGCATATTTACTGAAAGTACTCAGCACCACAGGACATTCACCTGTCTCGTCTAGCATTTGTAAAAATTGTGCCTGTTGGCTTGCTGAGGCTTTGGGGATGGGTCTTTTGACCTTGCCTATGACTCTCCTGCCACTGCCTCCAAAATCTATTGAGCGGATTTCTGATGGCTCAACCTTTTTTGTAGAAACAGCGTTCCATTGACAGGCTATACTGGTACTTACAGTGGTGGTGATGCCCAGGCGGACTGAAGCTTCCAATTTATACAGAACTGCACCCACATGGGAACAGCTTTCCCCTAGTCTTGAGTAAAAAACAAAAAAGACAGTGTCAATTCCACGAAAACATGAGCACAAGTCAACCACTTTTTTTTTCCTACCCTACAAAACAAAAAGGCAGTAACTGTATTTTTGGTCAAAAATGAATTATCATTTTCATGACATTCAAGGCATCCTTTGTTATGTGACAAAACATCTTATCTCAAATGTGTGTCGTTTTGGAGAAAATGGTAATAGTTTTAGGAGAATCTGTAGTTACTGCCTTTTTCCTTGGTATGGTGCCACGTTTTTGGTAAGTAATACAAAGCAAGAATACAGTAACTGCAAAATAGGGGTAAAATATCAAATTAAATATGAGGATTGATATATACAAAGAATAAGCTAATATAAAGTAACAAAACAGCCACATGTCCAATAATCTACCTACAACTACTTAAGCTGGATGACAGGATAACTTTAAAGTAATTTTTCTCAGTTCTGCACTCTGCGTAGTTACTGCCTTTTTGCTTTGTAGGGTATGGATCTCTTACCCTGCCATGCAGTCGCAGTGAGCTGCTCTAACTTTGCCACTATTTTCCACAGCTACCCAGGTGTTGTGGGGCTTGTTAGTCACCCTCCAAGAAGGTTTAACACTGCTTTTGAAAACAAAGCACTTGTCTGTTTTTATGTGTAAAACAGCCTGGACCCAACCACTGACGAAAAACTTATGGGCCTCCAGGGACCTTTTGTTTTTCATTGTTTCCGATGTGTACAGGCCTGTCAGACACAAACAGTTACATAGCCTACATTGTTTATCATTTCTGACTATAGTGGTGTCTGCTCTATCAAGATTAGCACTAGGCCTATATGACTTTTCGACGACCACTGCTCTGGGCTAACGTTATATGTAACAACACGAACGGCAGTAGATCAAGCCTTCTAGGCTAGATAGTCTAGCTAGCGTAATGTCACAAAATCCAATTTGACAGCCCTATACATACATAACATACATTGGTCCCATATATATTTTACCGTACTAGGTAAACCTTTTTACAACTTTCAAAGTCTTAGCACTTTCTAGACACAAGCAGAAACCAGCTAAGTCCACTTTAGTCCTAGCCTGCCACTATTTCAACAGTAAAATCAGTTAACAGCCAAGCATAGTGAGAGCTAATCACGTAACTTATCTGCTAGCAGCTAACTATGTCAATAGCTTAAATCAAGTGAAATATGATCCAAGTAAACCACCGACTCCTCTTGACATGGCCTCATCGTCTAGTTTGTCATACTGTGAGTGTGTTAATGACAGAAAAATAGGCTACTTACTTGGTGATTCCACGAGATAGTGGTAGACGTCTGAGTAGTCCACATTTGGCCACTGCGTGGGGTCATTAATCCAGTTTTCGACCATTTCAAAGGGACACATCTTTAACCCCGTATCCAGTAGCTTCTTTAAATACCGCTCGCGGTCCTCGGTCGGCAAAGAGTGTGTGTATGTTTGTGCCATGTTTTTGTGTGTATGTTTTTGCTATCAAGAAACTTCAAACTTTGCAGATCTAGAGCGAGTTCTGTTCACAGGGGAATCCGTTTGTTTTCCCCCAAAAAGGGGCGTTGCCCTTCGATGACGCAAAAGTAGCGTTGGTCTATACCTCAGCAGTTTTACATCAAGCTGCGACTTTCTTGACTTTAAAATGTATCTTTTAAATTGACAAACATCATATGTGTAAATCAGGGCACAATTCAAACGAGATCAAAATATTTGTTGTCTCTCGCCATTGACTCCCATACAATATTTTTCCGAAATAAGGTCCCATGGTGGTCGACCGGAAGGGGAGGGACTTAGGCTCTCTATTGGCTCTCGTTTTGTTACAGAGACCAATCATCACCCTGAATACTCCATTACGTGACAGAACCAGGAAGTGAACTCCTGGTCGAAATTCCAAAAGTTGAACGATCCATTTATTAAAGAACAGAAGCATACAGTACTCAAACTGATTGTACATGGAAAGCGTGCACCGCTTTTATAAACTCTGTTTCCAACGTGACCGGTCGTTAATATTGTTTGTATTACAGTTATAGTGTTCGGGTGTTATGGCAGCAGCAGTACAGGGCAGGTGAGTAGAACCTAGCTAACTCTGCTTGACCTCCTGGCTAATAACCTGAAATCAGAGAGGGCAGAAAATCTAAGTAATCGGGACGACTAAAAATAATTATATTAATTAAATTAGGGGCTGTTAATTTCATAACCTTTTTTAAAGTGTCGTCCATGTAATCCGAGAGCACAATTTCTTCCGAAACTTGATATCTGATCATTGTTTAGAATGGCAGAATGACACATTTGTCACCAATATAATTTACAGGTTGTCCAGTTAATGCACATGCGACAGCAGGAGTGTGTGAAAGATAGAGACCGTATGATATTGCAATGTCAGAGACTGAGGACTGTCAAAGACGCTTTCAGACGGCTATCGACGTCATTCAAGCCCTGCCCAAAAATGGTAGCTTTTGACAAAAATGACATTATTGTACATAACAGTGATTATGTCATTCAACATGACATCATCTTATTGTAGAAGATGTAAAACTTGCACTGCTTGTAATTGCAAACATTTCTGTAAGTTATAAATATGAGTCCACCACATCACACTGATTCACATTATTTGTAGCAGCACGTGACACCTATGGTGAATTTAAATTGCACTTGTACAGGTTCCTACAGACCCTCTTATGAAGTGATGCTGCGGTTTTATGGCCTGTACAAACAGGCAGTCAGTGGCCCATGTACAGCGCCACGCCCTGGATTCTGGGACCCTATAGGCCGTTACAAATGGTAAAGTTTTAACCAATTTTGAACATCAAGTTCCATAATGTGCCTAATTAAAGTACATGTGATGAGAGCTGTTTAAAGGACTGTTTAAAAACTTTAACACAATGTTTTCCTGGTCTTGTGTCAGGGATGCTTGGAATCAGCTGGGAGACATGAGTCGAGAGACTGCCATGGCTGCATATGTGGATGAAATGAAGAAAGTTGCACAAGAGGTGTGAGAGCTTCATTGAAACCTCATAAATCCATAAAGCAACTTCAGGGAAAAGAAAGTATTGGAAAATGTTCTCTAAATCATGTCGCTGTAGATTACATGCAAATTTGTGTTCAGAGCGGCCAAGCAAATAATTTGTTTCCATTTAAATTATATATATATATATATATATATATATAGTACCAGTCAAAAGTTTGGAAACATTACTATTTTTAATGTTTTTGAAAGAAGTCTCTTATGCTCATCAAGCCTGCAGTTAAAAAAACAAAAAAAACCCAGTAATATTATGAAATATTATTACAATTTAAAATAATGGTTCTCTTTTTTAATATACTTTAAAATGTAATTTATTTTTGTGATGCAAAGCTGAATTTTCATCAGCAAGTACTCCAGTCTTTGGTGTCTTATGATCCTTCAGAAATCATTCTAATATGATGATTTGATACTCAGTTATTATCAATGATGGAAACAGTTGTGCTGTTTAATATATTTTTTTGGAATACTTTTTTCAGGATTCATTGATGAGTAAAACGTTAACAGCATTTATTCATAAAAACAGCATTTATTCAAAATAAAAACATTTCTAACAATATAAATCGTTACCATCACCTTTTATCAATTTAACGCATCCTTGTTGAATTAAAGTACTAATTTCTTTAAAAAAAAAAATAGTTGTTGTTCCCAAACTTTTGAACGGTAGTGTATATTGTTACAAAAGATTTCTATTCTAAATAAATACAGTTCTTTTTAACTTTGTATTCATCAAATAATCCTGAAAAAAGTATCTCAGGTTATAAAAAAAATATTAAGCAGCACAACTGTTTCCAACATTGATCATAAATCATCATATTAGAATGATTTCTGAAGGATCATAAGACACCAAAGACTGGAGTACTTGCTGATGAAAATTCAGCTTTGCATCACAAAAATAAATTACATTTTAAAGTATATTAAAAAAGAGAACCATTATTTTAAATTGTAATAATATTTCATAATATTACTGTTGTTTTTTTTGTTTTTTGTTTTTTAACTGCAGGCTTGATGAGCATAAGATACTTCTTTCAAAAACATTAAAAATAGTAATGTTTCCAAACTTTTGACTGGTACTGTATATATATATATATTTATTTATTTAGTTATTTAGTTATATATATCACTAACAGGTAATAGACAACATGCAAATCAATGAGAAGACTGCATCCTTTCTCCACTATTTTGAACCTCTCTATCATGTCATTCATGATATGCCTAGACCTCCAGAGGCAGTTTTATCTCTCAGATCAGGTGTGAATTATTATTATTATTATTATTATTATTATTATTGTAAAATACTATGAGTTCTGTGTGATAAACCTATGATTTTGGTGTTCATTTCAAAAGATGTAAATACCAAAGAAACAATTGTTGGTTTGGCTGAACATGATGTGGAGAGGGCAACTCAAGAGCCTGCTCTTCAACTGGAGGACACAGGTAGTGGATTGGTTATCTATAAATGTTGGATATCTATCCAGAAAATTTTGGAGTCCACCAAAACAATCTTTTTCACAAACAAAAGGCTTGTACAAACAAATACTTGCAATTTTACTTTTTTACTTTATATTATATTATATGATATTGGAGCCTACTATGGCTGAAATGCACCAGTCTTGATCACTATCCAGACATGTCTGACCACAGTTGCTTTTCAAACATTGACAGTTGCATATGTAATAAATTATGCTAAGATTGTGTGTGCTTAATTTCTTCTCTTTCATCGCTGTATATGTGTGTAGAGCCACTTCTGTCTGAGGGTCAGGGGCCAACTAGTGACTCAGAGAGTGAAGTCTTCTGTGACTCATTGGAACAGCTGGACACTATAAGGGTCTGAAATTTGATTAAATTGAATTAAAATGTATGTGATGATATATGTCCTACGTATTGTACACTTTTTATGCCATTACAGCTTGCTGCAATGCCAGGTGGTAATTCCAGTTTCCAGAATGGGCATGCACAGACTGAAACCTCTAAAATCCAGGAGCATCATTACAGCCCTCTCTCTCAGATGGGTGTTGGACATGGTGGTGAGGGGGCAGAAAATAGGCATGGTCCTCCCATGAGGAGGAGGACCACAGAAAGACAAGAAATGCAGCAGGACAGGAGGGGTCCTTCTGGTGAGATTAATCTGGATTTTTAATTAAACATTATAAACCACAACCCCAGTCGTCTCTGGGTTCCTCAGGTCACTATTATAAGTGACCCCATATAACAATATTTCAGGTAAATTTGGGAAATTGTGTTTAAAATATCCAAACACCTGGGGTCTCATTTATAAAACTGCGTAGGATCCTTACTAAAAGTGTACGTGCGCCCGAAAGGCAAAAAATATTCAGACTTATAAAACCGTTCGTACGCCAGAACCTGCGCAGAATTCACTTTATAAATCCCAGTCAGCGGAAGATTGTGCGCACATGCGTCTCCACCCTAAATAGCATATATGGAGCTTACAACGCCTAGTTTTACTATGCAGATCCTCATCTGCATATCATTTGCATATGATTATTCATCCATGTGATAACGTTTAACGGTACAAGACACATTACATTAATAAAAATCATGTAGTTGCCTATCCTTGCCTAGTTTTTGAATACATAAATCAAATAGTGTAAAATACATTTCAGAGCAAGTTTTTGTCAATCTTTTCCACTGGCCGAATTGTATTTTTAATTGATTTATATTTTTAATGGAAACAGATAGGCCTTGGGCATTATTTGCACGAAACTATTTTCTCAGACAATCTGGTATTATCATGATAAGCAATTATCTCTGTGGTTAAAACATTAAAACACAGGAAAGTGTTAAAAAACATCGCATCCACAACAAATATTTCTATTATTGATTGAATATAAAAAATGTTGTAACTTCTCAGTAATGATTTCATGTTTAAGTGTTTAACTCCATTAATTTGAATGGCATATTTAATCTAAATGTTTATATCAGAAGTAAAACATAGTTTAAATCATTATTTTATTTATTTAAACTGTTATTTGCGTCAGTTTCACTAAACGGCCCAACGTGCTCGCTGGCGCGGACATTTAAGAAGGGATGGATATTTGCTTCAAGTGTTAGGCTTGGTGAGTGAAATTATATTTGTATTATCTTTCTGTATATGTTTAATTTTCTTTAGATTTTCTGTCTAAAAGTGACCAAAAAGACATTTAACTCCAGCTCACCATCGGTGTCACCAAACTGCTCCATCTCCAAAACGTTCGTACGCATGGGTCAGAGTTTGCGTGCAGGTGCGCAAATTTTCCTGTCAAGTTTGTTATTATAAATCACAACTTATGCGTCGGAAGTGGCGTACGCCTCTTTCAGGGCCTGTATTGTGCGTATGTAACAGTTATAAATGAGGCCCCTGATCCCCACACTAGCACTACTGTTCAAAAGTTTGGTCAGTAAGATTTGTTAAAAAAAATTTAAATGCACCAAGCAAGGCTGTAATGTTGTGAAATATTCTTACAATTAAAATTATATAAATGAAATGTATTCCTGTGTTTACAAAGCTGTATTTTCAGAAGCCTTAACTCCAGTCTTCAATGTCTCATGATCCTTCAGAAATCAGTCTAATATGCTGATTTGGTGCTCAAGAAATAAAATGGTCTCAGGTCTGAAGCAGAATTCACTCAAATTATCTTGACCACATAATTAGTGCAGATGAACGTTTGGATGTTGTCCCCAATATTGAAACCATGTTAAAGATAAAAAGCTAAACAAAAAAACATTATGTATGCATATGTTTTTGTTCCAGGTTATATGTCTCACCGCATTGCCAGATGGCCGGAGCGGCTCTCTTCAGGGGCTGGTTCAGGGCGAGGGGGCGGAGACGATTCTAAAGGTGGGCCTTACGGGCTACAGGACGGCCAGGTGCAGCAGCAGATCATTCTTGCCTTACAGCAACTCAGAGAGGCCATGCAGAGTGTCATGGAGCGACTAGAGGTAGTTGAAGGTCTTGCAACTGCAAATGTAAGATAGCTTAATAAAATAAAAACCAAAAATGTGCATGCTATATTTGTCAAAATTGAGCAGTCAAAGAATAGAGACAGGATGCTGCATGATTTAATTTAGTTAATATGAATTTGAATATAAAAATCAAAGTTTTAAGAATTTAAAAATGGCTTAAATATAAAAAATGTTGATCACCATAAGTATTCATCATAACTGCTGTCATATATGTTGTGCTACTTTAAATGTCATGATACATCTTTTTAATTTGTTCTGAAAAGTATTTTCTGCATTAATCTTTTAGTTTTACCACAAGTTTTTTTTTTTTTTTTTTTTTGGATGAGTGAATCAAAATTAACTCCATGATTTGACATGTATCTTTGTTTTTATTTTATCTGCATCTGTATATTTATTTTAAGGCTCAAAATTCACAATGGAGATCCCATTTACAATTCACAGCTGCAGAGGATGAGGTAAAACTTCTGACAGACTTGAGCATCAGTCTCGAGAAGGAATTAATGCTTGTCACTGCCTCTCAATCATACAGTATGTATTTTGATCAAATACATGTGGAAAAGAAAATTCTTCAATATTTTAATTTCTGTTTTGCTGACAGGAGAAATGGTGGCCATTTGACTTCTCTGGACGCACATTGCTGCTGTTGTTGGTGTGGCCTTTTGTGACTCAGGGCTTTATGTTTTTGTTGAGACGGAAGAAGAGAAAGATTCATGTGTGCATATAAATTTACTGTACTGAGTAGAAATTAAAGTAACAGTCAAGCTAAAGAATGATCATAATTGTGACCTGGTGTATAACGAAGTATAGCACTTGTTTGTTAGCGTCAGGTGTAGAGGAAATGTTCTAACCTCATATCTCTGAAATGTGATCATTTAATCTTGTATGAACAAGATGAGTGCAGTTCTGGAGTCCAGGAGCTGATTATGTTATTAAATGTTCATTATGTGTTCCATGTAATGCTGGTTAAATGTAGCTGTGTGCAGAGACTGTCAATAATGATATCCGTTCTCTGGTATTTTGAAAATAAGTCATGTTAATTAGTATGTCTATGTTGATGGTTGAAAATGTAAATGCCTTCTGCACCACAAAGGAGTACAGACCTGCTGATCATACTTGCAGAATGCAGACAGTGGCCTTTGCGTGGGGAACATAACATGCACAGATTCAGAAGCTGTCACTCTGATGATAAAAGGACCAGCAATACAATATCTTAAACCAGATTTTTATTTGTTTTACAATGAGAGGATACAAATAAATGCAAAAAAAAAAAAAAAAAAAAAAAAACAGTTGCATTGTGTATAATATAATGATCGTCCATTTTTCATTTCAATTAAACGTTAGATTTCGACAGAACCTATATTTGCTGGGTTGTTATCTTTTGTGTAGCTGCAACTCAGTTGAGTTTGAATGGGTAGCCCACTAGATGCATTTAGTAATATATAGGTGAGTAGATTCAAACTAAATTAAGTTCTTTAGGAACTAACATCGTTTTATGTTAGATGCCGTCATCTAGGTCAAATTCACTTACAGCCCCATTGTCTCCGTGCAATTATAGCAAATATCGGGATTCTTCCATTCGTTCTGTGGTTTGCGTTCTTAAAACAAATGCCTTCTGTGTGAAATACGACCATTTCTTAGCACTACTAATGTGTTTGGAGTTGTGCTTTTACTCTCTTTTGACTGAAACGTTTTTTTTTTTAAAAAAACGTAAAAATGATATCAAACTGTTCTGTTTTGGTTTGTTGTTTTTTTAAACACAAGCCAGACAGCTTGCTAACTTCCCTAGCACAAATTAATTTGTGAGCGAGGGAGCCAACAATGGGGTTTAATTTCTTAAACCTACGCATTTCCATATGTTAAGAGACAATGCATTGGTGTCTTTTAAAATTACTTCTTAGGCAATATCGTGAAAGTGTACATCTAATCTGCTCTTCAATATACTAGTAAGCTTTGCCAGCTAGCTTGTAGCTAAATCCAACTGTTATTATGTCTGGCAGAGACAGGGACTTCTAAATATTTAAGTGTCTATATATGAAATGTATGGTCGAACTAAGTAGAGAGGACTTATTTTTTTTTACCAGTTTGCTTGTGCTAACTTATTCATGTTAATCTAGACTCCATTAGCAGCTACCCAGCTAGCTGGTTAGCGAACATATTGCTAAACAATCGCTTCATCGTTAGAGATCAATACACGTAACAACGCCACGACGTTTTATATTTTGTGTTGTGATGTGACATTTCACTTGAACAAGGGAAAAATAACTTTAGTCGTTATAAATTGCAAGTTCGTCATCACCGTGAACACAATCGTTACTCTTCACATTGAATTGTAAGATACTGCTGTTAAAAGAACTACTTTATGCGTGAGGGGTGATCAATCCTCACAAGGGCGCAGGGTGTGGGTTTAATTGTCAAGGTAGAGATGTAAAATAAACAAACGCGATGGAATACACTATCATTGTGTGCTTTATACATACAAAATGGCATCAACACACTCTGTAGTATTATGTCTTTGTAAATCGGTGAAAGTTGAATGTGTCGTAGAATGAGGCGTATGTTTCTACCCGCTTCGGACACGCTTGGTAGAGTCCACTAGAGTGGCCGGGACAGCTTTCTTTTTGATTGACAACAAATTCCACCAATCAGAATGCTTCCATGGTTCAGCGAGTGCACAAAAAACTTTTTATCCAATGAAAATTGCGAGTGGGCGTAACCTGCTCAGGACCGAAAACAGTTGTTGAATTGTGGGTAATGCATTTTTTGGGTCAGAGATAATGTATGTGTCAATGCCTAGCGGGACTTCAAGTCCCACAAAGCAGGAAAAAAACTGGAGGATTGGCCGCATGCGCCTTTACGTGGGGGAGGTAATAAATTCACAAGCCCCACAGTTCCCCGTAGCAGAAGCGAATTGGAGTTTGCATTGGAGGGAAATGTTCTCATACCCGTCGAGAAACCAAGTCAATAGTAGAGGCAGAGGGAACGAAAAGAGTTAACATTAACAGTCTTAGGTAGCATAATAACTCAAATACGAGATTTGAGTTGAACGGTAAGGTACCTCAAATTTTACTTATGCGAGTTTGTTAATGCTGTTTATTATGTATGTTAAAAATCGTTCACTTTTTGAGTAAACATTTCCCCTTTGTCCCCAGTGTTTTGGTGGGTTGTTTTCAATGGCAGTATTTATGAAGTTGATTTCAATTCCATATCTCAGTTTAACAAAGGAGGGTTTCCCTCATCTCACTGATCACAAACTTGTATCTCCTTCAGGTGGGAGTGTACAGTTATGGAGCTTATTAAAGAAGAAACTGTACCGGAGGATGACAGCAGAGGGCGACAGAGAGATGGTTTGACAAGTGTCGTCCCCTCGAAACAAGTGCAAAGAAATCAACTGGAGATCTGTCCGGGTCTGGTGTCTGGAGATGTACATCCTATGTGCCGCGGCCGGGATAGGAGCGATCCGGAGCCCAAGACTGGCGACGCAGCAAGTGACGACGGGTTTCCTGTGGACAAAACAAGTAATAAGAGAGACTCCGATTGCACGAGTCTAAACACAGAGGGGCTGTCAGATGGCCGCCAGGGCAAGAAGAAACACAGACGGCGACCCTCCAAAAAAAAGCGCCGCTGGAAGCCTTACTTCAAATTAACCTGGGAGGAAAAGAAAGAGCTGGATGAACGCGAGACTGCGCGGGCGTCGCGGGTGCGTGCCGAAATGTTCGCCAAAGGTCTCCCCGTCGCCCCATACAACACCACCCAGTTCCTGATGGAGGAACACGACCGAGAAGAACCTGACCTCAACACGGAGCTTGTCGGCCGAAAAACCGGGGCTATCCGCTCCGATGACACGGCCAGTGAGGATGAGAATTTCGAGGCCGAAGAGGAAGACGAGGAGGAAGGGGCCGGCGGCGGCGGCGGCGAAGGGAGCGACGGAATGGGCAGACCCGGGCACGCAGGCGGGGAGTTTTTGCAGAGAGACTTCTCTGAGACCTATGAGAGGTACCACGTCGAGACTCTCCAAAATATGTCCAAACAAGAACTGGTTAGGGAATACCTGGAGCTGGAGAAGTGCATGTCGCGGTTAGAGGAGGAGAACAACTGGCTTCGCCACGTCCGGAGAAATCCCGAGTCCCCTGCTGACGGCACTGGCGCCCAGCGCGTGCGGGAGCTCGAGATTGAGGTGGAGAGACTGAGAGCCGAGAACGAGTTATTACTCAAAACCCCCAAAAGTAAAGGGCCAGGACTCAATCTGTCTCAGTCGAGCTGAATCGATGTTTCATTTCCGTTTTACAAGTCAAATCGTTTCACTGTCTTGGTGTAAACAGCATCTCTATGGTAGCTAAAACCCTCTCAGCCTATGCCATCTGAAGGTAATGTTTTTCTGACAGAAAATTGTATTAAAATCTTTCGTGCGGACCCACATATTTGGTCAATCTACAGTAATGTATGTTAGTCGTTTGTACGATTAAATTGACTTAAAGAATAGCTTGCAATGCTTTTCATGTTATGTAAAAACAAGTTTTTGCCATGACGTCACAATCAAATCTCGGTTAGTTTCGGGTGTTTTGTTATTTTACCATAATTGTTGAATGTTTGAAAGCGCCTTTCATTCAGAAACAGAGCAAACATGCAGCGTTTCAGATTCATATTTAATGGCGCATATGCTTCAGTGTGTTAATGCATGACAAGACAGTATGTTGTAAACAGTGGAAAGCCATTAATGGTGTTTTGCCCAAATATATTGTCGATTAAATTATTTCACGTTTTAGTTCTAATTTTATTTCTTTATGTTGCCGTTATATTTTCTTTAGATTAGTCTTTAGATTATAAAAAATCATATGCATTTCAGAGAATTCCATTGACACCCCTTTATGTGGACAAACCAATAATAATATAATGTTGAAAAAGGAGGCGCTACATTTTTAAAAAAAATGTCAACAAGCAACCAAATGTAAAATGTACTTGCATTTTTAAAATTCTATTTAAAACCCTGAAACCAAAAAAAAAAAAAAAAAAAAAAACCTTTTATTTACAGGCCTGGAACAGTATGCTTAATGATATTTTTTTTTTTTTTTTTTTTATGAATATTTTACAGATACTCTATTTTTTTGTTCTTACATTTTTTTAATTTACAGATATTTAAACATGAAAAAAATCTTGAAAAAGTGGATTTATTTTTAGGAAAAAAAAAAAAAAGAGGGAGAAAAAAAATCTTTGCTTGAAAACGAAATTAGTATGACCATGAGATTCAGAAGGCTGAAAAATTAAGAAAATGTGAACAAATGCAGTTGGGTCCCAAGGACTTAGATCCCTTTTCTAGTACACTTACTCATTTAGTTCTAAAATGTTTCATTGGTTTTTTTAATTCTTTTTTTTTATTTTTATTTTTTTACTAAAATTCAGTAATCATTATCAACTGCAGAGTCATGGATATTCGTTGGTCAGAAGATGTGATCTGGTATTTTCTCAAATATCTTTTGTGTAATTTTCACAGAACCTACCCATGTTTAGAAACATGCAATACTGTTCAAAAGTTTAGGGTCGGTAAGATTCAATGTTTTTGAAATGAGTCTCTTATGCTGACTAAGGATTCAATTGTTTGAAGAAAAATACAGCAAAAAAAACCCCCACAAGATTGTGAAATATATTAAAATATAAAATGTTTATTTAAATTGTAGTAATGTTTTAAAATGTTATTTATTTCTGCAATGGCAAAACTAAATTTTCTGCAGTCTCTTGATCCTTCAGAAATCATTCTAACATGCTGATTTGCTGGCTCAAGAAACATATCTTAGTATCTGTGTTGAAAACAGTTGTGCTGCTTATTCTGGGAAAAACTGATAAAAAAAGGTTTTTTTTTAGGATTCTTTGAAAAGTTGAAAAGAATAGCATTTGAAATACAAGCTTTAAGAACATTATAAATTAAATTTCTTTGTCTCTTTTGATTAATATTATGCTTCCTTGCTGAATAAAAGTATTCATCTTTTTTTTTTTTTTTTTAAATCCTACTGACCCCAGACTTATGAACAGTAGTGTATGTTTTACCTTTTTTAACTTGGTGTACAACACTCAGTCTGAGCATTATAAGTTGGCTGTAGCGATATTCGTTTTTCTGTGTGAAATAGAAAGTTAAAAAGAACAGCATTTATTTGAAATGCAAACCTTTTAGAACATTATAAATTAAATGCCTTTGTCTCTTTGATTAATATTATGCTTCCTTGCTGAATAAAAAAAAAAAAAAAAAAAACCTACTGACCAAAACTTTTGAACCAAACTTTTGAACGGTAGTATTTTAGCTACTTTTTTAAAAATTTTATACTCATTAATGTACAACATGGATCCCACAGAGAAACAAGGCATTCTTTATATAACAGCACAAAGATAAACCAGTATACTGACTTGCACAATAGGAAACAATTAAAAACAAATCATATTATATTTATCATTTGTACACTGATGTTAACTTGGCAAGGCTTTGAACATTTGTTGCAAAAGTTGGTCCACACATTCACCCATATACTATATGTACATGCACAGGGAAGTAAAAACAAATGTGATGTTCACAGTATACATTAACTCAAGATATTAAGTTGACACACTTCCTGGTCACAAAAAATTAATTTCACAGGTGTATCAAAGCCATCATGGAGCAAAACATGCTAAAAATAGGAAGTAGAGGAAAGAGCACAGTGAGTTGGTTATTCAAGGATAATCGCTAATATATCTTGTTTTGACATCAATCTGCAGTTCTGTCAATGCAGCTTTTATTGCATTGGAAAACTGTTAAAGGGCAGGTATTGGTTTTTGCAAGGGGGGAGAACAATTCCACACCGCAATCTGTTTTAAGGAACTAGTTTGAAGGCAGTTTAATATCTTTATTATGGATATGTACTATAGATGTCTTGTTACACTGCTCTCTGGAATACCGGTACTTGATTATGATAGGTCAATAGTGCAAGTGCACGAGTGCAATTCTAAACACAATAAGCCAAAAAGTATTTAGCCCCCTTCCACTCTCATGAAGCACTGTGAATGAAGTAATTAATTAATTCTCCCTTTGCTTTCAAACTACTTAAATATTTGTGTGTGAGGGATGGGCAACTTCGATCTGGAGGGCAGGTGTTCTGCAGAGTCTAGTTCCAAACTTTCATCCCTAATCAAACATAAAATGTACCCGTCAAAAATTTGGAAACATTACTATATATATAGAGAGAGAGAGAGAGAGAGAGAGTAATGTTCCCAAATTTTTGTCGGGTACATTTTATGTTTGATTAGGAATGAAAGATTCATCCCTAATCAAACATAAAATGTACCCGTCAAAAATTTGGAAACATTACTATATATATATATATATATAGAGAGAGAGAGAGAGAGAGAGAGAGAGAGAGAGAGTAATGTTCCCAAATTTTTGACGGGTACATTTTATGTTTGATTAGGGATGAATTTTTATTTTATTTTTTCTCTTATGCTTGCCAAGGCTAAATTTATTTCATGAAAAATACAGTAAAACCAGTAATATTGTGAAATATTACAAATTTAAAGAACTGTTTTCTATTTGAATATATATATATATATAGTATGTATGTATATGTCCCATATGTATATATATAGTAATTCATTCCTGTGATGACAAAGCAGAATTTTCAGCAGATCCTTCATAAATCATTCTAATGGGCTGATTTGGTGCTCAGGTAACAATTATTAGTAGTATCAATGATGCAGTTGTCAATGTTGATAACATTTTTGTGGCAATTGTGATATTTCTTTCAGGATTCTTTGATGAATAGAAAGTTAAATGAACAGCATTTATTTACATTTCTTAAATAGAAATATTTTGTAACATTATAAATGTCTTTACTGTCGATCACTTAATTTTTTTATTTTTTGTTTTTATTTCATGCATCCTTGATGAATAAAAGTGCTTGGTGAGCAGAAGAGACTTTTCAAAAAAATGAATATTGACGTACTCAGGTATATATATATATATACACACACTGCCCTTCAAAAGTTAGGGAATGGTAAGATTTTTAATGTGTGTAAGTCTCTTATGCTCACCAAGGTTGCATTTATTTTGATTAAAAATACAAAAGAAAACCGTAATATTGTGCAATATTACAAGTAAAAATAACTGTTTTCTATTTTAATATATTTTAAAGTGTAATTTATTCCTGTGATGCAAAGCTGAATTTTCAGCATCATTACTCCAGTCTTCAGTGTCACATGATCCTTCAGAAATCATTCTAATATACTGATTTGCATTAAATGCATATTATTCAGCAAGGATGCATTAAATTGATCAAAAGTGACAGTAAATACATTTATATATATATATATATATATATATATATATATATATATATATATATATTGCAATAAACTTAAAATATATATTGGTTTAAGCAGGTTTTTTTTTTTTTTAGCAAGGACCTTTTAAAAATTCCTAATGGAAAAATGTATGCAAACCAAGGCTGTTGAAAAAGTGGGTGGGCACTGTTGCACTCCATATTCACTGGCATCTGTAGCACTGTATGAAGCACAGCTCACAAAGAAGTCAAGCAGCTTTCTGTTGGTCAATACTGAACTCACGTGACCATCTTAAACCTGATGCAAACGCTGTGTGGGGAAATCTTAGACCCTCAAGCAAAATTTCTTATCAAGCTGATTCCTATTGAAATGCCTCGATTGTGACTTTGCCTGGCTGATTGTTTTGTACATTTTATTGGACTATTATTCTTTGTGAAAGCTTTAAGATAATATTAATGTAAGATTATAAAATAAGTTAAACTTGAATAAATATTTTTGTATTTGATGTGTAGCGGGATAATATACAGTCAGATGGTCATTACCACAAAACGTATTTTGTGACTAAGAGCCTGAATGTAAATTATCTGCTACATATTTATGCTGTGTATTCTTAAAGTGGAAGCTCTGAATGGCATTTTCAAACTCAGACACTCAAAGTACTTTACTGCACCTGTTTGTAGGTGCCACATTGTGCTTAATAATGCTTTTGTCACTTGTTGATATCATGAGTGCTGTTATGTCATATGGTTGTGGCATTGTGGCTTTAGCTGCCAGGCTGTGCAGGAGGGGGTGAGTGGACAAAAAAGCATTAAAGTTGAGAAGAGCTGAAGTTGGCAAGGGGTTGTTTATATGGGCTTTATAGCTTTAATGAAGCTTCGAGCCTCGACACACTGTGGTGGTGTGAATAAAGGAAACTCGGAGAGCGCAGAGAGCGAATCCGGCCCGTTTGTTCTCTCTCAGAAACCTTCACTTTTATTTCATCCTGTTCCTTCTGCAAAATGACGTCGTCCTCCTCCTCCTCTGTCACCCTTTCTTCTTCTTGGCCCTCCACCACCTGTTTTGGTTTTCCCTCCGTCTCGCTGACTTCCTCAGTCTCTTCTTCTGATTTTCGGGGTGGGCGTCTACTTTGTCTTGCTTCGCTGTCCCCTTGAACCTTGCTGTTGCCACTCATTTCCTCATAGTTGCTGGCTTTGATTGGTTCATGTTCAGAGTCTTCATCAGTGCTGCTGCCTTCGGGGAAGGTGCTTTGGTGTTTCTTTCTCTTTCGGGTCACGGCTGATATGATGGACAGGGGGAGGAAGTCTTTGGCACTTAGGTCTTTCTTGGAGGTGGAGGTTCCCTGTGATGAAAGTTGCATTTTAATGCAGAGCTCAAAAAAATGTTGCACCATTTCTTCTGATGAAGCTTAAGTCTTCTAATGATAGCTAATGAAAGCTTGCGCTCAGTGAAAAAAAAAAAAAAATTGTTATCAGAAGTTTATCCAGGAGGCATGAAAATCTGGAATTCTAAATATTTTAAATAAATCTGCTCTTTGGATAATTTTGAAATCATGCTGGATTCCACGATCATCCGGTCTGACACAAACTTGTGGAGCTCATGCATCTCAAGTGCTGCTGTCATTAAAGCAAAAGGGTTTCCAAAATACTAAGACATTCCTGTTCATTTTTATGTTAGACGTTTTACTCATTGTTATGCTGATAGTATAATTTATAATGGAAAAATATTATATTATAAATTCTATTATAAATAAGAAGTTGTTTTCACTTAAAGTCTTAGACTTGGGCTCTACCGTATGTGTAATAAAACCACCAAAATAAAAAATTAATTAAAAAAGGGTCTTTGCATTAAACAACTTGCAATGAAAAATAGCTATGCCACTGTTTAATATAAAAAAATATATAATTAAAAATAGAAGAAAAAAAATACATATAATAAAATAACTGCAAAATACCCATTAGGACATATTTAGGGCTGGTAAATTTTCTCAATTCGCAAAAGTTCATTTTAGACCCTGATCTCTTACCTTAGATTTAGCTGAGTCACTAGTGCTGAAATCTGTATAGGGGAGGAAAAGGAACAATACAGTCAGGGAGCTCATTGTTAGACACTGAGCTTTATCTGAGAATTTAAAGCAAGATAAATGGAGACATTTGGAAGTGTAATCTGTGAAGTATGTCTTTAAATCTGAAATGTGTATTTCTGTTAAGATACTGCCTGTTTTCAAACAAATGTCCCCCTAATTGATTAGGATAGATAGTCCCACCTGAAACTTAGACTTTTGGTTGAGCTAATATTGCCTTTATACTACAACCAACAGAGCAATAGCCCTACAGAGCATTTTACACCCCACATATTTACAACCTATTTGTCTTGTATTTGTCTGTTTTGCATCTTAAACAGAGATGAGAACATATTTTAACATTAAAAATTACACACTTCACCATTAAGAGCTAAAAACACTTCTGAAAGAATAGATGCTGTTTCTTGGTTTAAGATTACAAAATTGAATATCAGAATATGAAAACATGTTGTCATAAGCTGCAACAGATGGTAAAATAACTATTAAAAAAACTATTCCTGCGCCTACCGCAAACTTTGATCCATTGGCTTAGCTAGTAGAATGATGCAGAAAAAATCCAGAGAGAGAAAGATGAAAAGAAGAATAGGATATGAATGTAAAGAGAAAGAGAGCAGGTGTAGTAAGAGTTTAAAATTTAAAAAAATAAATATATATTTTTTTAAGGGAAGTGTAAATAGAGATAACAGTGAAAACCATCTGCCAGTTAGAAAAATAATACCAAATGAGGAGGAGGATTTCATGAAGCTTGTTAAAACAAGCTCTTCACATCTCAACTTGTTTCTTTACAGGTTAACATACACCTGTGCGAACAAGCTCATTTCATGTCAGTATCTCTCACCCGAGGAGTCTCTGAGCAGCACCGTCCTGCCAATGTTAGACAGGAGGTGGTCGATATTTGGAACAGGCTGTATGTTCTGCTGGTCCTCTGGTGTCTGCAGAAGAAACATAAACAGATGGATGTTGGCTGATATTTGAGTTTTTAAGTGCCCTGTCCACCCTGACCACTTTATTCAGCTAATATAGAATGATTGACCACTGAACTGTATTAAAGTAACTATTTTTTGTTTGCGCTGAAAGCATAATTCTAACCCGTTAACTTGATGATGAGACAGACCGAAGACTGTCATAAACTCTGCTTAGGGGAAATCTCAAGTGTGAAATCCCTTATTAAGCTTAATACATATTTAAAATGATTAGGGGAAAAAAGTCTGTACCTTCTCATCCTTTTCCTGCTCATCGCTGAAGAACCACATATGCTGCAACAAAGAAAGAGTACTTAAGCCCAGTCCCATTTCTACCCCTTTGTAGGTGTCTACCCCCTGGTGTCTCGATTCTCTTTTGGTTGGAGGGGTAGGGGTAGGAGGAAGGGCCAGATAGCAGGTTTATTCTACGATAACAACCAGCTGGATGTACATTATCCCTTACAAATAGAATATACTGACTGCTCTTTTCCATATAATGAAACTGAATGGGGAATGGGTCTGTCAAGAACTAAAAAGAACATAAAAGTGGTCCATATGATTCATACTATGTTTCAAGACTTATATCATAATATAGCTTTGTATGACAATCAGTCATAGAGAAATTTAAAGTCCTCGTGAACCGGAAGTTGCAAACGACTTTTCTCCAGTGTTGTGACATATTTCCCAGTGAAAAGGAATATTGAACAGAGGGCAGGGTTTTACTCTAGCGCTCCTCCTCTCCATCTCTCGTTCATAACAGACTAACGGTTTGAGGGGAGTGGTTAAGCGTTTCCCAACCCAAGCCGTCAAACCTACATCATCAGAGAAGGAACGCCATTCCAGACCGGAAGTAACTTTTCAGACTTTGATTAAAGATTACGACGGCAAACAATTTTTTTCGGTGTATTAACTAGCACGGATTAATTTTTCACCACAAGACTAGTAATATACGCTAACAAAGTAAATAGGGTCAATTTTGATTGAGACTTTTAACATTTATGTTGTTTTTGAGTCATTTTAGAACTTGAAAAAATAGCTGTAACCCACACAACTGAGATGACTACAGCTGACCAAGACATCTTGGAAGTTTGTGATAAACATTGCCGCATCTCCTTTGATTTAGGAGCTAGTGACCACGTGTAGCGGTCTGGTCCGTGTTCGTTTTGATCATTTCATTTCCTGTTTGTAATGGAATAACGAGAAATGAAAACCAGCTCGTTTATTCGTTTTTTAGTTTAGTTTAAAAAACGAAAAATTAGATTTTGGCTTGATTTTTCATTTTTCGTTTGTGGTTTACAAATCGGTTAATGGGTTCGATATTTCATTTGCACACGGGGTGGCGCTGAAACGCCGCTTTCATCTGATTGGTCAAACCGTTCCGCCTTCAGTAAGCTACGAGCTTTTCTTTCTGTCAGGCAGAATAGGAGTCAGTACGAGTGCGGCACTGGCAAATGCACTTTAATAAAATAATGTGTGAAACCACCACTCACTGTTAACTACGCACAATCAATAATAGGCTGAACTGTACTATGTCCGTAACATTTACCACTCTCGTCTTTACATCAAAAGGCAGGTAGGCGTGTGTGACATATGTAGGCTATAAATAATTTTGAAAATTGAATAGAAATAAAGTTTAAATTTATGAATATAAGCATGTGTAGCCTACTCAATTCACATGAAAAGAAAGAGACAGAAAAGAGAAGCTAGAATCAGTGAACGTAGGCTACATTAATACTGACAAAATTACCAGGTTTGGGATTAATTAAAATCATGTCGGTTGAAGAGCAGGCACACCTTTAAAATGTTATTAGTTTTATTATAAAACTAATACAATTGTATTACATACTGAATTGGTCGATGTTTCTCTGAGTTTTCTTTATTATGTTGGTGTAACGGGGTTCAGATGTTATGGGAAGAAGGAGGCGGGAACCGGCGGACATTCAAACATATTTAATAAATAAATACACAAATACAAAAATGAAAGTAAAAGCCAGCAGCCCCTCACGGACGACTGCCGGCAACACAAACAGAAACAAAACATGAACTAAAAATCAGGCCTGTCCTCTCTCGCTCTTCACTGTCGTCGCTCCTCCTTTATGCTTCCGCTCCTCCGTGAGAGATGCGAGACCGGTGCGTCGCGCATGTGTCGCTCATTTGCAATCACGCCACCGGCCTCGTGCCGTTCTCCCACGGCCCTCGACCTCGTCCTGCTCGCCACAGTTGGCTTAAGAAAGCCAGCATATATTTAAACATTATTATTATTATTATTTATTATTATTATTATTATTATTATGAGAAATTGACTCACCTAGAACTTTAATGCTTCACCAAACTCAGCTCAGACCTTCAGACTGGTCTGACTCGCTTATATCTTTTCTAACTGGTCAGACTTACTTTCCCAAAAAAATCCATTGACTTGTGTTAACTGAGCAATGAAGGCTGTACGCTGTCCACTAGAGGGGGCGACGGGATAATAAGTCTTTCCCTGTTTGCATCAGTTTAAATGACAAATAAATGCATGAATTTCATTCAGGTAGGCCATATCTCTGTATCCATATATTTTAATATCCAATCTTTCATTTGAAAGTCACGTGTCCAGTATCTGTAAAACTGCATTTTTCCATCTTAAAAATATATCTAAATTACGTCATATGCTCTCATTGACAAATGCGGAACAATTAGTTCATGCGTTCATGACCTCAAGGCTAGATTATTGTAATGCTCTACTGGGTGGTTGCCCTGCACGCTTAATAAACAAACTACAGCTGGTCCAAAACGCAGCAGCTCGAGTTCTTACCAGAACCAGGAAGTATGACCATATTAGCCCGGTTCTGTCAAAACTGCACTGGCTCCCTATTAAACATCGCATCAATTTTAAAATATTGCTGATCACGTACAAAGCACTAAATGGTTTAGCTCCGCAGTACTTGAGCGAGCTCTTAACGCATTATAGTCCTTCACGTCTATTGCGATCTCAAAATTCCGGCCAGTTGATAATACCTAGAATATCAAAATCGACTGCTGGCGGTAGATCCTTCTCCTATTTAGCACCAAAACTCTGGAACAGCCTTCCTACCATTGTCCGGGAAGCAGACACACTCTGTCAGTTCAAAGCTAGACTAAAAAGACATCTCTTTGACCTAGCGTTCACATAATACATTATAGACTTCTATAATTCAATGTTAGGCTGCATAGATTAGGTCAGCTGGAACCGGGAACACTTCCCATAAATCCTGATGTACTCGTTACATCATAAGAAGAATGGCATCTACGCTAATTTTAGTGTCTTTGTTTATCCCGAGGTTTTCCCGCAGCCTGCCGGATCCAGGCCGTATCCAGATCTGATGAAGGACCTTCGCCTGGACCCGATGACAACGCTGTGCTGAAGTGCCAACTAGTCTCTCCCTATGGAGGATCCCTTTACCACTCTACAGATAAAGCGTCGTCGGGAAACTCAATTCGCGTATCTACCCCGAATTGATAAAATAAAATAAAATTCTGTATCAAAAATTATAAGGAAACACCAGTACTTTGTTCAGGCTTGGTTTGTAGGGAACATATATTCAAACGCACATAACTAACCAATTCTTAATGCGCATGTGAACGCCATCAGCGTTTATCACAGGTTCGCGTTTAAAGTCTATGTTGAGAGAATTGTGTCGTCTTACCGGCCCCTAATTTAATAACAAATGATTGTTGCGACGGAAGCGAATCAATCATAACTAACCTTAGCTGGAAAATAACTTTACTAAAGAACCGCTATAAAGCCAAAACAATCTCTGTTACCATAAATTATACGTTTATCTCTGTAAAGCTGCTTTGAAACAATCTACATTGTTAAAAGCGCTATATAAATGAAGATGACTTGACTTGACTTTAAGATGTAGCCTACTAGAAAAAAAAAATTATTTAACAACACAAACTCTGTTTTTACTCTGCAAATTTGTTTTCCTTTCAAGTAGGCTATAGCCTACAAGTTATCCTGCTTTTTGCCATGGCTTGCCATACTGCCCAGAATAAACAATATTTTCTCCACACGAGATGTTTAAAAACCCAGCATGTAGTTTTTGTGAAGACAAGTGCATATCTTACAAAGGTTCCAGTTCTGTTTAGGCTAGTTTAAACAATACAAATTGTAGTTTGAAATGCTTGTTATGTTCCTAAATTTCTATCTATCTATCTATCTATCTATCTATCTATCTATCTATCTGTAGTATTTATCGACTTTTTTTATTTTTAATAAATATTTTTTTTTTATTTTTTATTTTTTTATTTATCAAACCCATAAAACGATGTGTAAACCACATAAGAAAAATTTAAAATCGAGCCAAAATCTAATTTTTCATTTTTTAAACTAAATTAATAAACGAATAAATGAGCTGGTTTTCATTTCTCGTTATTCCATTCCAAACAGGAAATGAAATGATCAAAAAGTACACGGACCCGGGGCATGTTCAAGTTCAAAACGGTGCGCAGCATTTTGCTACGGTTTCCGGGTTGAACATCATGTTTCCTGGAAACGGCGTGCACCGGTGTGCAACAGGGTTTAAGATACGTTTTCTCTTGTTTGGTGGGTGTGTCAGAACTGCAGTCCAATCAGCAGCAACATGTATATAAAGCACGCGGTATTAAAGTGAACTCACACAATGGGTTCAAGGAAAGTAATTTACAAATGTGTTCGATGCAGCTCGGTATACGCAACAACTGAGGATATTAGAAGACATGTTTATCGTAAGATTTATTGTAAAAATATAGGATATCAACATAATGATGTAGTTGTTTATATTTTTAGCTTCATTGCAAGTGTATGACATTTGGTATAGAAATAAACAATGGTAATTAAGTGCTTTTCCTAAAAATGAGAAAGAAAATACAGGGTATTAAAACAGTATGAACTACAAATAAAGTCAGTATGTGAAACTAAATAGATGTGTTTTAGTCTGAATTAGGTAAGATGTGTGCTTCCATTTCAGTTTCAGCAATCCCTTCACTCGATTGGGATGTTCTCTTTTGTTCTGGGCGGCAAGTGCAGTAACTGTAACATCGGGCACATTTTGTAGTATTAAACATATTTATACCGACTTCATCAGGCTCCGAAAATTCTTCACAAAGAATGGCCTTCTCAGCTGCCATAGTTGCAACTCTTGCATCATCAGAACAGTGTGTTCAACGCATCACCGTTTCTGTTTAAAAAACGTTGTGCAACGTTTTGTCGGGGCTGAACGCAGCCCCGGTGTAGTAGTGGTGTCCCATTTCTTAGGGGAATATTTTCACCCCTACCTCTTGCCACTTTGTTTCAAGGGGCAAAGGGAAGGAGTAGGAGTAGGAGTAGGAGTAGGGGTAGGGGTAGGGGTAGGCGAAGCGGTATAAAATAGAAATGAGATTGGGCCTAAATGACAGGATATCTTTTCTTATTTTAACTTTGCTAACATTGAAGGAAAGTTACAGGTTCAATACAAGTTCAGCTCCTATACAAGTTCAGCTCCATCAGCAGCATTTGCTGCATAATGTTGAAAAAAAGAATAATAATAATTTGTTAAAAAATATCTTAGTTAAAAAGCAAAAACGTTGATTGCATTTCATAAATCTTTAGGATACAGAAGAATCCATGGTCCGTGTACTTTTTCGTTCATTCATTATTCTATTTCGGAATAAAAGATGAAATTTAAAAAAGGGTGCAGCTTGGTTTTTTGTTTAAAAGAAAAAAAGCAGAAATGGCTGTATTTTGTTTTCCAAATGTATTGTTGTCATCAAATAATAGTATTAGAAAATTGGACCACATTTCCAATCTTTTTTTAATTTGTAATATTTATTTGTACGTTTATTGTATTTCATTTGACTGATCCTATCTTTACCCGGAAGTAAATTACACCGTCGTGCGAAGTCATAGATATCTACACACTAGATGTCGCCTTGGCTACGGCAGTTCATTGGAACGAATATATATATTCTCTATATATAATATATAATATATATATATATATATATATATATATATATATATATATATATATATATATATATACATATACACTCACCTAAAGGATTATTAGGAACACCATACTAATACTGTGTTTGACCCCCTTTCGCCTTCAGAACTGCCTTAATTCTACGTGGCATTGATTCAACAAGGTGCTGAAAGCATTCTTTAGAAATGTTGGCCCATATTGATAGGTTAGCATCTTGCAGTTGATGGAGATTTGTGGGATGCACATCCAGGGCACGAAGCTCCCGTTCCACCACATCCCAAAGATCAGGGCCGGAGTGGGGCCACTTTTCAGCCCGGGAGTTTCAGGCCCAAGACCGGCCCACTTTTCCCATGGTGGAATTCCAAATTAGCAATTAATGTAGTTTGTATTACAGTTTTTCTCGATTGCTTAAACACATTTCTTGAAACTATGCCTCGTATTCTCAAAACTGTAAACACAAATCCATAACGTCTCACCCAATTCCCCAAACATCCTATTTTCAGGTCAAAATGAAGCTCTACACTCAAAACCATTCACTCTTGCTGAAAAACCAAACTTTGCCCTCAAACAGGACACACAAGCCCTCAAAATCACACACACTACAACACTGTCTAAGACACTGGTGCAATAAATTCAAAACAACATTTCCAAAACTGGTAAGTTATGTTGCTTGTGGTTCCCCCATCACAAACCTTTTCACATGATAAACACAACCAGTGGATACATTGGCACATTTTTATTCATACACAGAAAACACACACACACAAAAACATTTTTTTTTTTTCCTGTTTTACTCTTTTTTTTTTTTTTTTTACTCTTTTTTTTTCACTCTCTCCTCTAAATTTTTTTTTATATTTACTTACAGTAAGATGTGTGTGACCAACATATGACAGTAAAAGAGCACACACAAACCATATTCTAATATGGAATTTGAATTGTATTGGAATGGTAAAGATTGTTGGGACGTAACAGGAGGGCCTCCACTCAAGGATACAATATGATGGACACGTCTAAGAATGTTCCACATATGGTTGAAATACCATCATTTGCCTAGAAAGATAACATTCTGGGAGTCAAGACTATAAAAGAGAAAGGATGCCCTCCTTTCACTGTCACACTCTGCAGCCACACTGTCTGACTGTATGACGGCTGGCCTTTTCTTGCAAAAAAATAAACCTCATCAAAGACTATTGGAAATGTTTGTCTCTTATTCAGTGATAGATTTTGTTTGCCACCACACCTCCCTGAAGGTTCTCGAGGCGACAGTAAAGCGACTCAAATTTGGCCTTACTCGTAGCCGAGCCTCCCTCATAGTCATACCACTGACAAAGACATGGGCAACTAGAGTGGCTTGAATTTCATCTGAGACTGCTTGTCTTCTTGTCCTTGCCCTTCCTCCTCCTCATTCTTATCCCTCTTCCTTCATGTCTTTCTGGATCCATTGTTCCAAAACGCAATAAACTGATTTGGGCCCTTTTATATATCTATTGAAGGTTCTGATTGATGTGTGTTAAATTTTGACTCTTAGTGTTCCCACTTGGGTAATTGTGTGCTAACTGAGCTGAAGCTGTGCTGACTTGAGTGAACAATTTTGAATGCTAGTGCTTTCTAAATGACAACATGGTGTAAGCAATGAGAAATGAAGGGATTTGTGTGTAGAGTTTTGCAGTGACAGTTCAACAAATCTGACTCATGTGTCAAAACAGGGAATAGTGTTTATAGTTTAGTGAAATGGGTGTGCTTTTTGATAAATGGCGTTATGGTTTTGAAATTTTAGTTCAAAAGCCTGGTTATAGTGTTTAAGCAATCGAGAAAAACTGTAATACCATGGGTTAACAAATAATGTAGATTAAAGGTTAAATAATAATTCACTTAGACTTTAGTCGCAATTGCGACTTTATTTCACACAATTCTGACTTTATATTTCGCAATTCTGACTTTATAACATGCAATTGCGACTTTATTTCACACAATTCTGACTTTATATTTCGCAATTCTGACTTTATAACATGCAATTGCGACTTTATATCACACAATTCTGACTCTATAGCCTATCTTGCAGTTCTGACTTTATAACACGCAATTGCGACTTTATATCACACAATTATGACTCTATATCGACTTTATTTCACGCAGTTCTGACTTTATAAGAAGCAATTGCGACTTTATTTCACGCAATTCTGACTTTATATCTCGCAATTCTGAGAAATAAAGTCAGAATTGCAAGATGTAAACTCGCAATTGTGAGATAAAAAGTCGCAATTATCTTTTAAAATGTTTTATTCTGTGGCGGAAACAAAGCTTCCATACCTCCTGGCCTCTTCCTCCCATCCTCCCTCCCTGTGACGCGTACCGTTACGGTAGGGCCGGCCCAGCTATCGGTAGGCGCCGGCGGTGTCGCGGTAGCCTACCTGAGAAAACGTTTTGGAAAAGACGGGCTATGGACCCAACCAACTCTATAGGAGGGGAGGGGAGAACTCCCTCACATGGTACAACCCATGCAGAGGCTGCGCGCTGCGGCGTCAGAATGCGGAAAGTGTGTAGCCTAATGTAGCCTAACTAACGTGACATTGAAATGTGAGAAAAAAAATAAATAAATCCTCGACCGGCCCAAAAGTGAAGCGGCCCACCGGGAATTCTCCAGATTCTCCCGATTACCCACTCCGGGCCTGCCAAAGATGCTCTATTGGGTTGAGATCTGGTGACTGTGGGGGCCATTTTAGTACAGTGAACTCATTGTCATGTTCAAGAAACCAATTTGAAATGATTCGAGCTTTGTGACATGGTGCATTATCCTGCTGGAAGTAACCATCAGAGGATGGGTACATGGTGGTCATAAAGGGATGGACATGGTCAGAAACAATGCTCAGGTAGGCCGTGGCATTTAAACGATGCCCAATTGGCACTAAGGGGCCTAAAGTGTGCCAAGAAAACATCCCCCGGCCCCACACCATTACACCACCACCACCAGCCTGCACAGTGGTAACAAGGCATGATGGATCCATGTTCTCATTCTGTTTACGCCAAATTCTGACTCTACCATCTGAATGTCTCAACAGAAATCGAGACTCATCAGACCAGGCAACATTTTTCCAGTCTTCAACTGTCCAATTTTGGTGAGCTCGTGCAAATTGTAGCCTCTTTTTCCTATTTGTAGTGGAGATGAGTGGTACCTGGTGGGGTCTTCTGCTGTTGTAGCCCATCCGCCTCAAGGTTGTGCGTGTTGTGGCTTCACAAATGCTTTGCTGCATACCTCGGTTGTAACGAGTGGTTATTTCAGTCAAAGTTGCTCTTCTATCAGCTTGAATCAGTCGGCCCATTCTCCTCTGACCTCTAGCATCAACAAGGCATTTTCGCCCACAGGACTGCCGCATACTGGATGTTTTTCCCTTTTCACACCATTCTTTGTAAACCCTAGAAATGGTTGTGCGTGAAAATCCCAGTAACTGAGCAGATTGTGAAATACTCAGACCGGCCTGTCTGGCACCAACAACCATGCCACGCTCAAAATTGCTTAAATCACCTTTCTTTCCCATTCTGACATTCAGTTTGGAGTTCAGGAGATTGTCTTGACCAGGACCACACCCCTAAATGCATTGAAGCAACTGCCATGTCATTGGTTGATTAGATAATTGCATTAATGAGAAATTGAACAGGTGTTCCTAATAATCCTTTAGGTGAGTGTGTGTATGTATATATATATATATATATATATATATATATATATGAAGAGTTCAGATGCAAAAGCCTCTAAGTGCCATTTGAAATTTTCTTCTAGAATGATAATTTTTATCAAGCTCGTATATTTAAGTTCAATAATTTCACTTAAATGACAATTAATAGGTAATCTTCATTGCCATTTAAGTGAAATTACTGAACTTAAATATACAAGCTTGATAGAAATGATCATTCTAGAAGAAAATTTAAAATGGCACTTAGAGGCTTTTGCATCTGAACTCTTCATATATAAATTATTTATATATACAGGTGCTGGTCATAAAATTAGAATATCATCAAAAAGTTGATTTATTTCAGTAATTCCGTTAAAAAAGTGAAACTTGTATATTATATAGACTCATTACATGCAAAGTGAGATATCTCAAGCCTTTATTTGTTATAATTTTGATGATTATGGCTTACAGCTTGTGAAAACCACAAAATCAAAATCTCAGAAAATTAGAATATTACATGAAATCACACAGTAATTACACAGTAATCCCATGGTCACTGAACCAGGTTTTGGTTATTTTGGCAGTGTGTGCAGGTGCAAATCCTGCTGGAAAATGAAGTCAGCATCTCCATAAAGCTTGTCTGCTGAAGGAAGCATGAAGTGCTCTGGAAATGTCCTGGTGGACGGCTGCGTTGAGTGGACAGCACAGTGGACCAACACCAGCCGATGACATGGCTCCCCAAACCAACACAGACTGTGGAAACTTGACACTGGACTTCAAGCATCTTGGATTGTGTGCCTCTCCATTCTTCCTCCAGACTCTGGGACCTTGGTTTCCAAATGAGATGCAAAATTTGCTCTCATCAGAAAAGAGGACTTTGGTCCACTGTGCTTTATTAAATCCAGAGTCAACGCAGGCGTCGACCAGGACATTTTTAGAGCACTTCATGCTTCCTTCATTTTCCAGCAGGATTTGCACCTGCCCACACTGCCAAAAGAACCAAAACCTGGTTCAATGACCATGGTATCACTGTGTAATTACTGTGTGATTTCATGTAATATTCTAATTTTCTGAGATTTTGATTTTGTGGTTTTCATAAGCTGTAAGCCATAATCATCAAAATTATAACAAATAAAGGCTTGAGATATCTCACTTTGCATGTAATGAGTCTATATAATATACAAGTTTCACTTTTTTAACGGAATTACTGAAATAAATCAACTTTTTGATGATATTCTAATTTTATGACCAGCACCTGTATATATTTATATATATATATATATATATATATATATATATATATATATATGAGCAAAACTTGGCCACTAAATATTTAATATTCAATTATTTTAATGATCACAATTAAAGTTTTAATTTTATTACATTGAACAAGCGCAACATTTAGCATTCAATCAAATATTCTAAAAGATGTATTATTAATAATAATGTTATTTCAACATAATATCTCGTTATTTCGACATAATATGTGTGCGTGCAACAAGCAAGATGTGCATTTGTAAATCCGGTGACGCGTGCATTGATTTTTATTAAAGCTGCCGTCGGCAACATTTTTTTGATCAAATTCAGTGAAATTGACACTATAATCCGACAGAACAACATAAATAAGGTGGTTTTAGAAAAAAACCCGAGCTTCTAACTCCACCTGGAGCGTGTTATTTGTTTTGCAAAAATCCACCGCTCCCGTCTCATCGGGTCCAATCAGCGCAGGGGGGTGTGAGATCTGACTGTCAATCACAGTTCGTGCACACGCCACAGATCCCCCCTCCCTCGCGCAGACGCGCGCATTACAATATCACATGCACACGACATGCTTGAAGTTCGCCTGAAGATTGTATGAAGCGTGATGGCGGAGAGAAAATCTACTAACAAGCTTCCAATTCCTCGGTTATTGCTATCTATGGATAGATTAGCCAGGCCAGCCTACCTCCGAGTCCATGGTGTTGATCGATGCTGAAGAGATGGACGCGTTCACAGAAAATCAGGTACACACGCACTGACGATGGGCGGGTGCTCGTTGGTAGTGGGGGAGGGGCATGAGAGTTGTAAACATTCAAAATTTTGGCTAAGTCCACTCAATCTGCCAGACTTGCCGACGGCAGCTTTAATAAACTAGTGTTTTCTGACAGTGTCGACTCGGCTGCAAAGATGAAGTTGACGATCGCCATATTCGTAGTGAACGCCTATAAAGAGAAATGCACATAATGTATTACATGATCAGAGAGTAGCCTTTTTCTTTTCGTTTTGAATTATTTCGTTTAAAGACGTTTCAAGCTTTGTGTATTTGATGTATTTCTCATGTCTGTGTGAGGCATACACTGAGTTTCGTTAAGTTAGGATGAGATGCGCTCCAGTCAATGCAAGTGACCGCCATGACAATGCAAGTGACCTCCATGATATATTGTCTGTTATATTTGCTTCTTATTTATTAAATCCAGGCAATTGGTTGATGAAAAATTTATTAAAATTAAGATACAATTTATACAAAACGAAATTCACTTTAAAGAAAGGTTTTCTACAAAACAAAACTTAATGAAGTGGTCAAAATCATGTCTGACCCACTCCATGTCTCTCGATATATTGCGCGTCCTATCTTACTCTTGCTGTTCACTTTTCATAATCAACATAAATGGAAAAAAAAATAACATTATAATATTTTAACAAATATGAAACTAAATGCAAATGGCTACAACAGTAGCCTATAGTAGGCCTACAGACTCTCTATTTGTACAAATTGCTGCACATTCATTTAATTCTGAATTTTGCACACACAAGTTGAAAGGCATTTGTTCAAATCAAGTTCACAGATAATTGTGCGTGCATTTATTAATCATTATGATACTAGAATCATAACAATGTAGGCTATGCTATGTACAAAAAAATCAGATGAGCCCAGAATATGAATGCAACGTTTACTTGTTCAATTTAATAAAATTAAAACTTTAATTGTGATCATTAAAATAATTGAATATTAAATATTTAGTGGCCAAGTGTTGCTCATTTATATATATATATATTATATATAAGTAGCTATAGTTCATTCTAAATTTACTCAAGTGGAAGAATGTGACTAATAAACTTAGGCCTAGCACTATGCATTATATTTTGAAAAAGAAGTAGATTATCTTATTATCAAAACCTTAAATTTTCTCTGGACTCAATGATAAATACATGTCTGACCGTTGGAACGAACCAAAAAAACTAGAAAATTGCATTCATGACGATTTATGGTGATTTTATTTCCGTTAGACCTTTGCCTACATTGACGCTGATGCATTAAAGAGGAGGGGCTCCCCTGTTCCAAGATGGCGGCTCTATTGACGCATTCGTTCCAATGAACTGCCGTAGCCGAGGCGACATATAGAGCTTGTAAGTCCCGCCCATCCGTAAAACCCCACTGGACCTCTAGATTGAAAAATCGTCAATGCAAGTGAATGTGAGAAAATAATTATTTTCTGGTCCCGTTTGAATTGTGCCATGAATGTGAACATATGTTGTCTGTGAATTTTTTATATAATTTTTCATGTTACGAGTTTGACAGTATATTGTACGATTCTTTGGCTAGCAGTTGTGGAAAAGACATAACGAGAAAGACTACATGTCGCCTATGTGACGTCACACCATAACACATTTTCCCTCCACTTGTCAAATCACGGTGCTAATGCTGCGATAATCTATAGAGACAGATCGAGATGCCTGTGTGTTTTGTACCCAAATGTCACCATTCAAACGAAATGGGCTGTTCTTTCTTCAGAAACACGTCGAAAGCAACGAAGAGTTGTAGTCCACAAAGTGCTCTCACACAAAGTCTAACCGTATCAAACTTCTATCCGCTAAATTGTAGCATTCTTCACACGAAAAATTATATTAAAAATTCACAGACAACATATGTTCACATTCATGGCAAAATTCAAACGGGACCAGAAAATAATTATTTTCTCACATTCACTTGCATTGACGATTTTTCAATCTAGAGGTCCAGTGGGGTTTTACGGATGGGCGGGACTTACCAGCTCTATAGTGTAGATATCTATGACTTCGCACAACGGTGTAATTTACTTCCGGGTAAAGATAGGATCAGTCAAATGAAATACAATAAACGTACAAATAAATATTACAAATTAAAAAACGATCGGAAATGTGGTCCAATTTTCTAATACTATTATTTGATGACAACAATACATTTGATGACAACTATACATTTGGAAAACAAAATACAGCCATTTCTTTTAAACAAAAAACCAAGTCGCACCCTTTTTTAAATTTCATCTTTCATTCCGAAATAGAATAATGAATGAACGAAAAAGTACACGGACCAAATACACGGACCGTGTAGGGTATTATTAGTTCAGTCGTTTTTTTAATATATATATATATATATATATATATATATATATATATATATATATATATATATATATATATATATATATATATATATTGAAAGTAGAAAAATGAGAAAACAGTTCCTATTTCGTTTTTAAATTTTTTCCAAAAAAAAAAACCCCCAAAAAAACAAGAATTCAGCTTGATTTTCCGTTTTTCGTCCTGAGGTAGAAAAATGAATAAACGGCTGGAATATTCGAATTCTACATGTGGGCGGGAATAAAACGTCCCTTTCCTCTGATTTGTCAGCCGAAGATCAAACGGTCCCGTCATCAGTTCTTCCTCAGTTCTGCACTGCAGAAAAGACCTCCGTTGTGCGGATTCTTAACGCGTTTATTGCAACTTCATTTAATCTTTTTTCCATCAACCAGACTAACGAATGGCTCGACACAACCCATACTGGGGAAAAGACCAGACAGGGCTTTCTTCTGTGTAGATCAGGAGTTCTCAAGTGCCGGGGTTTGCTATTTTCCTATTTTCCAAACTGTAAAGTCACGTTTTTTTTTTACATGAACCACGCTGTGTTTTATTCCTAATTAAGTGACTATATAATGCATTTTACTTCAAATAATCTAAATGTCGCCAAGAAGGCTATTCACTCTATTTTGGTTCATTTTTGGTGTGCGCCAGAAATATGTTCAATTGAGACTGAGCTAAAGCAGCGCATCGTGTTGTTTTCTTTATTTTTCAAAGGCATGACATTTTGTAGTCATTTTGAATGTACACAAATAAAAATATAAATTTTACTATTTCGAATGACAGAGTATTAAACGACAGAATATTAAGTTATTTCCCCTGCTGAGCCAAGTGAGCCAATCCAAGTGATGGCGCCGGCGCATCGCTCGCTCACACAACATCTAGGCTATTATCAGTTCACTTCTGGCATTGCTAACTTGACATCGCAGCCTGTTCATTATTAAAATAAAACACAGTCAACCAAACATATAAAAAGTTATTCTGCTTCATTTAATTGTTCTGTTGTAGGCTACAATATAAAGGCTGTGCCACACAGTCCTACTTGCTGTTATTCCAAACTCATTTCCCTTACTGTGAAGATGCTGATTTAGCCTACGTGTATATTGGGACTCGACTGAAGTATAAAGCCTTCTTTACATTACTAGTTAGCATCCAAATGTTACATTGCAAATATGGAAACTTTGGACCGAATGAGAGATGCGCGAAACCAACGTCGGTAGCCTATGTTTCAGTTTCGATTCAAATAAATTAATTTAGGCTTTGGCTTTAAAATAGGCTAAATGTTGTTTATAATAAAGGGCACAATAGGCTATTTTTTATAAGCTATTAGGCTATTGTCATGATTCCTGTCCTGTGTTTCCCTTGTCTGGTGTGCATTTTTGTTATTTCCTGTTCTGTGCCATGTTTTGTAGTCCTTTGTAGTCTTTCTTGTTTATTAGTCTCCCCAGGTGTTTCAGATTAACCACGCCCCCTTGTTATCTTGTTTAGCTTGTTAGTCTCTGTATTTAAACCCTGTATCTTGTTTCAGTGTTTGTGGGTTCTTGTTTGTGTATGTTGGCTGTTTGGTTCCTGTGTCCTGTTTCCCGAGTCTGAGTTTGTGTAGGTTTTGGTTTATTAAATAAAGTTTGCTGCATGTGGATCCTGCTTCCTCCTATCATTCAGCCAGCAGCGTTACAGAAGAACCCACCACTTAATGGATCCAGCAGCAGCTTTGGGGAGTCTCCAGCCAAGATGGCGGCCACGTCTGATTCTGGTTCCCAGGATGGCCGCCACCACGTTGTCTGAGAATCTCCAGCCAAGAAGGCGGCCACGCCTGATTCTGGTTCCAAGGATGGCCGCCGCCACGCTTCCTGAGCCTCTGTCTGTTCCTGAGACCGCATCTGTTCCTGAGTCTGAGCCTGTTCCTGAACCTGAGCTTCTTCACGTCGCTTCTGCTGATCCAGAGACTGTTCACGTCGCTTCTGCTGATCCAGAGACTGTTCACGTCGCTTCTGCTGATCCAGAGACTGTTCACGTCGCTTCTGCTGATCCAGAGACTGTTCACGTCGCTTCTGCTGATCCAGAGACTGTTCACGTCACTTCTGCTGATCCAGAGACTGTTCACGTCACTTCTGCCGATCCAGAGACTGTTCACGTCACGTCTGCCGATCCAGAGACTGTTCACGTCACTTCTGCCGATCCAGAGACTGTTCACGTCACTTCTGCTGATCCAGAGACTGTTCACGTCACTTCTGCTGATCCAGAGACTGTTCACGTCACTTCTGCCGATCCAGAGCTTCACGCCATCCCAGAGTCTCCTTCACCGCTGGTCCTGCCCAGCACAAAGCCTTCACCGCTGGTCCTGCCCAGCACAAGGCCTTCACCGCTGGTCCTGCCCAGCACAAGGCCTTCACCGCTGGTCCTGCCCAGCACAAAGCCTTCACCGCTGGTCCTGCCCAGCACAAAGCCTTCACCGCTGGTCCTGCCCAGCACAAAGCCTTCACCGCTGGTCCTGCCCAGCACAAGGCCTTCACCGCTGGTCCTGCCCAGCACAAAGCCTTCACCGCTGGTCCTGCCCAGCACAAAGCCTTCGCCGCTGGTCCTGCCCAGCTCAGAGCCCTCTACGCCGCTGGTCCTGCCCAGCTCAGTGCCCTCTTCGCCGCTGGTCCTGCCCAGCTCAGAGCCCTCTTCATCGCTGGTCCTGCCCAGCACAAAGCCTTCACCGCTGGTCCTGCCCAGCACAAAGCCTTCGCCGCTGGTCCTGACCAGCTCAGAGCCCTCTACGCCGCTGGTCCTGCCCAGCTCAGTGCCCTCTTTGCCGCTGGTCCTGCCCATCTCAGTGCCCTCTTCGCCGCTGGTCCTGCCCAGCTCAAAGCCCTCTTCATCGCTGGTCCAGGACTCTTTACCGGGGAGCCTCCCCATGAAAATTTTGGGGGGGGGCAATACACCTCCGGACCAGCCCGATCCGCCAGGACCGCCAGAGGGGTGGTCTCCTGTTCCGCCCTGGCCGCCTGAAGGGTCGTCTCCGCCGTGGCCGCCTGAAGGGTCGTCTCCGCCGTGGCCGCCCGAAGGGTCGTCTCCGCCGTGGCCGCCAGAAGGGTCGTCACCGCCGTGGCCGTCTCCTCAGCCAGCACTGCCCTGGCCGCCTGCACAGCCTGCTCCGCCCTGGTCGCCTGCACAGCCTGATCCGCCCTGGTCTCCCGTTCTGCCACAGTCTCCAGGCCCTCTGCCGTTCCACGGGCCTGGCCCTCCACCCCGCCCCCGGGTCCGCCTCCGCTCCACCACCCTCCTGAACTATTTCCTGAGGAGCATCTGGAATCTGCTCCTTAAGTGGGGGGCTATGTCATGATTCCTGTCCTGTGTTTCCCTTGTCTGGTGTGCATTTTTGTTATTTCCTGTTCTGTGCCATGTTTTGTAGTCCTTTGTAGTCTTTCTTGTTTATTAGTCTCCCCAGGTGTTTCAGATTAACCACGCCCCCTTGTTATCTTGTTTAGCTTGTTAGTCTCTGTATTTAAACCCTGTATCTTGTTTCAGTGTTTGTGGGTTCTTGTTTGTGTATGTTGGCTGTTTGGTTCCTGTGTCCTGTTTCCCGAGTCTGAGTTTGTGTAGGTTTTGGTTTATTAAATAAAGTTTGCTGCATGTGGATCCTGCTTCCTCCTATCATTCAGCCAGCAGCGTTACAGCTATATTGTTATTATACGTGGCTACTTATTTTTCCTTCTTGTTGATTTCTGAATAGGCTAATAATAAAATGTGTTTGTTTCCCTCTCAACATGACCCGGTGCGCTGCGCACAAGCGCACATCTTTGAGATATAAATTAATAAATTTGAATAAAACACAAGGCCTACATCATAAAACTCAGAAGAGTGTGTATTTTAATATCTCTGTTGTTCTCTGTTCTCCGGTTGTTAGGTAGTCAGTCTGAATGACAGTTCATGCGTTCACGTTAATATAGGCCTATCATATAGTCAATGCATTATTCTTTTCTTTTTGTATTAGTGTTAAAAATATTTAATTTACAAATAATTATATTGATTTATATCTTCATTTATTATAAAAAAAAAAAAAAATACTGGTGTGGGCGACCATGGTAGGCTAACAGCCGTCATTTGCCCTGCATAGTGCATACCCAGCTGATGCAAAGCGTAGGTGAATTTATATCTACACAGAAGAAAGCCCTGTCTAGTATTTTCCCCAGTACGGGTTGTGTCGAGCCATTCGTTAGTCTGGTTGTTTGATGAAAAAAAGCTGAAATGTAGTTGCAATAAACGCGTTAAGAATCCGCACAACGGAGGACTCTTATTCTGCAGTGCAGAACTGAGGAAGAACTGGGGCACGTTCAAGTTCAAAACGGTGCGCAACGTTTTGCTACGGTTTCCGGGTTGAACGTCATGTTTCCTGGAAACGGCGTGCACCGGTGTGCAACGGGGTTTGAGATACGTTTTCTCTTGTTTGGTGGGTGTGTCAGAACTGCAGTCCAATCAGCAGCAACATGTATATAAAGCACACGGTATTAAAGTGAACCCGCACAATGGGTTCAAGGAAAGTAATTTACAAATGTGTTCGATGCAGCTCGGTATACGCAACAATAGGGGTGTGCCGGTTTCAGAATTGGTGATGACAGTTATGTATGACGTGAGTCAAATGTGACGGTTCGTAACATAACCGTCGTCGTCGTCGTCGTCGGGGGGTGGGGGGTGGGGGGGTTTGCGACGTTCGTGACGTTCGTCTGTTATAACTTAGTTTGAATAAAATTAATATTTGTGTAGTGTTCAATGTTGTTATCAATAGAGATACGCGGATGGGGGTATTAGTTCATCCGCAACCGCATCACAAAACTCATCATCCACACCAACGTTTTTTGACCAGATTTCAAAGCCGCACCCGGACGATGGACGATGCAATGCTCTGCTGATGCGAGCCGCAAGAAAGCATTAGTCTGTTCTAGAAAGAATACAGCAAAGATATTTAATGCTAATGTATGAGGCATAGGCCTACGCTGAGTTTCATTAATTTACGATGAGATGCGCTCTAGTTCAACTTCACAATGCAATGCAAGTGAACGCGGCGCATCGGAGCCTCAATGTGACGGTTATATTGTCTCCTATACTTTTTATTTATTAAATACATGCAATTGGTTGATAAAACATTTATTAAAATTAAGATACAATTTGTATAAAACGAAATTCGCTTTAAAGAAATGCTATCTATAAAGCAAAACTTAATGAAGTGGTAAAAATCATGTCTGACGAATTACAAAACAAAACTTCATTAAGTGGTAAAAACCATGTCTCCTGATTGCAAATGTTCATTGCTAATGTTTATTATTGCAAATGTTTTTCATTTGTTTAATAAATCTCATAATGATGGCACATCACTATATCATAGCTTTTATTTCTATCTCAAATGATTGGCGGTCGCTTGGCAAAGAATCAAATACAGTTGGAAACGACGTAGACCATTAATAACACAGACTGTTAACAATTGTTTTTAATTAGTATTTAAACATTCTCTATGATAAAACATTAGGGCTGGGTTTCGATTCAAATTTCAAGAATCGATTCGATTCCGATTCTCAAGATCTTGAATCGATTATCATTATTCGATTCGATTCGATCCGATCCGATCTGATCCGATCCGATCTTCGAGATTTAGATAATGGTTTTTGAAAAAAGCATTTTTTTCCAGCTGTTACCTGAATTACAGGACTGTAGTTATGCAACATATTGATACTATTATTATAGACATTCAACTGCAAATTAATGGAGTATTGGTGGTTGTAAAGAACAATCCCCCTTCCAGAGTGTTGATACAACTGCTTTCACAAACTTGCACTGGTGTAGACGACCGAGGACGCAGAGGTATATCAGCAGCAGTAGACCGATTATTTAGACGCAAACCTGATGTATTATTAAAAATGACATTAAGAATTTTCCAAAATGCTTTTACAGTTCAGATGCAAATGCACCTTTATTTTTTATTTTAATGATCAACATTTAGAACACATTTGTCCTAAGCCAGTGCAAATGTAAACAGATTGTTGGTTACTGGCTTCAGTAAACAGACAACGTAGAGATGCGCGGATGGGCTATTATTTCAACCGCATCACAAAACTCATCCGTCCGCACCAACGTTTTTGACCAATTTTCAAAACAGCACCCGCCCGCCATCCGCTTAATGTATGCATATATTTTTTATTTGATTGGCTAACCGCCCGCCACCCATCCGAATTTAATTAAAATATAATTTTTCGTCACGTCATCATCCGCCCGATCCACGGTTTATCCGCATTGCTTCTGAACCCGAAATGGTGCCAGATCGCAGCTTTGAGCGTTTCTGGAGTTTTCAAAGCAACCGCTTGCTTAACGTTACTGACGTTGTTTTAATGTCCTTCCACCTCGCGCGCATGCGTGAATTCAATGACGCGGCAAGTTAAAGTTCACGGGGAAAATCGATCCTCTGAGTTACGGATCGATCTTTAGAAATTAATATGAAAATCGATTCAGAATCGGTGAATCGATTTTTTCAACACAGCCCTATAAAACATGTTTGTAAAAAATATTTTAATAACATGGTTTTGGCGGTTATAGAGTTGTAATGACAGTGTTCAACTATAACCGTCGGTCTCACGGTTATATGCTAACCGTCACACCCCTACGCAACAACTGAGGATATTAGAAGACATGTTTATCGTAAGTTTTATTGTAAAAATATAGGATATCAACATAATGATGTAGTTGTTTATATATTTAGCTTCATTGCAAGTGTATGACATTTGGTATAGAAATAAACAATGGTTTATTTAATTAAGTGCTTTTCCTAAAAATGAGAAAGAAAATACAGGGTATTAAAACAGTATGAACTACAAATAAAGTCAGTATGTGAGGCTAAATAGATGTGTTTTAGTCTGAATTAGGTAAGATGTGTGCTTCCATTTCAGTTTCAGCAATCCCTTCACTCGATTGGGATATTCTCTTTTGTTCTGGGCGGCAAGTACAGTAACTGTAACATCGGGCATATTTTTAAACACATATTTATACCGACTTCATCAGGCTCCGAAAATTCTTCACAAAGAACACAAAGAATGGCCTTCTCAGCTGCCATAGTTGCAACTCTTGCGTCATCAGAACAGTGTGTTCAACGCATCACCGTTTCTGTTTAAAAAACGTTGTGCAACGTTTTGTCGGGGCTGAACGCAGCCCTGATGACTTCGGCTGACAAATCAGAGGAAAGGGGCGTTTCATTCCCGCCCACGTGTAGAAATCGAATATTCCAGAATAATCGAATATTTTATATTCCATATAAAAATTCTTCATTTTTATACCTCAGAACGAAAAATGAAAAATCAAGCTGAATTCCTTTTTTGATTTTGTTTTGTTTTTTGGAAAAAATGAAAACACGAAAAAGGAACCGTTTTCTAATTTTTCTACTTTCAATATTAAATAAAAAAAACAACTGAACGAATGATACACTGAATCAGAAGAGAAAAGCAATCTGAATGGGACATACATGCAAAATAAGAGTCTCTGTAATCTTGTAGCGGTCTGGCATGTGAGTGACCATGTCGGTCATGCTGTCTTCTGAGGTCCGCACCAGTGTGGGGCCAAACACCAGGGCCAGATTTCTAGGCTCCATCTGGAGAGCAAGGAGAATCAGTTTTAGGGTAAATTTTATCAGAAATTACTCCTCAATGTAGGTGTTTCTTAAACTTCAGGAACTTTTATGTATATGCAAGTTTTCTGATAATATAATTAACATATTAAAGTGTAGCAATAAAATAAATGTAACAATTATATTAATACTAATTATAAAAATTCCCACAGAGTTGCTTGATGCAAGTAAATGTTGGTCTAATTATTTTATGGTTTCTATGCTGTTTATGTGTCAGAATACATGATCATGTAACTAGGCTATAGGCATATTTATATTTAAAAACTATATTTAAACTTCCAAAAACCTGTAGCGTTTTTTTCCGAATTTTGTCCGACTTGATCCCATAGACAGTAAAAGAAATGGACACAGCGACCCCATTGGATTCAACAGAGAAAAGTGAAGTCAATTAGAAGCTCTCACTTCCTGATGGCTGAGCATACTGTGCAGACTCAAACTGAGCTTGACGACGTAGATGTGATGTGAGCAACCTGTCTGTCTTCTAGTAGCTGTGCCAAGAGAAATCTGAATCATTCCCTTCCAAAACTTGCAGAGACGGAGAGTGTGAGTAGGAGGTATCCATGAGCTAGGAGCAGGAGCAACTTTTGCTAAGTATTCTGATGAATTATTTTGTCATTTTGCCTCCACGTCCCCCCGATTGCCTGCGAGCTTCTCCTCCTGTTCATATGGTAATTTCTCTACTGTGCGACAGAGAGTCGCATGGTTATAACACAATCGTTAGCCTATTTTTACAAAAACTGCTTCTGCGGGGCCATAACGTAAGATACAAGGTAATGGAGCCTTTTATACATTTTTGTGTTTCTTTAGAAATAAATAATGGATAAATGGAGTCTTTAAACGCCTCAGATGTAAAGTTATTGGCTGTCAAAGTGATGCCAAAATGAATGGGAGTCAATGGAATGCTAACAGCAGGTGAGGGTCTGCTAATCAATGGTGGCGCCCAGGGAAGTGTTAGGTCTTGTATGAGTAGTAAGCACGACACCGTATATCTTCAACCTCTCATTTTATTCCGAACAGTAACTTCACATGTTTAGCACTAAGCACACTTCTTCTCTCCCTTTGTTTCACCCACTTCTTCTTCTTACAACACAACGTCCCTAGAGGTAGCATTATGAATTGCAGTACATGACACAACATTTCCACTCTTTGTAAAAACATTCTTAACTTAACAGAAGGAAAACATGTACTCTGAGTAAAGTAGCTGTGACAACCTAGACAACTATTCAGTAACAGTCCGTACATTATATTCAATGCATGTAAAACAGTGACATCTCTGTTAACTAGTAACTCATAACATCAATACATGAATGGTCAGCAAAAGCAGTCAGTTGACATTTGATTTGAACATATTTAATAACATTCCTTTACTGTTACTTCAAACACTTTTGTAAACCAAAGAGCGATTAACTCATTCAGAACCGTTTTTTTTTTCTCTCTCTCTCATTGAGAGCTACACCTGTGCAACTTGGATGTAAAACAGTCCTGTTTAGTGTATCTCATAGTCCTTGTGCCAAACAGGCTTCCGTCTCATACGCGAGACTTTCACAGAACTGTGTGTAGTGTTGGGTGTTTGCTGTAATGTGTTACTGGCACAGTCAGTCAATCCAGGCGAGTATGCCAGGTGAGCAGCTTTTTCCCATCACTGAGCAGGAATGTGTTGGGTTCCACTCTCTTCTCTACTCTTACAGGAGCAGAAAATCTAGGATGACCTTTTGGGGTTGCACAAGGACACCTTATTCTCACTCTCCCTCCCACGCCAAAGAGAGGATTGCGAGCACTGCGTTTGTGATCAGTGTATAATTTCATTTTGTCCTGTTTCTTTTTCACACGTTCACGGACAGCAGCAAGATCACATTTGCCCTCCCCATGTAAAGGCAGGATGTTAAGCTTGGTTCGCATCTTACATCTCACACCCATCGTAGCGTGAGGGGTTGCCCGATACACCTGGAGCCACTCTGTAACAGCTCTGTTCCATGGTTGTGAGTGTTGAATGGCTGTCTGGATGCAACCTTTCAGTGCACGGTGAAATCTTTCAACAGCACCATTAGATGCAGGATAGTACACAGATGTACGAATGTGTTTTATATCTCGTTCCTTCACAAACTCAGCAAAGACAATTGAGGTGAACTGTGTACCATTGTCCGTAACGATACATTCTGGGTTGCCATGACGGCTAAAAACCGTACTCAGAAATTTGACAACATCCTCAGTAGTTGCACTGCTAGCAAATGCAAGCTCAGGCCACTTGGAATGATAGTCTGTGAGCGTTATAGCATATCTGCAACCAGGGGTGGCTGTTTCAAATGGTCCGACTATATCCAGACCCAGTTTTTTCCACGGACCCTCAGGAAACTGAACTGGCTGCAGAGGTGCTGGATGCGTCACAGCAGATTTGTCATTGGACTGGCAGGGAATGCATGTAGCGATAGTTGACTGGACCTGAGAGTCCATCTGCGGCCACCAGTAAAGATCCCGCAACCTCTGTTTTGTGCGGACTACTCCTTGGTGAGACTTGTGTGCCAAGGAAATCAAAGTGTGTCGCAGGGCCACAGGAACTAACAACATTGTTCCTCTGAAAATGAAAGCATCTTTCACTGCGAGTTCATCTCTCACTCTGAAGTATGGAATCATGTCCTGACTCACCGCTTTGATGGAGGGTGGCCAGCCATGTGTAATTTGCTTTCGCAGCTTTTCTAGTTCAGGACAAGCAGCACAGGTAGTTTCAAAATCAGTCACTGAAAGAGAACACAATGTTGAGGAAATTAATGCAACTATTTCAGGCTCTAAATCAGAAGAGGAGTCAGCAGGTGCCGGTATGGGAAGACAAGACAAGCAGTCTGCTGTATGGTTCTGGGAACCCGGCTGATAAACAACGTCATAGTCAAAACAAAGCAGACGTGCTGCCCAACGAGCAATCTGCATTCTGGCTCTCCCCATGCCTTTTGTAGTCAGTAAGGTGGTGAGTGCCTGGTGATCTGTGTGAAGTGTAAAACAATGGCCCCACACGTACGTTCGCCATTTTTCAGTAGCCCACACACATGCCAGAGCCTCCTTCTCCACTATAGAATTTTTTTTTTTCAGCATCAGTGAGTGTGCGGGAAGTAAAAGCCACTGGTTTTTCTGTTCCGTCTGATTGCACTTGGGCGAACACTGCACCCAACCCGTAGTCACTGGCATCTGTTGAAATGACTGAATGAAGTGTGGGGTCATAAATGGCAAGGGCCGGACTGGACACAAGCATATGTTTAATGTTCTCAAAACTGCTTTGAGCAGCAGGCGTCCAAGAAAATTTTCTTTAGCGCACTCACGCATTGAGGCAACAACTGTCGCAAACCCAGGAAGGCATTTTGAGTACCAGGACACTAATCCTAGGAAGGATTGCAGAGATGCTGCATCAGATGGAGGCGGAGCTTCACGGACAGCATCTAGATGAGCGTTGATTACATGGCCCAGAAACCGCAGTGAAGTCTGTTTGAAATTGCATTTTTTATCATTTAACACCAGCCCAGACTCTTTCAATTTCTGCAACACAGCACTGAGTCATGCTCCTCATTTCTTTCTCCATACACGATAACATCATCCAGGTAATTTTTGACACCTGGTACACCCTCCGGGATGGTGGCCATCATCTTTTGGAAAGCAGAGGGTGCCGAAGCCAGGCCATAGGGAACCCTGCAAAATCTGAACAGGCCGTCATGAGTGATAAAAGCTGTAATATCTCTACACTCCTCATGCAGGGGAAGCTGATAGTATGCATTAGCCAGATCAATAGTAGAAAATACTATAGCACCCCTAAGGCTGGTAAGCATTTCATCAATGTGTGGTAATGGATAACAGTCAGTAATGACGGCTTTGTTAACTTCTTTCAAGTCGGCACACATTCGTATCCCACCTGTTTTCTTCCCAGTAACAATGATGGGGGACACCCAGGCTGAAGCATCCACGCGTTCGATGATGCCTGCTCTCAGCAGAAGATCTAATTCAGCTGAAAAAGACGCTCGGACTGCAAAAGGTAAGCGTCGCAATTTCTGACGCGCAGGTTTTACTGTGGGGTCAATTTTTGCCTTGTGGACAAAGTTTTTTACACATCCTCTTTCAGTATCTGTCAGGGATGTGATATTGGTGGCCATGACTGAGGAGCAGACATTATCACCCTTTATTTGAAGTTTTAGGGCAGAAATCAAGTCCATGCCTAACAAAGCAGTCCCTTTATCCACAACGAAGAATGTGGCAGCAGCTGACGCATTTGATACACACGCTTGTGCTTGCAGGCATCCGAGTACAGGTATGTATTCCTGTGTATAAGTCACCAGACGGATGGCAAGTGTTGATAATTGTGTGGCACTGAAGTGGTGTTTATAAATGTGAAGAGGCAATATAGACACAGAAGAACCTGTATCCACAACGAATTGTACTGTGGTACTAGGTGAAGCAGGAGTATTGACAGTCACTTCGCAATGTAGTTTCTTTGGTACTTCGGCAGAGTTCTCTAGATACAGCACTGTGACGTCATGCACTTGCACCTCGCACACATCACTCGCTGGGGCTGAATGGCACACACGAGCAAAATGTCCCTTCTTGTTGCATAATTTACAAAACACCTTTGCAGCTGGGCACTGTGCTGAGTTAGCTAGGTGTTTGTCTGAACCGCATCTGAAACATGACTTACGGGTCGAAGAAGCGGGGGCAGCAGTCGGACTTGAACAGTGATTCCCTCTTGCATGATGTGGCATGACTTGTACTGGAGCATCTCTGTCGGCCGTCATTCTCTTTGCGTGCTCAGCCGCGGCTTCTAATTGTGTTGCAAGGGTAGTTGCTTTCTGTAATGTCAGGTCCGGCTCGAGTAACAGTCTCTGTCTAATATCATCACTGTGCAAATATTCCAGCAATTGATCGCAAATCATATCATCCACTTTATCACCAAAGTCACAGTTAGCGGTGAGTGCATGTAAAGCAGCAACGTACTGTTGTATGTTTTCGTTTGAAGCTTGTACTCTTTTTCTGAATGTATGCCGCTCCACGACAACATTAACTTTGGGCATGAAGTGTTTTTTTAAAGCATCAACAGCGGAATCGTATGTCTCACCGGTGTAACTTCACATGTTTAGCACTAAGCACACTTCTTCTTGTCTCCCTTTGTTTCACCCACTTCTTCTTCTTACAACACAACATCCCTAGAGGTAGCATTATGAATTATAGTACATTGTAACAATCGGCCTAATCGGTAGAGTTACATGAGCTAAAAATGGGGTCAGATTAAACTGTGTGAGTTTTTGAAGTGTTTTAAAAGATGAGATGACAACAGAAATAAAGTGAATAAATGAAGTGTATTTACAGTTTCTACCAGGAACTTAAAACAACACAATACAACAAAGAAGCCTTAGGCTGTTAAAAGCATAGTCCATTGGTTCCATACCATAAAACAGTCCTTAAGAGTCCTTGTGTGCTGTAAGTCCCAATGTGTAAGTGTCCACCGGTGTATATACAATCCAACTGTAGTGATAATCCAATGAAAGTGATGTGGTTTGCTGGAATGGTAAGTCCTTAAAAGCAACTCCTCGATCCAGCTTTGGTCCTCTTGACAGAGACCTTGTTTGTTTGCCATGCTGCTTCCTTTATGCTGGCTATTTCCTGTTTCCTGTCATGTGATTGCTCACATGACAGGCAGACCATAATCATTTAAAGACATACACACATAAAAACAGATAAGAGGAATAAAATGGACTAAAATGACTAAGACAACATGTAAACCTATTAAAACTCTAATATACATAAAATCATTATAATATACAGAGTGGTTAAAACGTGTCATGTGTGACAGTGTCACAACATGACACAACAGGAAGCTTCAATTTTTTATGAAACATTGCCCCCCTGCTTGATCCAGCGCAGACGCCACGTGACAGTGACGTATGCCATCAAAGTACTGCGAGTGCGATTCGAGAGTAGCCGGAGAACTCAGCCAGCGCAGCTTCTCAAGAGTGGCTGCACTCGGCTGCAGGAGCTCTGATGATGACACAGCTGTTCCACGATTGGTCGGATTCACCGCATGACAAATATCACATGTGTTTCGTGTTTATTCAAACACCTTTAGTTCCTCTAAAACTAACAAATCATTTTTTTATAACAGTAAACACTCTTTTCATGTAGTTGCGATGTTATATTGTGTCATGTTTATCAAATTAAAACTGATTAAAAAACGTAGACTCCACTTCATTGATAGTAGCTTATGTTGAACTTAATTCTTGTTCAAACAGACACAATATGAAGCAGTACATAAAGTATTGAATGAAAATGTCTCTGAAACATTATTTGGCAAATATTGCATTTATTTCACTTCAGCTGTGGTAAAGTATGCAAACACCACGTGAGCGGTCACTACGGGAACCAGAAAGTGTCCGATTTCACGTCTCCTTTTGCAGCTCCTCCCCGCCTGCACGCGGCTACTCTCGCCGATCGGATACATCCAGCCGCAGCCGATGTCGAACACACCTTTCGTTTTTCGTGGATCACGTGTTTCTCTGAAAACAACACGCGCTCTGGCACGGAGCTTCATGAGAAATTGCGCTGCGTACTCAATACGCGCTTTGAAGCTTCTGTTTATGCAGCCGTATTGTAATAAAATAAGAGGCAGACAAGCGAGTGCAGCTCAGCAACTGTATTCACAACAGAACAGCCAGAGAACGGGCAGACAAAAGCAATCGACTGCCGATCGCATGATTCATTACATTCCGTAACATCCCCCTTTACAAATATGAACTAAAGAATTCCCTTCTAAAATATGAAGTAAATAAGAACAAAATACTATATAAACTTTAGGCCACATAACATTTAAAGCGACTGCAATAAACTTCAAGTTAGGCACTAATGACCTGCAGTATCGCTGACTATAGAGTCCTTGTTACATTAACTGTTCTTTTCCTTTCCAAAAACTGGCACAGCAGCATTTCTAACCTTTTACAAATCAAGCCTCTTAGGTGGCTTGGACAATCGGCCAGCCCTAGTGTAAGTGTGTCCATCAGATGATGAGGGTTTGACAGGGCCAAGTGAAGCCTGTGGCACGAGCTTCGCAGGAGGTGAGTCAGCGGATGAAAGGGCCTCTGCAACACTCCCTTGCAGCATAAGAGGCAATTCGGGTTCAGTACTGTCCAATGCTTGTGTGGTGGTTGACTCTGCCGTTCTTAGGTGCACTCGGTCTCGTCTATATAGGGATCCACCCACATTCACAAGATAAGAGCGCGGTGCCACTTTCTGAAGACAGGTTCCGACCCTCCATAGCGCAGGGTTTTCCCCTGGAAGGGGCTTCATGCGGATCCTCTCTCCTATGTTCAGCTCTGGCAGATCACGAGCTGACCTATCATAATAGGATTTTGCCAACTGCTTTCGGTGGTGAAGCCGCTCCACAACCCCAGTTACAACACTTGGCTCCAGAAGCTTGTTTGTTACTGGAAGAGACGTTTTCAGTCTCCGCGACATTAACCTTTGTGCAGGGCTACTGTCCATGTATTCAGTAGGGGTGTTTCTCCAATGAAGGATTGCTTTCCAAGGGTCAGTTCTTTCGTGCATAGCTTCACGCAGAAGGTTCTTAGCAATCTTGACGGCTGACTCAGCCTTTCCATTTGATTTTGGATGTCTTGGTGAAGAAGTGACATGCTCAAATTCCCAGCTGGAGGCAAGACGCTTAAACAGAGCACCAAACTGAGGGCCATTATCTGTGATCACTCTATCTGGCTGACCATGTCGAGCAAACTGAGCCTTGCAGCGCTTAATGACCGTCTCTGCAGATAGATCAGTAAGCAGTTCAATCTCCCAAAAATCTGAGAAATGATCCACAATTAGAAGATAGTCCTTTTGCCGGTGACTAAACAAGTCCATGCTGACGATCTGCCATGGCCTGCTGGGGATGTCATGAGATAGCATGGTTTCCTTCTGTTGGTTGTGCGCAAATTCATTGCAAGTCGAGCAGTTATTCACAAAGTCTTTGATTTCTGCTTGCATACTAGGCCAATACAGTGTGTCACGGGCTTGACGATAACATGCGTCACCTCCTATATGGCTTGAATGTATACGCTTGAGCATCTCTGGACGTAGTGACTTGGGGATAATAGCTTTCTGTCCACGGTACAAAATACCATCTTGCACACTAATTTCATCTTGATAAGGCCAGAATTCTCGGATGATGCGTGTTGTTTTTTTCTTTCTCATCAGGCCAGCCTGCAAGGACAGTGGCCTTAAGGGCCTGTAGTGCATCATCCCTTTCAGTATGCTCCCTGATTGTCTTCAGCTGCTGGTCCGTTACATTCAAGTATTCTGCTTGGTTGATGAGTTGTACATCATCTTGCTCTTTCTGCAGATGGCATATGGCATGCCGCTGGTAAATTTATCCCTTGCCTGTACAGTCAGCAGCAGCCCTGCTCAACATGTCACTGATGAACATTTTAGGCCCTGGCTTGTAGACAACCTTGAGACTATAGTTTTGAAGTGTCATGAGCATGCTTTGAAGTCGCTTGGGTGCACTGAGAAGTGGTTTGCTGAATATAGTGATCAAGGGTTTGTGGTCAGTCTCTGCTGTGACCAACTCTCATCCATACAGGTACTGGTGAAATCTTTGGCAAGCGAAAACGATACTGAGACACTCTTTCTCGATTTGAGCGTAATTTTTTTCTGTGGGAGTGAGGGCTCTTGAAGCGAAGGCGACAGGCTGTCCTTCTTGCATAAGACAGCACCCAAGACCACTCTGGCTGGAGTCACTTTGTACTGTGATGGGCTTAGTAACATCATAATAGCGCAGCACAGGCATCGATGTGGCCATGGATTTAAGCTTGCGAACTGCATCGTCATGTTTGGGTAGCCAGTGCCAAGGTGTGTTTTTGTAGAGCAAGCGCCGAAGTGGCTCGCAAACAGTTGACAAGTGGGGCATGAACTTGGCTAAATAATTAGCAAAGCCGATGAGACGCTGCATACCTTTCGCATCTGTGGGGTTGGGCATGTCCATGATAGCCCTCACCTTCTCTTGGTCGGGCTTCAAGCCTGTGAATGAAATGATATGACCATGGAACTTCACTTCAGGGACCTTGAATTGCAATTTTTTTAAGCAGAGTTGTAGAATGACCTCTCTGCAACGCTCCAACAGGGCCCGAAGCTTGAGATCATGATCACTTTCAGCTTGCTGGTCTGTGTCACCGCAGCCAACGACAAGAATATCATCAGCGATGGGCTCAATCCTCTTTAAACCTGTTAACAGTTCATGCTGTTTCCGCTGATACACCTCAGGTGCCACTGAGACACCAAATGGGAGCTTTAGCCACCGTTTCCTGCCCCATGGGGTCCAGAATATGGTCATGAAGGTGCTCTCTTGGTCCAGCTTGCACTGTAAGAATGCATGTTTGGCATCAACCAAGGTGAAGATCCTTTCTTTAGGCAGTTTGTATAGCACATCCTCCAGAGTTGGCATTATATAATGAGAGCGTTTCAGAGCTTTGTTCAGGAACGTTGGGTCCAAGCAAATCCTCAGCTTGTCTGGTTTTTTTACGATCACCTTTTTGCTGATCCAATCTGTTGGCTCTGTAACATCTGCAATATGACCCTATGCCTGATACGCATCCAGTTGGGCTTTGATGGCTGCTTTCATAGCGATTGGAACATTCCGGGGGGCACACTGTACCGGTGTAACACTGGTATCCAGCTCAAAGTGGACCTCATCAGGCAGAGATTCCACAGGCAAGTTGAACACATCACTGTATGTCTCAATTAATTGTTCCTTAGTCAGAGGTTTACACCGTTCATGTTCCATTTTGAGCACGTCATCTGGGATTGTAAACTGCATCAGACCTAGCTGTTCACAAGTAGATCCTGAGAGAAGTGGACTTTGATTTGTCTCTACTATCTCAAATGACAGTTGATATCACTCTCCTTTGACCAAACATTCTGTTTCAAAAACACCCATGGAGTCCAGCGACTCGCCTGAGTACAGCCGTAATTTGACGTTACTGGGGCGGAGTGGTGTGTGCGGTGCCACCTTAACTTTATCCTTGTAGCTCATCACATTGCATGTTGCCCCTGAATCTAACTGACAACGCACTGACTTGCCATGCAATCGCAGGGAAACAAACCATTTCTTTCCTTTCATGTGCACCGTGCTAATGGACTCAACTGTGTAAATATCCTCATCACTGTCCCCAACCGGCTCCTCCATGGAATATCCCATGCAGTGAAGCTTCCCCTCTGTAGATTTGCTTTTGTTTTTAAGGCACACTTTAGCAAAGTGATTATCAATTCCACAGAGTCTGCAATTTTGCCGTATGCTGGACAATGATCCCTACCTCTTGAATGCACATTACCACAGTATCGGCATGTCTTGTTTGTGTCTAAGAGTCTAGGTGAATTACTCTGCTTCCGCTGTTTAGGCTTGGAAACCAAGCAACAGCGTGAACCGTTTCGGCTGGAGGCATGCACGCTCAATCCATCGCTCTCATATGCATAGTGGTCTGTTCAACTGTACGACACATCTCAATGGCTGTGAGCAGTGTTAATGTTTTTTCACTTAACAACCTGCGTCTGGTCCCTTCATTTGTAATGCCCAGTACGATTTTGTCACGAATCATTTCATCCTTCAATCCACCATAATCACAAATTGCAGCTTTTTCTCTCAATCTGGTCACAAAATTGTCTATGGATTCCCCTTCCTCCTGTTTACAACAGCCGAACACATACCTCTCATAAATTACATTCCTAGCAGGCTTGAAGTATGCGTCCAATGCATCTAGGATGGTTTTAATGTCTCTCTGTTGCACGTCTGTGAGATTCAAATTGTGCCGGTAAACATGTCTGCATTCAGATCCCTTCATACTTCTCAATGTGGCAGCTTGTACCTCCCTGTTCTTTTCAGCCAGGCGCGTGACCAGCGCATAATCCTCGAACTCTGCTCTGAATAAGTCCCAGTTAGCGCTCCAGCATCCGTTCATGTTCATCGGTGACGGCGGAGGTATGTTAGCCGTGATGTGGGCTGGTACGGCGCCAGATGGGCGAGGCGCGGCTGCAGCATTATCAGCATCCATAATCGAAAAAATGATCGGAATCAGCAGTTACAGCGTGAACTTAAGGACGAACGCGCTAGGCATCTTCTGACACCATGTTTATGCAGCCGTATTGTAATAATATAAGAGGCAGACAAGCGAGTGCAGCTCAGCAACTGTATTCACAACAGAACAGCCAGAGAACGGGCAGACAAAAGCAATCGACTGCCGATCGCATGATTCATTACATTCTGTAACAGCTTCAGTGTCAAATGTAACGTCACTACTTTATTTCCTATGCTATATTGGTAATAATTAAGTGTTGTTTTATACATCATTTGCTCAACTGCAGGGCCGTTTGAAGGAATTTGGGGGCCCCAAGCAAAATGGACATGGAGGCCCCCCCAAACACACACACAGACCCCCAACCCCCCCCCCCCCCCCCCGCACGCCCGCACGCAAAGTCTACAGGAACCACAGCATAGCCATATAGTTCACCCACACTTTATATAAATAAAAAATGTTTACAGTTCAAATACTGCTGTTGCATATACTGTGCATAAAATTAGAACATTTTTCAACAATTGAACATTTGCAGTAACCTTGAAGTAACTGTTCAAGATCCATTGGTAACTTATAAAAATAATGTCATATTTGCATAAACTGTCACTACCGTATATCCCGACACTAGCACATTAAGATACACTCTCAGAAGAAAAGGTACAAAAGCTGTCACTGGGACAGTACCCTTAAAAAGGGTTCTAATATGTACCATTTAGGTACTAATATGTACACGTTTGGTACCAATATGTACCTTTGAGGGACTTAAATGCACTCTTTAGGTACAAAGGTGTACCTTTTGAAAAGGTACCGCCACAGTGACAGCTTTTGTACCTTTTTTTCTGAGAGTGTAAGCTATGAAAAAATCATGTTCCTCTGCCTCTTTCTGATTAAATAATGTTTATAGATGGGTTACAAAGTATTTATTAAGTAAAAAGACTGTTTGCTAACAGTTAAATGACAATTAACTAAAGATTAAATTACTAACAATTTACCATCTATTAATGATGGTTATTATAAAGTGTTACCGAAAAGATATGTTAACATTTCCATATTTTGATATTAGAAGGGAAGGGATACAGCTGCTTTCACAACTACCAATGCTTAAAAACATCCCAAGCTAATGTTTGATATGCACAGAATTTATTGTGTGGTTTTCCTAACCCCCATTTGGTAAATAGATTATCACGGTGGAATAGTTAGTATAGCATGCTATGCCACTTTCATCAAAACCTATTACAAAGCTATAGCAATGTCATGTCATTAAATACGATAAACAGTGATTCTGGAACAGATCTGTGTCTTCCTTATCCCGTTAAAAAAAACATATTATAGTATGTAACCATATTCCATCCGTTCGAAAAAAAAGTTGCACTAACTGTTCGTTACAAGCAGCATTTGCCGTCAGGCAGGTAACGTTAGCTAACATAAACATATTTTTGCTAGCCTACCTGCTGCAAAATTACACCATTTGTACAAGACAATTAGAGCTATTTTATCCAGTGTAATTTATCAATTACCACTATCTTGTTTTACTTGCATAATTCCGCTTCATGATGACTGCCGAGGAGGTTTTGTATTTTGCCGGCAGCAGAGATTGCGTGGTTGGCTGGCTGCCGTCAGCGACTGAGGGGGGCCCCCTTGAGGGGGATCCCGATAACAGTGTCATTGCACTTTACTGCATTGACTATCAAAGGGGCGCTCACACAGTTTGTCGTTGCATTTTATTCTTAACCAGTCGTTGTCTTGGGGCCCGAGGCCAGCTCGGGGCCCCAAGCAATTGCTTGGTTTGCTTGCCTTGTCGCAAAAACTGGTAGGGATCAACAGCATCTCCTAAAGGTATTGAAGAAAATGAAACCGTTTTCTTTGCTACTCCTCCTAAAAATGTTGTCCAATTTTGTCCAAAATCTGATCATATGATATTTGAAACAAGCCGCATAGAAATTCATCACAGTCTTCATCAACGAGAACCTCACAAAACACAACGCCGACATAGCTAAAAAAGCACGCTACTTGAAGAAACAGAAGAAAATTCAAAATACTTGGACTACAAACTGTAAAATATTCATCAAACTAAATGGATCACCAGAGGAAGCCAAAGTACTTGTCATCAGGAATTTGGAGGAACTGGATAAGTATCAGTGACGATCAAGATCTGGATTGCAAGGTAACAAACAGCTACACTCAATCATATAACACACGTGGAAAGAACTCATTCTTTTACATTTGAAGACGATGACCTAAGATCTATGATGAACAATGATCAAGACCAGCAGGAACTGAAAACATTTGATTACATTGATTACAACTCACAAGACCCGGACAATAACTTCTTCTAATCTACACCATCAATAATAACTGCAGATACTACACTGATGATCAGTACAACAAAACGATTAAATCAAATGGTAAATTATCAATTATCCACTTCAATAGCAGAAGCCTGTATGCCAACTTTAATAACATTAAGGATTATTTACATAGATTTTCAGAACCATTTAACATTATAGCTATATCTGAAACATGGATCAACTCGGAAAAAGGGATGGACTTTGAGCTGGATGGTTATGAACTTGGAGGAGGAGTAGCAATATATGTAGATAAAACTCTGAACTTTAAGGTGCTGGAAAATATGACAGCTGTGGTTGATAACTTATTAGAATGTATTACAATAGAATTATATGTGGAAAAATCTAAAAATGTCATTATAAGTTGTATATATAGAGCACCTGGCTCGAATATAGAACAACTCAAGGACTGGATGGAGTGTATGTTTACAAAAAAAAGCCATAAAAACATCTTTATATGTGGGGATTTCAATATTGACCTATTAAATCCTAATAAACATAAAATCACTGATGAATTTATTAATACAATGCATAGCATGAGTCTATTTCTGATAATAACTAGACCAAGTAGAATTACATCTTATTGTGCCACCCTGATTGACAATATTTTTACTAATAATATTGAGAACAACACAGTGAATGGTTTATTAATTATTGATATCAGTGACCATCTGCCAGTTTTCACAGTTTATGATTGCAAATATAGGATTAATAAGCCCAACAAGCAAACAGAATTTAGAAGAGTGAGGTCAGAGGAATCTATTAACAGACTGAAAAAATATCTGTTGGCACAAAACTGGGATATAATACATCAGGAAAAAGACATTAACAAGGCATATGACATATTCTTGGAACTATTTAAGTATGTATATGACAAAAATTGCCCAATAAAAGAATATAGCAGAAAATTAAGACATACAAATTGCCCATGGATCACAAAGGGAATACAGAACGCATGTAAAAAGAAAAATACAGTGTATAGGGAATTCATAAGATGGGGAACCAAAGAGAAAGAAAACAAATATAAAAAATATAAAAATAAGTTAACTCAAATTATAAGGGCCTGCAAGAGGGAGTATTATAAGAACAAAATAAATAATAATATAAACAATATTAAAGGAATATGGGACACAATGAATAGTATTATAAGAAATAGTCAGATAGGCTATCCTAAGTATTTTATTGACAACAATAAGGAAAATTACAATATGGATGAAGTGGCCAACAGTTTCAATCAGTTTTTGTAAATGTGGGACCTGAGTTGACCTAGCCGGAAAAATCCCTGATCCTGGGTCATCGGAAGATCATTGTAATAAATTAATAGAAAGAAATCAAAGCTCAATGTTTCTCAGGCCAGTGGATGAGAATGAAATATTGGAAATTGTGAGCAAATGCAAGAACAAAAAGTCTACTGATTACAATGACATTGACATGACTATAGTGAGAAAAGTCATTGAGGAGATCTCAAAACCATTAACATATATATGTAATTTATCATTTCAAACTGGTTCATTTCCAAACAAAATGAAAATAGCCGAAGTCATACCTCTGTATAAAAATGGGAGCAAACACCACTTCACAAACTACAGACCTGTCTCCTTACTTCCACAATTTTCCAAAATTCTTGAAAAAGTCTTTAACAACAGATTAGATACATTCTTGGATGAACATCAGTTACTCACTGACAGTCAGTATGGACAGTCAGTATGGAATAAATAGATCTACATCTATGGCAATAATAGAATCAATTGAGGAAATTACAAGTGCTTTAGATCATAAAAATTATGTAATGGGGGTATTTGTTGATCTTAATAAAGCTTTTGATACAATTAACCATGACATTCTTATAAATAAACTGGAACGGTACGGTATCAGGGGGATTGTATTAGACTGGGTGAGGAGTTATTTAAGTAAGAGACAGCAGTTTGTGAAGTTGGGAAGCTCCAGGTCAGTATGTTTGGACATTGCTTGTGGTGTCCCCCAGGGGTCAGTGTTGGGACCAAAACTGTTTATTTTGTATATTAATGACATATGTTCAGTATCTAAGTTGTTGAAGATGGTATTATTTGCAGATGATACAAATATATTTTGTTCAGGTGAAAACTTACAGCAACTAGCAATGGATGTCACTAAAGAAATTAACAAATTAAAAATATGGTTTGATAGAAATAAATTATCATTAAATTTAAATAAAACTAAAATAATGTTGTTTGGGAATTGCAATATGAATATTCAGGTGAACATACAAATAGATGGGGTTATAATTGATAGAGTTTATGAAAATAAATTTCTTGGGGTAATTATAGATGACAGAATCAGTTGGAAATCGCACATTAATCATGTACAATCCAAACAATCAAGATCAATTGCAATATTAAACAAAGTAAAGCAGGTTCTGGATCAAAAATCACTCCACATGTTGTACTGTTCACTAGTTTTACCATATTTAATTTACTGTGCTGAGATTTGGAGACACAACTACAAAAGTTCATTACATTCACTATCTGGTCTCCAAAAAAGAGCAATAAGAATTATTCACAACGCTGGGTATAGGGATCATACTCACTCATTATTCTTACAGTCAAAAATATTAAAATTCTCAGATCTTGTGAAGTATCAATCAGCCCAAATAATGTTTAAAGCCAAAAATAATCTATTGCCGAGAAATATTCAAATATTATTCAGGGCGAGAGAGGGAGGTTATAATTTAAGGGGGACACATCACTTTAAAACTAATAGGATTTGGACAACCAGGAAAAGTTTTTGCATTTCGAGCTCTGGAGTAAGGCTATGGAACAGTCTCAACGAGGAATTAAAGCAATGTCCAAACATAAATAAGTTTAAAAACAGGTATAAAGATATGGTCTTCAAGGGATACAGGGATGAAGAGGGGGTGAATAATCAATGAGTATTTTTATCTTCAGTTATATTGTGTTGTTATTATTACTTTTTTTTTTATTATTATTTTCTTGAGCTGCTGAAATTTATAATTTATTCTTTCATAGTAGTTATTTAAATATATATATATATATATATATATATATATATATATATATATATATATATATTTTTTTTTTTTTTTTTTTTTTTTTTTCCATTGTTTACAAAATTGATGTACTTTTTGTATTGCTTTGGGGTTTAACAATATGAATATTTGGAACGCGGGTCGTTTATCTGTAAGCTTTGATTTGTGGATAGGGGGTGGGATTAAATACGTTTTTTTTTCTTCTTCACACTCCTTTTCGAATATGCAATGGACAATGACAAAGGTTAAAAAGTTTTTTGGCTGTTACTATTGTTAATTATTATTATTTTTTACTTTTTATTTTATTTTTTTTATTGTGTTATTCTAATTATTTTGATTTGTCTACTTGAGTTCATTTTCTTGACGGATGTTTTTTTGTTTTGTTGTTGTTGTTGTTGTTGTTGTTGCATAAATTCGAAATAAAAATAAAATAAAAAATAAAATAAAATAAATGACAGAACGGATTTTTGATATTCATTACAAGTTCCCAAGAAATACTTCTCCGAAGTTGACCTTCCCTGTGCTTGTTTTATTATGCTAGTTAACTTTGCATGCTAACCAGTTGCCATTCTTTTCGATGTGGCTCTTCAGCTATCTGGTTAAAAATAAGCTACATTAGCAGTTAAGTTAGCTTCGCATGTTAATCGGTTAACATGCTAAGTAATACTTTTGTGGGCTCATTCTTGCCTTGACCGCTCTCCTCAGCAGCCTGAGGAGTGTGCGTCAACTGAATGGTGCAACTTGCTAAGCCACAAGTTTGAATCCTGTATGGCACATGCCCAGACCGCAAGAGGTATTGTGGCCCAAAATGGTGCAAATGTTGATTCTCTTCCAGCCATTGTGTCTTTCTGATAATGTTCTAATCTTAATGTATTGAATACAACATGTGGAACATTTATATACAAAATCTTCATTTTAAGTTAATTCTCACTGAACTCCGGCAGTGAAGCATGTCTTCCGAGTGGCACACAGTGATACACAATGATCGTGTGATCTAAAGATTGTAGGTTCAATTTTTGCCAAGTAGAACTTTATAAAAGTGTGTATAATGTTGTGTTTCATCAATTTTTTTATTATCTAGGCAAGCATTGTACTAATCTTTCTTCGTCTTGGATTTGAAATGTGTTTTTTGTTCATTCTGTGTTCATTCTCATCTGAACTTATGTTAATTTTGAATTCATTCTTATCTGTACTTCTAAACCTATCTGTTTTCCATGTATACTCTATTTCTGCTGTTTTTGCTCTTCTGGCTCTGCACTGCTGTTGCTGCCCATTCAAAAGCTGCTTCAATTGCTGCTTGTAGCTATTACTATGGTAACTACATGTAACGTGAAACAAGAACACTGTCAAATAAATTGTTACCAAAACGTAACAATTTTGAATGGTAGTATATGTATATGCACTGCTGGACTTTGTTTAAATGGACAAATTAAATAAACTAGTTAGAGTTAAAAAAAAAATTCTAAAAGTCCCTAGGGCCAAAAGAGTTGAAGCTGAAGAAACACTAATTTATTTATTTATTTTTTGTTTCTTTGTTTGTTTTTGTTATTGTAGAACAATGTCTAGTACAGCATGAACCTTATTCTTCTCTGAATGGTCCGCAACTGTTTTCAGGTGACTGATTAGAAACTTCAGTGTGTGGTAGTAGTGATCCGGCAGGTCACGTATCTAAAAGAGAAACATAACCAAAGACATCACAAAACTTTGGTAAGAGACTGCAAATGCAAATTTGCTGAAACTGAATTAATAAACTGATGGTACATACAAGTTTCCTCATGGTCTTTAAGCGGTCCCCTGCATCCTCTAAACGGTTGGCGTCAATGAAATCATTATATTTATCTGCAGGTAGAGGGCAGCAGTGAGCTGTGTTTTTAAATATATGCAACACCCATTCAACTCTGACGACAATTCAAAGGCTTTATGTGAATGAATTAAAGAGGGAGTTAAGCTGAATATACCATCTGTAAAAAGAGGTTCTGGAAGCATCCTGAAGAAGGACTTCAGAAGACTGCTGATGACGTTCAGGTCTTTCCATCTCTGTAAACAAACAGTGTGATTCCTGTTCTGATTTATCCCTGCAGATTCTCTGTCTGTTTTTGTCATACTCCCACCTCACCTCCTCGGCAGTGTCTATATCCATGCCCTTGTTGAGCAGATCCTGAAGAGAAGACACCATGGCATTGTTCCCTGGCACTCTGTAGATGCCAGTATATTCCAAACCCATCCCCTCCACCAGACGACAGCATGTCACCACAATCTGTGGGACAAACTACACAAACAAGCATATAATAAAAGTTCATTATACAGCGGGGCAAAGCCTACTGTAACACTTTCTGACTTTCTCAGTTTGTGTAAATCCACTCGGGTTTAGAGTATTTATTTTTTTCAACATTAATTTCACACATCTAGTACAATTATGTGGTCTTGTTTCATTATGACAGTGTATACTTTTTTCTTTATTAACCCCGAAAGAATTAACGTCACAGTCCAGCTTAAGTAAGTTCAGTGATGGTTCATTTTTATTGTAAAGTTATTAATATAGTTAATTTATATATATATATAGCTGCTCTGGAGAAAACAGTGATGCCATCATCCAGCTCAGTTCAGTTCTCATAAAATGGTGTCAATGCAGGCAGATCAATAATATTGTTGAATATTAAATTAAATGTCCCCAACTAAGCAAGCCAAAAGCCAAAGGCGGAAAAGGCTACAAACAGTGAAATGTGAAATGTGACAACATGCCCAATAGACCTTATTCAGATCACGGCCATGAGAGGTATGAAAGTTAGGCTGTAAGGGATAGACTTGCTGTGTTTTCAATAGCATCTACTGTAAAAAGCTGTATAGAGCTTTTTTTTTTTTTTTCAGAACAATCCAAAAACACTTTAAATAACAGTACAACCCACTAAAGATGTCTATCCAGCCACGGCTTGTCTGTGTATTTATATATTCATCCAAAACATAGACCTCTATATAAACTGAATTGATAATAAATTGTAAATGTGTTTAGAATAGTGCAACAAATATTTTTCAGATTTTCTAGAATATTTTAAGTCATAAAGTGAGCAGGATATTATTTTAACGTATGGCTTTGGCAGGCGAATATCGTGATACAGAGTGGCGCAGTGGGGGCCTGAGTCCTCCGCAGCTCTACAGTGGTCCCACAGTTTTCCAATGTAAATCTGTGTTGAAAAATGGAACTGCAGTACGCTCTAATTGAGAGCCTGAAATAAAAGGGGTACCGCTCATCTGCCTCATCTATAAGCAAGGACTAAAATAAAGCAATTTAATATTAATTAATATCGATTCTTAAAGTAAAAAAAAGTCTATAATAAAATAATAATACATATAGCTGCAAGCAGCAATGACGGGCCCAAGGCTGTGGCACCTTTAGGGTAACTGTGCACAATGGGCAATATGAAGTTAAACCTGGTAAAATAACCATATCAAAGTTACACATCTACTGCATCATGCTGAGATCCATGAGATAAATTTACGATTTTTTATTGATTTTTTATTGATTTTTTATTTTATTTGTTTATTCTTAAGCCAAGCATAAGCATACTTATATAAAATGGGACTAAAGGCGCATTTGACTTTATTCTCATTTAAAACACTGTTGTGCACAGATGGCACAAAAATTCAGCTCAGCACTTTTCTTAAAGGAGAACTCCGGTCAATTTTAATATTGAGCTAATTTTTTTGTAAATTTTGAGTGCTGTCAGTACAGAGAACAACGACAAAAATCGGTGTTGCCTACACCGTGTTATCCTCTTTTTAAAATTTGCACCCTGTTGACTTCAATGAGGCAAGTTTTAAACCTGCTTTTAGCCTCTTAACATCCTTGATGTGTCATTACAAGTGCCCAGCCATTGTGAGTGATTCCTGTTTTCGGTCGAAGTCCACAGTAGTCGATTGTCGAGTTCACGCGCGTGATCATAGGTAACTAAATCTATGCGCGTGAACTCGACAATCGACTACTGTGGACTTCGACCGAAAAACAGGAAGAAAATACAGGTATGTGCGCTGGCTGGAATAACATCACTTTTATTAATATCTTTTACATCTACTGCTGTCAGATTCACCACGTTCACTCTGAAGGAATCACTCACAATGGCTGGGCACTTGTAATGACACATCAAGGATGTTAAGAGGCTAAAAGCAGGTTTAAAACTTGCCCCATTGAAGTCAACAGGGTGCGAATTTTAAAAAGAGGATAACACGGTGTAGGCAACACCGATTTTTGTCGTTGTTCTCTGTACTGACAGCACTCAAATTTACAAAAAAATGAGCTCAATGTTAAAATTGACCGGAGATCTCCTTTAACAACCGCTTTTGATGATGTATGCGCACTGGCTGATCCTTGACATGATTGCAACGCAAAGTTGATTCTGCACTAATTTGATCTAGCTATATACACAGGGATGCTTATTAACCGGTTAACCATTAACCATTGTAAGAATTTTAACCAATTAACAGCCTACTATCGTTTGCTGCATGCTTAGAAAATACACTAAAATTATTCCACAACAAATCCTTTAAATGTAACGATATTCAGAACAGAACAGAACAAGAATAAAAAAATAACTATAAACAAGCCAAAACGAAATAATTTAAAGCAAAAGTGAAAGTAAGGGGTGTTGGCTTCACGTAACTCTCTCATTAGTATCAAAATGTTTCAACATTCGTGATGTATTTGGATGGTAAACTATTCTTTATAGTTCACTACAGGCTTTGTACTTCACTCACGTACCAATACCGACGTAGAAAAATCATCCTCTTTACATGCGCAAAAATGTGCTTGGAAACATCACAAGTGGAGCGGTGCTTACGCAGAATGGTACAAATTGTACTACTGAATATTTAAACAGAGCAGTGTAATTTGTATATGTTAGGTTGACTATTTTATTATTATAATTTATTATGGCTATAATAAACAGGCTGTGATGTCAAGATTGCAATGCTGGAATATGTTGTGTGTGTGTGTGAGGCGCGGGCGCAATCGAATAGTGGAAACATAAAAACATGGGCTACTTCGTAATTTTGTTCATAAAGGACATCAATCAAACTGCAAAGTGTTTACTTATATTTGAGTACACTCGCAATAAAACACAACATTGTGTTTCTGTAAAATAAATTCAAGCAATCTGCCCTCGAAATGGGGCTTATTTTAAAATGAAACTAAAATGCTCACAGCTGCACAGGCATTCAAAACTGTGTGCGCTACAGCGAGGAACGAGCAGAACAGAGTGAACGGTTTTTAGTTCATTCCTACTTCCATAGGAATTCATTGAAAACGCTCGCTCTACTCCGCACCATCATCAATGTCTGTGCGGACGTCCGTATTTTACTTTTGCTTTTGAGTTAGCGATTTAAAAGCCCCCAGCGGTGTCACAAGTTGATTAACCGGTGGGGAAATATTCCCACAGTCACATCCCCTAATATATTTATATATAACTACAGTAGGCCTATCTGATTTTGAAGACAAGAGGGCAGTATAGCCCTGTATGACTTGTTTTTGGGGGGGGGGGGGGGGGGTTTGGACTAAACAACCATTCTGGCTGTTTTTAAACTTTAACATAATTCTTAAATTGAAAAATAAAAAAATAAAATGGGTTTAGTTCTGATATTTGTATAATTTTATATAGAAATAAATGGCATATAATTACATTTTTAGAAGATATGAGGCTTTTAGTGTTTCCTTTTTTGGCATTACTTTCATCCCTCGCCATAGCAAAACCGTTTGAGATATTTATTATCCGTTCACAATTTAGCATCTTTAATGTATTTTCATCATGTTGAAAAAGTTTGGTGGGAATAAAATAAACCACTTAAGAGGAGTGGGTAAAAATTCAGAGGCTGATTTTGTACAAAATCCACATTCAAACCCAAATATCTGACTTCCTGTTAGTTGGAGCTAATGACTGTACATTAGAAAGTTGTCCGGCTCGATGAGAACAATAAACGTATCAATTTTTGTGACTGTAGATAAAACTAACTCCCCATTTTTGTCAAAATGTGGCACTACTGAGCCCCTCCACCACGCCCATTTCTGAAACTTTGCACATGTCTACTGGCTAATAAATGTGATGTGTCTGTCGAGTTTCATGCAATTTCAAGCATGCAAAGAGTCTCAAAAGCATCCAAAAAGAATATTAAAGTTTGATGCGTTGCCACGACAACATTATCTAAGATATAAATAATCCTTTCACAAGTCTACATCTGCTGTGTGTTTAAATTATACACATAAAGTTTTAAGCAAATCGGGTAAAAATTAGAGGGTGATTTCAAAGCATTTTGAAAGTGACACACTTCCAGCTGCCAGTTGGTGGCGCTATAACTTTGACTCACAATAGTCACATCCATGTGATCGGCCTTTTACAACGAACACACTGCTGAAGTTTCATCAAGATCAGTTAATGTATGCAGAAGTTATAACACACTTCCTGTTTCTCTTTTCTCGCCATAAATCCGTTTCCTCGCTAAGGCCAAACCGTTTGAGATATCAAAAATATACCGGCAATTTATCATCCTTAATGTCTTGTCTTCATGCTGACCTAGTTTGGTGGCGATCGGATGAATTCACTAGGAGTATGTCAAATTCCAAAGCATGCATTTTCCATAAAATCCTAAATAGCCAACTTCCTGTTGGGGGAAGCTTATGACATTGAGCACGGAAGTTGTTCGGCCTGATGAGATCTATATGTGTACCGAGTTTCAGACTAATATGTGCAAGCGTGTTTGATATATGGACCAAGTTTTTGGACTGCACTCGGACCCCATTCAAGGGGGCGCTGACGATATATATATATATATATATATATATATATATATATATATATATATATATATATATATATGTATATACAGTACTGTGCAAAAGTCTTAGGCATGTTAATACCCCCCCCCCCCCTCCCCTCCCCTCCCCCTCCCCTCCCCTCCCCTCCTTGCTGTAGTGTGTCAGTAGGAAATATCAGTTTACATTTCCAAACATTCTTTTTGCCATTAATTGTAATAATCCAGTGAGATTTGTGTATGCACTAGGAGTCTGACAACAGCCGGTATGATCTGATCTCGCCATCATCGAGTCGTTCTGTGATTACATGAAGAAACAGAAAAAACTGAGACAGACTAAATCCAGAAGAACTGCGGGAACGTCTCCAAGATGCTTGAAGAAACCTTCAAAAAAGGTTTTATTTTTGGAAAATATATACATTTTCCTTAGGAAAACAAACACCCTGGTCTGTCGCCAAATAATCCTTTCATAATCCTTTCTGACAAACTACAGAAAGGTGTCCAATATGGGACCTTTAAGAAATACTACAGAAATTGAATAATCAAATGTAAAAATAAAACACTGAATAGTCTTGAACTATACAGTATGAATTAAATATAAATTGATTTATAAAAAAGTGATTCAGTCTTAAGCAGTGAGGGATTTTCAGTTCCCTTTCAAGGGAACTCGAGCTGCATCGAGACGCGGTGGGCACGCCCCTGCGTGATTGCGTTGAGAAGCACGTGTATAATCAGTCCAATGGAAAGACGAGACGTCATAGGCGGGTGACGTCATTGACCAGGAAACTATAAAGCACACCTGAAAACAGACCGCGTTAGCTTCTGTGCCTTCAGCAAGCGCTCTCTGTATACTGTCCCTGTCTATTTATTGTTGTCTGTCATTCCAAGCACAATATTTCACACAGATATATATATTTATGACCCGTTTCATCACGGGTGGGGACACACATCAGCTTTGTGTTGCTTGTTTGGGAGTGGAGCATGCCCAGTCAGTCCTCGAGGGGGCTGACTGTGAGCATTGCAATAAGCTGTCCGTGAGGACGCTCTGCTCCCGCCGGGCGCTCTTTGAGGAGGACGGTTCAGGGAGCGCTCCCCAGGGTGCGGGTCCCGCTGCTGCCGAGGCACAGTGGCAACGCACATCTTGGGGTTCGCAAATGGATCTAACAGCGGGGTTTGAGACGGGCCCAGCCCTATCTCAGCCTTCACCTGCCAGATCCAGTGCCTTTTCTCAGGGGGAAGCACGCTCTGCGGTTTCTTCCCCCCGAGATGAGGCACCAATGCTGCAATTATCCAGTTCCGAGGAATTGGATGTCGTCAGCATTGATGCAGGGGACTATGAGAGTTTGCCATCTTATACCCTTGTCAAAATAAATATTGACTGGCTAGCCGAGGAACAAGAGGAATGTAAAAAGAGTTTACTAGATGAAAGATATCTACCATCTAGGTCACCGCCTCCCCGCCGGGGTTTACCGTTTTTTCCCGATCTCCACACTGAGGTGTCGAAGTCGTGGAAGAAACCAGTTTCTTTTTGTGTTTTTAATCCGCAAACATCAAACTACAGCAATGTTATGGTTATTAAAGACTATGGTTATGTGGCTATGCCTCGGGCTGAAGAGACGTTCGCGAGCTATCTCTCTCCTGAGTCAGCGTCATCATTAAAAGCCCCGGCGTATTAAAAGCCACTTCAGCGCTGGTGGGTAAAGCATATTTGGCAGAAGGTCAGGCTGCGGCATGCTTGCACATGATGTCTATACTGCAGGCATACCAGGCTGATCTGCTTAGGGACATGGATGATTGTGAGGAAGTCAGTGCAAGAATTGCGTCGCGCAACAGATCTGTCTCTCCGGGCCACCAAGGAGACAGCTAAATCAATAGGCCGGTCTATGGCAGCCATGGTGGCCACGGAACGTCATTTATGGTTGAATTTAACTGATCTAAAAGATAGAGACAGGTCTGTTCTTTTGGATGCTCTGCTTTTGCCTTTGGGTCTATTCGGTGACGCTATAAACCCGGTCATCGACAGATTTCAGGAGGCGAAGAAACAATCAGCGGCATTCCAGAAGTTTCTTCCTTGCTGATCTAATGTCCTCGAGACTGCTGGGATTAAACGGGAGCAGTCTCGGCCGTCTATGAGCTCCTCGCAGCACAGAATGCAACAAAAACAAAGCAACGCCACTCTGGCTCCTCCACAATCGGGGGGTCTGGGTGGTGGTCGCAGTCGAAGCCGGTTAGAGGCAGGCAAGATCTGAGGACTGTCATCATCTCTAAGAAGGCTTAGACAAAGAAGAAGTCCTGACGCTGAGGCTATCAGGCTTCTGAGGGTGGTCCCCTCCGGGGAGAGATGTGTTCGAGAATCCGTGTCTCCTCTGCGCCCTCTGGGGGGCGACTCTCTGTGGAGGGTCGCAGCGCTGCCAGTTCAGTTGTTCCCTGCCGGTTCGCCGCTTCAGGGCACCGAAGTGTCAGCGTCCCCAAACGACCCTCCGAGGAGGATCGTAGAACAGTCAGTTCGGTTGTTCCCCGCCGGTTCGCCGTTTCAGGGCACCGAAGTGACTGTTCGACCAAATCCAGAGGCCAGTCTCGAGAGACTGGTTCCCTTAGTAAATTTTCTGGCAGCGTGGAAACTACTGCCAAATATTTCTCATTGGGTCCTGCATATAATAGAAAAGGGTTACAGAATTCAGTTCGGTTCTCATCCGCCCAGATTTCTAGGGGTCCTCCCTATGGTGGTGGACCCCGAGCAGGCTCTGGTTATGGAGCAGGAAGTACAGACTCTTCTAAAAAAGGGGGCTATAGAAAGGGTTCCTTCTCCCAGCAGGGAGTCAGGGTTTTACAGCCGGTATTTCATTGTTCCAAGAAAGGATGGGGTATTGCGTCCTATTCTAAATCTGCACCAACTAAACCACAGGGTTCAGAAACTCAAGTTCAAGATGCTTACACTCAAACAGATTGTGTCAAAGATTCAGTCTGAGGACTGGTTTGTCACGATAGACTTGAAGGACGCTTACTTCCATGTATCCATCCATCACAGGAAGTTCCTGAGGTTCGCTTTCGGGGGTGAAGTGTCTCAGTTCGCTTTCGCTGCTCAGTCCGAGCAGATGGCAGTTCGGCATCGAGATGTCGTTCTGTCTCACATGAAGATGCTGGGGTTGAGGCTCAGCGCCAAGAAGAGTGTGCTCCTCCCGTCTCAGAGCCACTGTGGTATGGGATTCAACAACGATGTGGTATGGGATTCAACAACGATGCGGGCACAATTGTCACCAACACGTATTATTTCGATTCTCTCAGTCGTAAATGGGGTAAAACTATGCCAGTCACTCACTGTTAAACAGTTTCAGAGACTGTTGGGTCTCATGGCAGCTGTGTCTAACGTAATAACTTTTGGCCTCCTTTACAGATGGTGCCCAACCAGAATGAGACTTTTACCGCCGACGTTCCCGCGGCGGCAAAATTGGGATGTGTATTTGCTGCCTTTTACCGCTGAGTGGCGCTGTAATCACAGACTTTGAAAAGTGTCAGTTTATTCTCTTTATGACGTAATCTGCCGCGGCAGTAATCTGAGCTGAGGTCACAGATAAATTCAAGATAAATATTGTGGTTAAACGAATTCAAATTCATTAAATTTAAACAAAGTAGACACACGGTAACATTGTGTGCCCAGTTTTTCTATAATTTAGAAAGGTTATGTCAATAAGTTACTTGTCATTTACTTTGTGTTATTTTAATGTGTTTGTAGATTTATTAACTGAAACATAACAGTGAAATAAATTAAAATAATTTACCGTAAAATTAAAACATTTTCAGGACTTGCAGTTACTAACCGATGTTAGTCGGTTTAAGCATTCTTTGTTATATTCAGAATTAAATAGGCTTACATGTTGTATCAATTGAATTCTTTAATAAATAATCAACCACAATGCCTATTACTGCCGCAGCAAAAATAAACCAGTCGAATTTCAAAGTCGTTCGCGAAATGACTAGGCTATAACGGGTGCCGCAAGTGACAGGGCAAAACAGCAGCAACTGCGGCATTTTAAAAGGTAAATTTCCTATCTGTTTATTTAAAAAAAAAAAAAAAACATGGCGCAAGATCTTGTAAAAAAACAACAACCGTTTTTCATTATTTGAACAAAAATGAGACTGATTGAATATGTAAAAATCTAAACAAACAAAGCAGAGAATAAAACAAACTTTTAGGGAAAAAATATAGGCCTATTATGCTACAACAGAATTGGTTGTAGCAAAATATGTAAAAATACATTTCAAACAAACTAAAACAAAACAAATTCGTGGCCGAGTGGTAGGCTATAACTTACGTTTCAATAATTCAGATGACACGGGTTCTAATCCCGAACAAACATGGGCTACTTTTTTATTATTAATGCAGAGAGATTTGATAGTTCTAAAATATTGCTACACCATATTGTTTTTTTCTCCTATAGCCTATATTAAATATTTTATATTTATAAAATAAAATTACCATTAATTTCCATTTTACATTAGGGACAATTTTTATCCAACAGAATGGCTGAATTAACATCTGCATAATAATAATAATAATAATAATAATAATAATAAATAAATAAACAGCACAAGGTCTTGTAAAAACACTTTTTTTAATAATTTTTTCGACACATAATTTCGAGACAGTAAATTGCTAATGTTAAAAAACATAAGCAAATAAAAAAAGAATATAACAAACTTTTAAAACAGAGAAAATAGTAGACCTAGGCTATTCAGACGATAGCTCTGTGGTCAATGCATTAACAATAGTCTCTCGGAGCTTCAAACGATCTGAGATCGAATCTCAGTGTAGCCGACAGTGTTTGTGTTTTTCCATTCTTGATGCTTAAATATGCATCTGTTTATTAAAGTCAATCATCTTGTTTAATTATCAATTTACAACATAAATTTGCTACATTCCAGTTGAGCCGCTACAAAGACGACACATCTGATGAGGAAGACTGTCAGCCGATTGCACCAGAAAATTAAGATGATGAAGCTCGTCTTTAATCTGCTAAAAAGAAATTTGTGTGTGAATCATTCACGAGATTGAGATGACTGACAGTGATACCCGGCCATAGCAACGGAAGACATTTTTCAAAACAGATCGAACAAATCAGAAAAATACTTTCAATACAGTATTGCTTTCAATTAAAAAATAAACAATGAAAATGTAAAAGAAAAAGAAAATTAATTAAGTTTGAAAACCCATCGCACATTTCAAGGTATGAATAAAGTGTCGGAACAGTTTATTTATTTAAACAGGGTTGCATCGATAGAGTTTATTCCCTTTGTGATGCAAAATAAGAAACACAATCTTATTCTTGCAACATTTTAAATTTCTATTGTCAAAGAAATTGCAGCTAAATTAAAAAATTAAAACGGTACAAAACGAAAAAAGTTCAAAGCAACATAAATTAAGAACAGGCGTTTTTCTTTGTCTCTCTTGCTCTGGATATTTTTTTAGTAAGTTTGGTCTCCCTCACTGCGCGCGGCGGGTCTTTCTCGAAATTAAGCATTTCAGCGTAAAAAAACACCATACAGCTGATAATACTGTATATGTCGCTGTGTGTCATCCACACAAATCACGAAAGAAAAAACTGTAACAAATAGCTTTTGTTCCTTCAAAGATAGCCTACAACATGCCTTGCTGAATTCACCTCACAATAAAACGAGGTGGGTCGCGAATTAAAGAGCTCTGTATCTGCTAAATTGAAATTGTGTGTGGAAAACCTTTAAATACAATCAATAAAACTACAATATATAATTTAATAAGATATAGGGCCTACTGTACATAGGCTATGGACTTTTGGAGATTTTGAGATTAATCCTTAAAATAATTTTGCCTTTGCCTGCTCATCAGGCTGGCTCCGACACTCTCCATATGAAAGACGGAACATTAACACCTCTGTCCTGCACCCCCACGATAAAGCAACTATTGCCTTCTCCAAACCCCCCACAGGCTAGCTGAGTTTGCAAAACAAAACAAAGAGTTTGCCACTCATCGTGGTTTGCCAAAACACTTCATTATAAACTTCAATAGGAAGTTCAATTCATTTCAATTCAAGCCTATTTCATTCAAAACAATCTCAAAACGCTTTGTGACATTTTGAAAAGCCGTGGATGCATTACTGCCACTGGAACCATGAACGCAAATACTGGTTCTGATTTTATTGTTTGTCGTTTAAAAGTCATATATATATATATATTAACAGAACTGCTTTTGAAATTACGATTGGAATCATTATAGGTTACAGAAGTAAAGTCATTGTATAATAGGCTATTTGTTGCTTATTGTAAAATGGAAATGCATGGTGATTTTATTTTGTAAATAGGCTATAAGCAAAAAACTATGTTTTAGAACTAGACAAATCTCTCTGCATCAACAATAGACTATAAAATGCATTAATAGGCTAATATAAAAATATCAGTAGTCCAAGTTAGTTCGGGATTCGAAACCGTGTCATCTAAATGATCGTAACGTAAGTTCAACCACTCGGCCACTCACTTGCGTTGCACGTCAGCTGGAGCGCATCTCATCCTCCTAACTTAACGAAACTCAGCGTATGCCTCACACAGACATGATAAATACATCAAATACACAAAGCTTGAAATGTCTTCAAACGAAATAATTCAAAACGAAAAGAAAAAGGCTACTCTCTGATTATGTCTTTATGTGCATTTCTCTCTAGGTGCGTTCACTACAAATATGGCGATCGTCAACTTCATCTTTGCAGTCGACACTGTCAGAAAACACTAGTTTATTGATAAAAATCAATGCACGCATCACCGGATTTACAAATACACATCTTGCTTGTTGCACGCACACATATGTCGAAAAAACGAAATATTATGTTGAAATAACATTATTATTAATACATCTTTTAGAATATTTGATTAAATGCTAATTGTTGCGCTTGTTCAATTTAATAAAATTAAAACTTTAATTGTGATAATTAAAATAATTGAAAATTAAATATTTAGTGGCCAAGTTTTGCTAATTTAGGCTATTATATAGGCTAGTATATGCCTATTGCCTATATTAAGTAGGTCATATTAAGACAAGGCATATATTAAGTTATTTTAGCTGTTATGAGAAAAATAAATCTAACGAAATCTAAAATCTAAATCTAATAAATCTAAAAAAAAATTCTAACGCCAATTCAACATGTCAGAATAAAACTTGATTTTTGAACGATGCGTAACGCCACTCGGCCTGGTGTGCCAAAACACTACATTTTAAACTTCAATGTTTAATTCAAAACAATCTCGAAACGCGTTGTGACATTTTTTAAAGCAGTAGCCTAGCCTATACATTAAGGGCATTGAAACCAGGATCTTAACTAAAACCCGTTCCGCGTAATCTCTGAAAAATTATACCACACTACTCCATGTATTTTTTTTTAAGGACTGCTTTTGAAATCACTATAAATTACTATGCAATTGTATCGCTCACGAGAGCTCTTCATTTATCTAATTCCTCAATAGAATAGTAAAAATATTCAGCGTCATTGCTCCTAATATCGTCTCTATTTTTAACTTTTGATTCTATTTTTTCAGTTCTAAAATTGATTCTATCTTTGGTTCTATTCTGTTGTAGCCTAATAGGCCCATTTATATATATGAAAAATATGCCTATCAGGCTTAGGGTTTTATATTTAACCCACTTACATTTTAAAATACGGCTATTGCTGCTGTTTTGCACAATGTCCCTTTGCGCCACCTGGCGGTCATTTCGGGAACGACTTTGAAATGCGGCTGGTTTATTTTCGCCGCGGTGATTTCGCCGCGGCGGCTGGCGCGGCGGTAATAGGCATTCTGGTTGGGTACCATCTGTACATGAGACCCCTGCAGTGGTGGCTCAGGACCCGAGGGGAAATCCGTTTCGCATGATCAAGGTCACGCGATGCCTACGTGCCTTAGTCATGTGGAACAAACCTTGGTTCCTCTCCCAAGGCCCAGTGCTGGGGACTTCTTGTTGATGAGTAACGCTATCGACGGATGCTTCCCTCGCAGGTCGCTCGGCGAAAGGTCTTTGGCAGGACCATCTACTTTCTTGGCACATAAATTGGCTAAAAATGATGCCGATGTTTCGAGCTCTCAAGCACTTCCTGCCAGACCTGAGAGGTCACCATGTGCTTGTCTGCACGGACAACACATCGGTGGTCTCTTATATCAACCATCAGGGGGGTCTGAGGTCACGTCATCTTTGCAAACTGGCTCATCAGATCCTCCGGGCCCTCCTACTGTCTCTCAGGGCAGTATATATTCCGGGGCATCTAAATCAGGGAGCGGATATCCTGTCGAGGCAGAGGCTGAGGCCCAGGAATGGAGACTTCACCCCAAGGTGGTGAAGCTCCAGGGTTTTTCCTGCATAGAGAATTATGAGGCGGCTGCCTCCGTCAAATTTCGTGCCGCCTCCGGCTCTCGACAAAACTCGGACAGACAGTCAGGGTCAGATACACTTTTTCCACTGTGACGGTTCTGTTGCGGTTTGTGTCCATTCTCAAACCGTATAGTTTGCCGATAGTGCTGCGCGGATCGCGGATAATCCGCGGGTCGGGCAGGCCAAGTAATAAAAACATTCCATTCCAATTAATCGAGGGTGGATGACAGATAAATCATTATAGGACTACTGAGTTGAGTTTAATAAAGACACGGAACTGTCATCACGGTAAAACGCAATGAACGTGTGTCACTCTTTTACTTTCGTTTTCAACGTAACTCTTCAGGGAAAACCAATCAAGGAAAACATATCAGGACTCGACAATAACACTTGTCCGGGACACGTGTGTTTTTTTTTTTTTTTAAGGGAAAAGTGAGAGAGAATTGTAACCCATCCGGACAAATGCCCTGATTAAAATAATTCTTAATATAAAAATAAAAAATAACTAGGGAATCACCGAATACGTGAGGATTATTCTGTTTTATTTAATTTATTGTAAGTGGTGATTGATAGCCTATAGCTGATAATAATATAGGCCTACCTAATGTACTGACGGTAACAAAGTTGCGCTGTTGAGGCTCGCGCAGTGATTTATAACATATTATAGTTAAGAAACTATATATAGCCTAGGCCACACACGACCAGAGTGATGTTTTCCTGAATGTCATCAAGATTGAAACCGAGACTGATTTCATAACAGTTCAATAAACAAATAGTTAAAATTAAGTCACTTACATTTTAGACGCAATGACTGTTTTTGTTCTGTTTCAGCATCGAAAATAGTTCCAAACAATGGTCACAGCAGAACCATCGCGCATCTCACAGCAACACTCAGCTGTGTTTCATTACTGAATGATTCAGCGTTTCGAACGAATCGGTTGAGTCAAAGATTCAATTACCCATTCATAAACTGCCTCATTCTGAATAAATCAGCCGTTTGGACGAATCATTTGAATGAATGACTCGCTCATTAAGACGGTCGCCTGCCACCTCCTACTGGCAGTTTACTTTCAAAGTATCAAAGTGTTTTCAAACAGTGATGTAATGAAACATTGACAATTTAAGTTTGAAGGGAGTAAAGCCTCTGTTTAGGCTATTAAGGAAATGTAATTTTGCCAAAAGAAGAACTTTTATTTTAAATAAATGTTAATTTTTAATCAGCCAACTTCAGTGTGATATGTTACCATATTATCATGCTTAACACTGAGAATTTGAATAATTGTAATGTGATGATCAGATGCAGATATCCAAATCAAAGAATATGGGCAGCAGGTGGATTATTTATTTTTAACAGTGGATTCGGGTGACTCAAGGTGCACCAGATTAATGAATTTATCTTTAAAATGTACAAAATTCTCTTCCGGGGGGGCATGCCACTGGACCCCCCTAGAGGTACCGAGCTCAACCCACAAAAATAATGTGGGAAACACATTAGGCTATATGATGATCTACGAAAAATACTAATTTAATTACCTTATTATTAGAATACATTATTGGGATTTTACCACCTCCGCCTCATTTTGAGCCAAGAAAAACCCTGAGCTCCTTTGGGAGAATTTCGGTCAAGCTCAAGTCGACCTTTTCGCATCGTCAGATACAACTCATTGTCCCATGTGGTTCTCCCTCACGCACCCAAGCTCCTCTCGGGCTGGATGCGATGGTTCAGGTGTGGCCGAGGCTACACCTGTACGCTTTTCCCCCGATATCTATGCTTCCAGGAGTTCTGGAGAGGGTTCGGGGAAGCGGCCCGTCTATTGTTAGTAGCCCGTACTGGCCGGCCTGAGTTTGGTTCTCGGACCTGGTGGCCCTTCTAGACAGCTCTCCGATGGAGATTCCGATCAGGAGGGACCTGATGTCTCAAGCAGGGGGCACGATTTATCACCCTCGTCCGGAGTTGTGGAAACTGTGGGCTTGGCCCCTGAGGGGGCCCAGCTCATAGAATCAGGTCTCTCGACCTAGGTCGTGGAGACCATACTCCAATCTAGAGCTCCCTCCACGAGAAAACTGTATGCATTGAAATGGAAACTCTTCTCTGCCTGGTGCGGAGAACACCAACTGAATCCTGTTATCTGCCCTGTTGGTACAGTACTTGATTATCTGCAAGAATGTTTCTCTGCGGGGTTATCTCCTTCCACCTTGAAGGTGTATATGGCGGCTATATCTGCTTACCACACTCCTCTGGGTGGTGCAACATTGGGGAGAGATCCTCTCATTACTCGTTTTCTTCATGGCACCCCGAGGCTGAGGCCTGCACTGCGCAAAAGAGCACCAGCTTGGGATTTGGCTCCCTTCGAGCCCATTGAAGAGGTTTCAGAAAAGTTCCTTACACTAAAAATTTTATTTCTCATTGCTATTTCTTCTATCAAGAGAATTGGAGATTTGCAAGCCTTGTCGGTTGCTCCTTCATGCCTTGAATTTGCACCTGGTATGGTGAAAGCCTTTCTTCACCCTAGGCCGGGTTATATTCCTAAGGTCCCTACTAATGTTTCGGGCCCAGTCGTGCTGCAGGTCTTTTGTCCTCCACCTTTTATTACTCCAGATCAGGAAAAAAAGAATCTGCTGTGCCCTGTTCGAGCTTTGGATGCCTTTGTTCACAGAGCTGCCCTGTGGCGTAATTCGGATCAACTATTTGTCTGTTCCGGGTCACCAAGAAAAGGTTACTCTGCTTCCAAGCAGATAATGAGCAAGTGGGTAGTCGAGGCTATCTCATTTGCTTATGAAGTGGCTGGTCAGCTTTCACCTTTGGCTGTCCAGGCCCATTCTGCTAGGAGTATGGCTGCCTCTAAGGCAGGGGTGGGGAACGTTGATCCTGGAGGGCCATTGTCCTGCAGAGTTTAGCTCCAACCCTGAAAAAAACATTTGGCTGCCTGCAACTTCAGTAATCCTGAAGACATTGATTAGCTTCAGGTGTGTTTGATTAGGGTTGGAGCTAAACTCTGCAGGACAATGGCCCTCCAGGATCAACGTTCCCCACCCCTGCTCTAAGGCTTTATTATCTTGGGGTTTTTTCCTCCATGACATCTGTGATGTGGCAGGCTGGTCCTCACCGCATACATTGGTTAGATTTAATGATTTGGATCTTGGCTCCACTCCAGGATCTAGGGTGCTTGCTTCTTATTGTGCGCAATGACTTCACACAGAACAGGCATTTGCTATTATGGCGTCGTGGGTATGGTGTTCCCAACGCGTCTCGATGCAGCATGAGTTCCCTTGAAAGGGAACGACTCAGGTTACGTATGTAACCCTGGTTCCGTGAGAGGGAATGAGACGCTGCGTCGCCCTGCCATACTCCCTGCATGCCTCTGATCGACTTGCTTCAGCCTTTCAGAAGCTAACGTGGCCTGTTTTCAGTTGTGCTTTATAGTTTCCTGGTCGATGTCGTCACCCGCCTATGACGTCTCGTCTTTCCATTGGACTGATTATACATGTGCTTCACGATGCAATCACGCAGGGGCGTTCCCACAACATCTCGACACAGCATCTCGTTCCCTCTCAGGGTACCAGGGTTACATACGTAACCTTAGACATTCCCTTTCAGTGAATCTCGCGCTCCACCCCGCAGCGCGGGTATAAATAGGTGCACCATACCCACTTGGGTTGAGAGCCCACTCCACTAGGAATATTACCTCTTCCTGGCAGCTGGCACATGGTGCATCGCTGACAGATATCTGTAGAGCTGCGGGCTGGGCGACACCTAACACGTTCGCAAGGTTTTATAGTCTTCGTGTCGAGCCTGTATCCTCCCCAGTAATCACTTCCCATAGCCAGTAAACACCAGAGACCGGAGATAGAATCACGATTACCCCCCCCCCCATCCCCCCCCCTTAAAAAACACTGAATTTAGGTAAAAAAATTAACGGATTTAATGGGGCCCTAAATTAAAAGATAGCTACTCTGTGGAATTGAGAAAAAAACAAATGTACATGTTCATTCATTCTCAAGGTCTAACAGATATGTGGAAAGCATTTCCATCCTCATTAATGGTAAATTAATATTGTGATAAATATCTATATCGAATGATCTGGAAAAAAAAATATTGTGATAATAAATTTTCCCATATCGCCCAGTTCTACCCGGAAGTATTTTCTCATAATTTAGTTAATGAAAACAAGCACTAGTTCACAACTCTTGTTGACCTTATTATTGGCAGCCGGCAGGCAGTCCTCCAGCCTCACTCCAAAAGCTTTTGGACCCGTTTTCTTTCCTTTTTTCATGATGTTAATGCCCCATGGTGCCTTAGTACTGTCATCTGTTAGAGTTGGAGAAAGAGATGAGACAGATCTGAAAGATGCAAATGCAGACCAGAAAGTGGGTAAAGGAGCAGGGCTTAGTGTCATGGTTCAGAGCGTTCACCTTTCCCTGGGGCTCGGTTCACACCTGACGTGTTTTCAGTTTTAGAGAGAAGAAAAGGTGGCATCATCCGATGAATCCTAGGTGAAGTGTCTAGCTTGTTGCCTGTTGGACTGCAAAATGAAAGAGATAAGACTACCACACTCACCATTCTATAAGTATGATTAAGTAGGCAAGAGAATCACCTCTGTTTCCTATAATCATTCAGCTTCTTATTAATTAGAGCCTGTCTGGAGAAGCCCAGTTCCTGTTAGGGTTTAAAATATGTTAGAGTGAATTTACCATGCATTGCTGGCTACTAGCTGCTGTACTTTCATAGCAGTTTTTACAGTCATAGTTCTACAGTTTATTTTATTTAAATTAAGTTAAAAGCAGCAGGAAATCACTGTGATATAGAATCACAATGTTTATCTGTGTCTGCATTACAGTTATAATTTCTGTAGTTATAGTACATTGTGGCGAGCAGGACGAGGCCGAGGGCCGTGAGAGAGCGGCACGGTGCCGGTGGCTTGATTACTCTGATGAGCGACACCTGTGCGACGCACCGGTCTCGTATCTCTCACGGAGGAGCGGAAGCATAAAGGAGGAGCGCTACAGTGAAGAGCGAGAGAGGACAGGCCTGAATTTGTTGTGTTTTGCTTTATTTTATTGTGACAGCAGTCGTCCGTGAGGAGCTGCTGTCTTTTACTTTCGTTTTGTATTTGTATTATTTATATCATTAAATGTTTGAATGTTCGCCGGTTCCCACCTCCTTCTTCCCATAACATCTGAACTGCGTTACATACATATTAATACTATGATGATGTCTGCAGCATAAATGATGTGATTACATTTCTGAATATTTTCTGTTTAATTTTGCTGTTACTTTTAGCTGCTGTTTTGTAATGTATATTTTTCTAAGAACAGAGGTGCCTAAACTTTTTAATATAAAGGGCCAAAAACTTAAAAAAACTTATTTAAGGGTCGTGGGATGTATACAGCAGGTAAAATAATTATTGAAAATGTCACCATTTTTCTCAGTAAATATATTTCTAAATGTGCTATTGACATGAAATTTTCACCAGATGTTGGTAACAACCCATGCAATCCACACATGCAAAGAAATCAAACCATAGATGTCCATAAATTATGTTATGTGTAATAATGTTAAATGACACAGGAAAAAAGTATTGAACATGCTTTCTGAAATTTATTTAATACTTACATAAATATGCTTAATACTTCAAGACGCCTCCTGTATGGAGAAACTAGTTGCATGCATTGCTCAGGTGTGATTTTGGCCCATTTTTCCACACAAACAGTCTTAAAATCTTGAAGGTTCCGTGGGACTCTTCTATAAACTCTGATCAGTTATTTAGTTATTTCCATAGATTTTCAATTGGATTCAAGTCAGGTGGTTGGCTGGGCCACTCTAACAGCTTTATTTTCTTTCATGTGTTTGGGATCATTGTCTTCCATGTATCCACCCATGTCCACCCTCATTTCATCTTCATCATCCTGGATGGCAGCAGATTTTTATCAAGAATGTCTCTGTACATTTTCCCACTCATCCTTGCTTCAATTATATGAAGTTTGCCAGTATCGTATGCTGAAAAACAGCCCCACACCATGATGTTCCCACCTCCAAACTTCACTGTTGGTATGCTGTTTTTGGGGTGATGTGCAGTGCCATTTCTCCTCCAAACATGGTTTGTATTATGGCATTCAAAGAGTTCAATTTTGGTCTCATCTGACCAGACTATATTCTCCCAGTATTTCACAGGCTTGTCCAAATGTTGAGCAGGAAACTTTAAACAACCTTTAACATGCTTTTTCTTCAGCAATGGAGTCTTGTGTGGTGAACGTGCATACAGGCCATGGCGGTTGAGTGCATTACTTATTGTTTTCTTTTAAACAATTGTACCTGCTAATTCCAGGTCTTTCTGAAGCGGTCCACAAGTGGTCCTTTGCTCTTGGACAACTGTTCTGATAATTGTTTTCACTCCTCTGTCAGAAATCTTGCGAGGAGCACCTGATCGTGGCCGGTTTATGGTGAAATTATGTTCTTTCCACTTCCAGATTATAGCCACAACAGTGCTCTCTGGAACATTCAGAAGGTTTGAAATCCTTCTGTAACCAATACCATCAGTATGTTTTGCAACAATAAGGTTGCAAAGGTCTTGAGAGAGCTCTTTGCTTTTACCCATCATGAGATGTTTCTTGTGTAAAACCTTGGTAATGAGACACCTTTTTATAGGCCATCAGTTGGGACTGAACCAGTTGATATTAATTTGCACTGACAAGGGGCAGGATTGCTTTTTAATTAATGATTGTCTTGCCTTTCCATGCCTTTTTGCACCTCCCTTTCTTTGTGTGTTCAATACTTTTTCCCTGTGTCAATTAACATTATTACACATAACTTAATTTATAGACATCATGGTTTGATTTCTTCGCGTGTGGATTGCATGGGTTGTTACCAACATCTGGTGAACATTTCATGTCAATAGCACTTTTAGAGATATATTTACTGAGAAAAATTGTGACGTGTTCAATACTTATTTTACCCACAGTATATATATATATTCAATGTAAAAAATGTAAAAATGCTTAAAAATATTTAATGTACTAAAAATGGTTAAGTTCACTTATATTGTTTTTTTTTACATTTCAATACAATAATAAAACAAAACAATGTTAAAATAAACATAAACTGGAAATAAACATAAGCTTCAATGGCATGTTTTCTCCCCTCCTCTTGTGATATGGCATGGCAGGCCAAATCAAATGTTATTACTTTGGACCGCAGGCCCTGGTTTAAACATCTCTGTTAAAGAATTTTTTTTTTTTATCCCCCTCCCCCCTCCCCCCCTCCCCCCTCCCCTCCCCCCCTCCCCTCCCCTCCCCTCCTCCCCTCCCCTCCCCCCCTCCCCTCCCCTCCCCTCCCTCTCCTCCCTCTCCTCCCTCTCCTCCCTCTCCTCCCTCTCAACAAACCCCATTGTCTGTCTTGCTGTTCTCTCTGATGACTCTGATCCAACATAGCATGTCATCCCTGTCCTCCGCCTGCAGCAGGTACTCGCAGAAGTCCTGAGTAGTCAGTCGCAAGGTGTGTTTACGCTTTGTCTCACTGTATGCTATGTCAATCAAGCAGCCTCGAATGCTGATTGGCTGCTCATCTTCCCCTTGCCCGTTGCCGTGACCTCCTGCCCCGGCTGCGTGAAGCACCACCTCCCGCTTATCCTTGTAGAGGAAAAGCGAATGGGAGCGCAACACACAGAAGACTCGTTTCCATGGCCGCATGCCACTGCCCACTTTCTAGATACAATACAATAACAGAGGTCTAAGGCTAGCCCACAGAAGTACTTGGAAATGTCTAAAATATAATTACATGAGTAATTAGACAGATGCATGAACTAGTGTCAGACCTTTCCCTTCTCAGTGAGAATCTGTTTATAATGCAGCCAGCCTTCTTTCCTGATATCAGTGACAGTGATGTTCCCCAGTTCAGAGGTGGAGTGACGTTTAGAGTGAGCTTCCTCTGCTGCTCGAGGGCTCTCTAGAGACTGGAAAAAAAACAAGACATTTTCGAAAAGACTCTTAAAGAAGTAGCCCATGATTTACTCACCCTCACGCCATCCTAGATGTATATAACTTTCTTCTTTCAGATGAATAAAATCTGAGTTATATTAATAAACACCCTGATGCTTCCAAGCTTTGTAATGGCAGTGGATTGCAACCATTGCAACCATCAGACTGAAGCTCAAAAAAGTGCATCCATCCATTATACAGTATAAGAACTCCACAAGGCTCTCACGGCTAAAGGCCTTCTGAAGCAAAGCAATGAGTTTGTGTAAGAAAAATATTCATATTTAAAAAACAAACGAACATACTGATTGCACGCAAGTCTACAGCGCAACTTACGTTACCTTACAAGTTACGTAAGTTGTGCTTTATTTACGCAAATAGAGTTTGGCCGTTTGGCCGCAAGCTACAATTTTACATGGTAACGAGTTAAAGGTTGTATCAGCGATTTCAGGCCCAAACATAAATTATCACATTCATCTAATCTTTCCTAACGATCCGCTAGCTGCCTGCCCCATAAGCAGGTCGTCAAAAAAACGCGTCTTTGTAGGCAGCCTAGGCTCAGCCTAGGTTTCACCAACACTCAAAACCAAAATAAATAGTGTTCCAACCAATCACCGACAGGGGTGAATGTTGTGAGGTTTTTGCACGAGCGCAAAACCTCACAACACCCACCCCTGTCGGTGATTGGTTGGACCCACCCCTGTCGGTGACGATCATTTATGTTTGGGCCTGAAATCGCTGATACAACCTTTAAATATGAATATTTTTCTTACACAAGCTCATCGCTTTGCTTCAGAAGGCCTATATTAACCCCCTGGAGCCATGTGGAGTTCTTATATAATTGATGGATGCACTTTTTTGAGCTTCAATCTGATGGTTGCAATGGTTGCAATCCACTGCCATTTCAAAGCTCGGACGCGTCAGGCTGTTTATTACTCTCAGATTGTATTAGTCTGAAAGAAGAAAGTCATATACACCTAGGATGGCTTGAGGGTGAGTAAATCATGGGCTAATTTTCATTTTAAAGTAAACTACTCCTTTAATGGATGAAGAATTACTGTAATTGAGGTTGGATAGAGAGAACTCACGCCATCTGTGAAAAAGCTTTTGACACGTTTTGGTAGTCTCCTGTAAAAAAAGAAAAAAACGAAAGAAAAAATTACAAAGAACAGACAATACTTCATGTAGTAATTGGTACACCCAAATTAATCTCAGTTTAATCAAAATTAAAACACTACAAAACTTATAAATGTAACATCAGTTCCAGAAGAAATTGGGATTGTGCCACAAACAGATACTGCGCGAAAATAAACACTGAGCACTGAAATATGAAAACCATATTTCCATATTTTGTTTTTGAGTGTGCTTGTAAAGAGATGAGACATCAAACAGCATATTATGTGCAATGTACAGTGGTTGTTCCAGAGGAACACAGAGTGTCTCACACTCACAAGAAAACACGGCTGTCCTCCTTGAAGGTGTTCAGACCCTCGTCACATGACTTAGAGCGCTCCGTGGTAATGGCCAGCATATAGGAGGACCGACGGCTGTTTTTGAGATTGCCTTTAAAAAAGAACAAAAGAGAAGATAATGCACAAAAAAGAGAATGAGAGAATGATAATATATGATAGACATTATGTGCAAAATGGTTTATATATGTATATGTATATATGTACGTGTTCAGCCTCATCGTGTGAAGACCGACTCGGGTAAAGACCATCGACTCTACCTGCGCGACTCCACCGAGCAAGGACACCAGAAAGGCACTTAAGTATCTCCTTTTCCCTTTTCCTTCACTCTTTTTATCTTATTGTTCACCTTAACCCTCTGGGGACCAAGGTGTTTTTGGGGCCCTTGAGATGTTCTGACATGCCTTGACATTTGTGCTTTTTTCAGTTATTTATAAACATGTTAATGACAAAGGTGTAAATTCACTATATATAGCACAAACAGGGCTACCATAATATGCGAGCAACTTGTATGTAGATGTTTGTATTTTTAAGAGAATAATGTTTATGCGTGGTTATTGGAAAAAATAAAAATGAAAGTTGCTGAATTAAGACCACAAAACACATATTAAATATGTGTCCACAAGACTTTTGACCAATGGATGTGGTCCCTTTGAGTTCTAGCTTCAAAATTATATGAAAATAGTCTTGCTTTATCGTTCACAAAAAAAAAATACATTGATTTAAATGGTGTAAAACAGGTTTTGCTTGGAAAGCCAATATGCGAGGGGGAGGAGTAGTTTACACCCACTCTGCATAATGACTCTGCCTAATGAGCCATTCTTTCAGGTGTGACACTGACTGAGCCACAATGCAAGGACAAAGGATGTATTTAGAAGAAGACTTATATTGACCATTTAAGATTTTGCTTACATCTCTCTTGTAAATATGTTTTGCTATTTTATTAAAAATGTTACAATTACAACAATAATTACAATTTCAACAATATTTCAAGTGTACTCTTTCTTTGTAAAAAAGAAAAAGAAAAAAGATTATAGGCCTACATTTTATCATATGTATTCATTAGTTTGAATATAGCCAACATTGGAACATCTAACATCTTAGTCTATGACTTTATTTTTGACAAATATATATATATATATATATATATATATATATATATATATATATATATATATATATATATAAAACGTTAGATATGAGCAGAAATTGCTAAACAAAAGCTTATTTTATGTGGCAGTATATTTTACAGTAGCCTAAAAACTGTACCCAAATCTAGTCAACAAGTGACTGACTGTAACGTTGTTTTTATGAAATATTAGGGCATATAAATGCTAATTTGCAGTTTAATACGTTGCTTATACAAATACATTTTATTTCAACATATTCCAGTCGATTTTTACTCATCTCAGTAGGCTATAGCAAAGCAGTTTATTCTTTCACACACAGACGCGCGATTTATATTTAGGCTAAACAGTCTTTACAAATATGTACCCTTCATTCATCTCACAGAAAGGCGAGTCATATTATAGAAATGCGATTCATCTTTTTGCGGTTTGCATAGGCCTACACTAACGTTATTCCATAACGTTATTCCACACTTGAGAAAAGAAAACAGCCTACCTCACTCCTCAGCGGGATCTGCTCCTCATATCAGGATATATTGTTCCTCATATCAGCACTGTTCTGAGGAATCTTTTCTCCATAAGGTAGGCTATATTATGCCTCACTCGATCACGACGCGCTTTGTTTACAGCTGATGTGGGCGTTTCACAGCTCTGAAATAGTTCTCAGAATTTGCGTTTGAATAGCACGCGCTCTCCGGGGAGTGGTCACATTACTGTGAATTAGCTCGTAATGAGCTCGACTGGAGTCGCTCTCTTTTTATACAGATTACAGAAGATGAGAATATTTGTTTTTTATATAAGTTACTTCATTTAACAGATGCGATCTCAAGCTTTATGCCCGTGGGTCTGTTTGCCTGTTTGACTGAATTTTCGCGGAGTTATAGATCATTTTCGAACGCGTTTCAAATGGGAGTTTACTGACAGTGAGAAGGCAGAAATCGCATCATGTTAATTTTTCTTTATTTGTCAAAAAAGCAAAACACTTTATTTTTATTGTGAGTATACAGAAAAAAAATAGAAACTGAACAGGATCGTTTGATGTATTACACGAAAATGAAAGATCAAAATTAACAGAGCATTTAGTGTTTATTTTCATTGCTAAAAAAAAAAAACGAGCAAAACGCGCGGGCGCGTTTTTGGTCCCCAGAGGGTTAAACAACATGTGCTTTCAACACATTACTGTTATCACTCGGCAACGCCCTTTCATCACGCTCAAAAGGCAGCGCAATACTGCCAATATGCGTCCCATTCTCTCATCCGCACACACTCCTCTCTCTCTTTCCGTGGGTCTATGGAATTGCCAGTCAGCAGTCAATAAAGCTGACTTCATTCCAGCCTTTGCATCTCATTCTACTCTAAATATCTTAGGCCTGACTGAGACCTGGATTCGTCCAGAAGACTCAGCAACCCCCGCTGCTCTCTCTAGCAATTTCTCCTTCTCTCACTCCCCTCGCCAGTCTGGGAGAGGCGGGGGTACAGGGCTCCTCGTTTCTAACAATTACAAATACTCTGCGCTCTCTTCTATATGCAACAACAACTCATTTGAATATCATGCTATTACACTCACAACTCCCATTAAGATCCATATTGTAGTCATTTATCGTCCCCCAGGACAGCTGGGTAATTTTGTGGATGAGCTGGATGTGCTGCTGTCCTCCTTCCCTGAGGACGGCACCCCACTTCTAGTCTTTGGTGACTTCAACATCCATCTCGACAAGCCGTATGCAGCAGACTTCATCTCTCTCCTAGCCTCTTTCGATCTCACACAACTCATCACCACAGGTACTCACAAATCAGGCAACCAACTGGACCTGGTTTACACACGCAACTGCACCACAGACAACATCTTGGTGAGACCTCTCCATGTCTCAGATCATTTCCTCATTACCTTCAGTCTACAACTCTCTACCCCTGCACCACCAACCCCACCACCAGTCACTTTCAGGCGAAACCTGCGCTCACTTTCCCCCTCCCATCTTTCCTCTGCCGTCTCATCTTCTCTTCCCCCACCCTCACAATTCTCATCTCTGGATGTGAATACCGCAACGGATACCCTATGCTCCACTCTAACCTCTTCTCTAGACATTATCTGCCCTCTCTCCTCCAGGCCAGCACGCGCCACTCCCTCTAACCCCTGGTTATCTGAGGTTCTTAGGGAACACCGGACCGAACTCAGGGCAGCGGAGAGGAAATGGCACAAATCAAAAGACGCATCTGACCTGAGTACGTATCAATCTCTCCTCTCTTCCTTTTCTGTTGATGTTCATGCTGCAAAATCTTCATACTTCCACAACAAGATCAACAACTCCTCCAACACACGATTACTCTTCAAGACATTCAACTCTCTCCTCTGTCCACCTCCACCACCACCCGCCGCCTCCTTAACTGCTGACGATTTTGCGATCTTCTTCACCAACAAAACAACATCTATCAGCAGTCAGTTCTCAGCTCCACACACACACGAACCCAGACCGACCCCTTCCACAGCCAACATCCCTCTGCCCTCCTTTTCTCCACTAACCGAGGAAGAAGTATCTACACTTCTCCTCTCCAGTCACCCTACCACCTGCCCTCTAGACCCCATCCCCTCACACCTTCTACAAGCCATCTCTCCCACACTTCTACCAGCACTCACACACATCATCAACTCATCCCTCCATACTGGCATTTTCCCTACAGCATTCAAGCAGGCTCGGGTTACTCCACTGCTTAAAAAACCAACGCTAAACACATCATTTGTAGAACATTACAGACCTATCTCTCTCCTACCATTCATTGCGAAGACACTTGAAAGAGCTGTTTTCAACCAAGTAACATCCTTTCTGTCTCTCAACAACCAGCTGGATGTCAACCAATCCGGCTTCAAGAAAGGGCATTCTACTGAGACTGCATTACTGTCTGTCACAGAAGCCCTACGGATCGCAAAAGCTGCTTCCAAATCCTCAGTCCTCATCCTCCTGGATCTGTCTGCTGCCTTCGACACTGTGAATCATCAAATCCTTCTGTCCAGCCTCTCAGCACTGGGCATCACAGGAACTTCACTCCACTGGTTTGAGTCCTATCTCACAGGTAGGTCCTTCAAGGTCGCATAGAGAGGCGAGGTATCCAGAGCACATCAACTGACCACAGGGGTTCCCCAGGGTTCAGTTCTTGGTCCCCTCCTCTTCTCCATCTACACCACATCACTGGGACACATCATACAAGCACACGGCTTCTCCTACCACTGCTATGCTGATGACACACAGCTCTTCCTCTCGTTTCAACCAGATGATCCCACAGTAGCTGCACGGATCTCAAGCTGCCTGGCAGACATCTCGACGTGGATGAAGGAACATCACCTGCAGCTCAACTTGGCAAAGACTGAGCTTCTCGTCCTCCCTGCCAATCCGTCTCTACAGCACAACTTCACTATCCAGCTAGAGTCATCATCAATCACCCCATCAAAGTCGGTGAGAAATCTTGGAGTAACGTTTGATGACCAGCTGACCTTCACAGATCACATTTCAAAGACAGCTCGATCATGCAGGTTTGCACTGCACAACATCAGGAAGATCAGGCCTTTCCTAACTGAGCATGCAACACAACTTCTCGTCCAGGCCCTGGTCATTTCTAGGCTTGACTACTGTAATGCTCTTCTGGCCGGACTTCCAGCATGTGCAACTAAACCTCTACAGATGATCCAAAATGCTGCAGCCCGTCTTGTCTTCAACGAGCCAAAGAGGGCCCACGTCACTCCTCTGTTCAGCTCACTGCACTGGCTACCTCTCGCTGCTCGCATCAAGTTCAAGGCATTGACGCTTGCTTACAGATCTATCACAGGCTCAGCTCCCTCCTACTTTCACTCACTCCTACGAGTCTACATCCCTGCCAGAAGCCTACGATCGGCCAACGAGCGACGTCTCGTGGTTCCATCCCAGAAAGCCACAAAATCACTTTCCAGAACATTCTCATTCACAGTTCCATGCTGGTGGAACGCTCTCCCCACCCTCATCCGGAATGCAGAATCCCTGACAACCTTCAAAAAACATCTGAAAACCCATCTCTTCCGGGAGCACTTAACCTCATAAAAAAAAAAAAAAAAAAAAAAAAAAAAAAAAAAACACCTCCCCTTTCCCTCTAAACCTCACTTATCGGGCTTATGCTACTCTGAATAATGCCTGAACGTTGTATCTTGAGCACTTCTTGCGCTGCTTTTTGTTTTTTGCCTCTTCATGATGACTCGCTTAATCTAGTCCTACTTTGTAAGTCGCTTTGGATAAAAGCGTCTGCTAAATGACTAAATGTAAATGTAAATGTATATATTGTTAAACGTTTAGTAAATCATCAGAAACTGTTTTTATTATAATGTTTAATGACTATTTTGAAAGCCAAATGACTGCACTCCCTTCACATTATGAGGTTTTATTTGAAGTTTAACATTGACAGCAACATTTAATAACCCACTTGTTATTATGGTGTTCATTTTGAAAAATGGAAATGCTTACATAAGAATATAACAGTGAAATGTTTTTCTTTAACTGAAATTTATTTTGCCATTACTTAAAGCTGCAGTCCGTAACTTTTTTGGGTTAAAACTGATCCAAAATAAATTTTTGAGCAAGTACATAACCAGCCAGTGTTCAAAACTATCTGCTTGCCTTAGCTCGATTCAAAACGGTAAGCTTGTAATAATGTTATTAATTCCAGTGGTGCTGGTGGATTTCCGCGGAAATTCGAGTATGTCTTTGAGTCATTACGCCACATCTGTACACATAAAGTCTCGGGTAGTAGGCTATATTGCGTGTGAGGATGTTGGAGGTGGAGATTTATAGCCTTTTCTCACAGCACTTGTTTGTTTGTTTGGATTTTATTCACAAATACCATTACCAGCAAATTCTATAATACAGCGGGGGTACAGAAATCAGAATTTGGTATAGTGAATGGGTCCCCCAAAGAAGCTAAAAAGCTTATAGGTGGGGGCCCATAGTTCATGAAAAGAAGTAGTACAGACAAGGTACACAGTTACCACCTGCAACCAGACGATGGTAAGTAAACAAAGAGCAAAAGCGCACCAGTACATACATAAAAGTACATACACATACACATACATTCATACACATAGATCCCAGTAGTCCATGAGAAGACAGTTATATATTAAATATAGGTTGATAGATAATATTTTTTTAGATGTCTTTTAAAGTTGGAGATAGAGGGCAACACCTTAAGGCCATCGTCAATCCCGTTCCAAATCTGCGGCCCCCTACAGACAACGCTCATACTGGTACGAACATGTCGGCGATATTTTCCAGATATGAGTGGTTTGGTTCTCGTTTGGTATGTATGCTGGCGGCTGGAGATAGGAACAAGACTACTCAGTGTAGTGTTCAGGCTATTGACAATTTGAAACATAAGGCAGGCATTATGATATTTGTTTAGCTCAGCTAATCTTAGTAACTCAAAACGATAAAATAGAGGGTGAGTAGGAGAATTTATCTCTGACCAGGACAGAGCCCGTATGGCTTTCTTTTGCAATGATGCAAGTTTTTTAAGATGACTTGTGAAGGTGTTGCACCATATCACCTTACAGTAGTTAAGATGTGGTTAAAAAAAAGTTGTATACAATAAGAGTAGGGCAGACAGCGGAAGAATGTGTCTGATCTTATAAAACAGGCCAACATACTTTGACAGTTTGTTTACAAGATGATCAATATGACATTTAAAGGTAAGAGATTCGTCAATGAGGACCCTCTTGCACTCTTTTTATCATTTGGTCATTGATTTTAATCAGGCAGTGGTCAGTGTTTTTAAATATTTTTTTCTTGGTCGATTGGAATATAATAAAATTTGTTTTGCTTACATTTAATGACAGTTTATTGCATTTAAACCAAGAGTCAACTTTGATGAACTCTGAATTTACTATATCTTTTAAAATAATAGGGTTATTATGTGATGTAAACAGATTTGTGTCATCTGCAAAGATGATTTTATGGAATAATGTCGATGAATTTACAAAATCATTTATATGTAGAATAAATAAGAGTGGCCCTAAAATGGAGCCCTGGGGGACCCCATAGATTATGGGCTTACAAGTAGAATTATGATCATTGACATGGACATACTGTTCCCTCTCAAATAGATAACTTCTGAACCATTCAAGTGCTAAACCTCTGATACCATAGGGTTGTAATTTGTACAATAAGATATCAAAATCAATGGTATCAAAGGCTTTTGATAGGTCCAAGAAAATACCAATGCCACATTTTCCCTCTTCAATACAGTCTTGTTCAATAATTTGTTCAATTAGGTCTAGTATTGCCATACAGGTTGTGCTCTTTTTTCTGAAACCGTATTGAGAGGGAACAAGAATATCTAATTTATCAAGATAGCCACTAAGTCTATTGTATACTACCTTCTCCATTACTTTAGAAAAAGTGATATAATTAATTAATAATTAAATAATTAAATATAATTAACTTGATATAATTAAACTTATCAATTTGATGGCGGATCCAGAAAGGTTCAAACGACAATCACCAGTGACAACTGGACAGTGTTGGGGAAGTTACTTTTAAAAAGTAGTGTTTGCTCGTTACTCGTTACTTTTTAAAAAAGTAATCCGTTACTTTAGTTAGTTACCCCGTTTGGAAAGTAACTTTTTACGTTACTCGTTACTTTTACGTTACTTTTATGTTGCTTGACTTTGGGCAGAACCCAATATCTGTTCCTAAATATGTAGACATAAAGTTATACAATGGAGGACATAACAGGTAATTATTTTGTGCTCTTTATTATAAAAAATAGTACCAATTTCGAAAGAAAAAAAGTCCTTCTCATTGGCGCTGCTGTGTGCGGCAACTTTTATTCTCAGCCGGCTCTGCATCATGGGGTAGAGTGCGACACTCCGCGATGAGCAGCTCGCCCGCGTCACTTCTCTCCGCTCCGCTCCCCCTATCCACCGAACTTTAAATTTCGGCAACAGCCAATAAAGCGCTCCTGCTCTCTAACACCGGTGCGAATCGCGTCTTGATAGCATAGGACAAAATGATATAGAAGACATAAACTTAGTTTTCAGACATACGACTCACTCTATCAAGGGAGTAGGAGAAAAAAAAGAGATTTTGAGAGAAAAAAATATATTTTGTTTAAAAGTACACATATTCAAGCTTTCTATATATTTCTCAGGTCTGTGAGACAAGTATAGCTTATCTGAGTTTCGGTTCATTTACAGTATGGAGACGAGCTCAGTTCACGCGCTGGTGCCGTCATGATTATTTTGCATGCTATATTTACTTATTTATTAAATTCAGGCAATTAATTGGTTGGTAAAACATTGATTAAAATTAAGATAAAATTAATACAAAACGAAATTCGTTTTAAAGAAAGTCTTTCTACAAAAACAAACTTAATAAAGTGGTCTAAATCATGTCTGCCCACTCCATTTATCTCCCGATATATTGCACAAAATTATGATCTTACTCATGCTTTTCACTTTTCATATAATCAACATAGATTAAATTATTTATTTATTTATTTTATTTAAACAAAAATATGAAACATTGATTAAAATTAAGATACAATTAATACAAAACGAAATTCACTTTAAATACAGGTTTTCTACAAAAACAAACTTAATAAAGTGGTCAAAATCATGTCTCCACACAAAATGTTTATTTTATTTTATTTAAACATAAATATGAAACTAATTTGTTTTCTTCAGTTCTCAACAGTTCTCTTCTCTCAAGCGCGCAGCTGAGGCAGTGTCGCTGTCAAATATATCCATGGGAAAAGTAACGTTGCGCCGAATTGAAAAAGGAACTACGTTTCGTTACCAAATTTTTAGTAGTAACGCGTTACACTACTTTTTACCCGAAAAAGTAGTTACGTTACTGTAACGCGTTACTTTGTAACGCGTTACACACAACACTGCAACTGGAGAAGGTGGACAACTGATTTGAAAGGTGGTGTGAACTCCGTGTTTTGAAGGGGTTCAAAACGGACACAGAGACAGCTTTTTTTCTGCTGGACAGGTAAGACATAAGCGATTGTTAGATTTAATAAGCGCGATTTACTGCAATGCTTTTTTTTTTCCCTTAGTTTGTCAGAACAAAAGTGGATGTTACTTACTTGTTTAGATGACATTTTTCTGTGAAAATTCTTATGTTGGCCATACTTCCAAAAAGTAGAATCTGTGATTCCAAATGACAGTATCCACACCGGTGCGGTGACTGACACCCGCACATTCTCCTCAAAACATTGGATTCATCCGTGCTGTGCCATGCCGAGCCAAGCTGAGGCACAACCCACATAAAGTAGATAATTCCGCGAATAACTGCAATTGCAGATTTCGAACAGAGATGGCAAAAAAGAGGAAAAACTACGGACTGCAGCTTTAATATAATGAAATTTATCATAGAGCATAGTAATTATAAAGATATTATTGATGTGACCAATTAATGATTAACTGTTACATCCCTAATGAATAAATTAATGAATTATATAAATTAAAAATAATTACCTAATATGAGTATGAAGGCTGTGAACTTGTAGATAACTTACCAACCATTAGTAATAAAAAAATAAAAAAATAAAAATCTTAATAGCTGTTAAAATTGGGGGGCCTGTGTTGATGACAGATGTAAAATAGAGGAACAAAATTATGGATGTTAGAGACACTGAGTGGCATTGACAGTAGACAGATAAAGAGACACATTTAAAGGAGGTTAAATATGTACTATATTGAAAACGAGGCAACAGGGTTATAGGTGGTGTGATCGATGCTGAGGAAAGAAAAATACAAATAAGATTCATGGTGAAAGATAGAGATGTTTACATGACAGTTATAAATGACATATAAAGTTGCTATTGGATAGACCATAGACTGTAAAAAAAAGATGGACGACGCCCCTTCGCTCTCTTCCATTGGTGAGAACTGAAGCCGCCAGTATCCCGATATGGCGCTGACATCTTGGAACTTGAGTCTGCGCAGTAACGATCTCGGGACCAGACCTGCGCAGTAGTGAGCAGGAAGTAAAGCCGCGAAATCAATGCTCCGCCCTCACTCTCGCAGAATTCACTCTTGCAGAATGCACTCTCCCTGAGTGCACTTTTTAAAAAATGTATTGCAGTACGACAAGAGGCTTGTTAAAATAAAGTAAATACAATCTCCTCAGTTCTCCGAAGATCCCGAAAAAAATCAGTGACTTCACTTCAGTGACTACTTCGCTCAGAGAACCTGTCAATCACAGCTGTCAATCATGACGTTACACCACCGTTTTTATAGCATCACGTAACTAACTAAAAATAAACTTATTTTAAAAACAGACATTTGAACTTACATCAGCGTGATAAAAACGACAGCAAATGAAAGAAACCACCTTTGGAAAAAAGATATTTGAAGTGTAATTTAATTGTTTAGTTGGTCTCACTTCCCGTTGAATAACACGGGGAGGCGGGGCTTATGACCTATACTAGGACCAGTCACCGGGGGGTGATCAAGTCGTTTTGGCTTCACTTTTCAGGGCTTGTGCGGCACGCTTGGGATAGACTGATGATTATCAGTGTCAACAGAGAGGGAGGCAGGAATAATTGAGACAGTGTGACAGTTAGATAAACTGGACAGGCACCTGGCAGATAGAAGAAACGGATCAATATGGTGACACCAACAGACTATAAACATGCACAAGTGCTAGAAAACCAGCTAAGATGAAGTGCTCAGATAGAGGAACAATAGAGGTCACTGTGAATGGAGCTGGATTTGGGGTGGTGGACAACTCACTGCAGTCTGTGTAGAAAAGGCTGGTAAGGGGGAGGTGAGGATTTGACAGACAGGGCTGGTGGTGTGGGCAGATGCCTGGCACAAGCTGCTGGACACCACGGAGGACGCTGGCACATGGCGAGCACACAGGTCTACACTGGGACTGGTGGGCTCATCTATCAGAGGAGGTGAATGTTAGAGGGGTGAGAGAGGTTTTAGGGGGTATGCTGGAAAGGGTAGGTTGCTCCACTGACAAAAATATTTTAGTCTTAGAATGAAGAATAGAATGAGGCTTTTATATAGCGCTTTCATATGTACTACTGTACACCCAAAGCGCTTTACAATCATGTCAGGGGATCTCTCCTCAACCACCACCAGTGTGCAGCATCCACTTGGATGATACGACGGCAGCCGGCAGTCTTCTTAAGTTAACCATGAATTAATGGTTCTAGTATGGATAAAGTAATTTGTGGCAAGATTAATTCTAAAACCTGACCCAAAGTATATTAAATCTTTTTTTTTTTTGCTTTTTTTTTTTGCTGATTGTGGTGGGAAATCTATATATATAGATCGGAATAGAAGATATGCTCATGAGGTCACATTAGACGGAAGTCACTGTGGTTACAGCCACTGAGTGGCAGAGTTAGTGTTCTGCTTGAAAAAACAAACATTTAAAATGAGAAAAGATATGTTGTGTGATAGACAGTACAAATAGATGGAACAAGAAAAATTAGCTATCTTTTTACAGAAAACCGAAAGCTACACAAAAATGGAAGCAAATGGATCCCTGCCATTCACAGAAACAAGTGGAATCTTGGAAAACAAACATGGATTTGTATTTGCCATTTTGTGTCATGTATGTAGCCTGGCTAACGTCAGACCTCTTTCTCATTGAGACGTGGTCTGGGAACCACATGTTCATTTTCTCGTATTTGAGGCGTGGTTTACGAATGCCCAGAGCCGTTTATTGGGCGCTACGAATGTCTATCAAATGCGCCTGTACGTAGCTCATACGTACGTAACGACAGAAATTCGACGAGGAAGAAGACGATGGCTGAAGAAGACTAAACTACTTTGCTGCCATGTTGGATCCATAGATATAAGCAAACTGCTTCGGTCGTCATCGTCTTGCTGCTCCCTCCCCGTTCTGTGATTGGTCCCCTCGCTGAGGCAAAAATCTGGTCCATGGTATCCAGGCTGCCTAGCAGCGTGAATAAAATCGCACTGTGCTCAAGGCAGCATGGGGAAACCCAGGCTATCATGTATGTTGAATTTTAGAGTAAAATTATACCCTATATTATATATTGTATTGACTACTCATCATTTCAATATTTTACTTCTTATTTTATGTGTAGCTGTTAAGTTTTTGTCAGCATTTATTAAATCTATTACCTTGGGTTCTACAAAGGGGGGTGGTTAGATAGTGTTAACCAAGACAAACCCAGTTCCATTTTGAAGGAATTCAAGCATAGTAGTAGTAGTAGCCAATGCTCTGTCTTCCTGTCCTGTCTACCCCCTTGTCATATTGTATGTATGTTTGTATGGACAGGTTGATGGCTAATTTCACTGGTACTTGTGACTATGTGACAATAAAGGCTACTACTACTACTACTACATAGCATCAGTTCTGGTAGGTCACATTAGTCAAGCTCGCATCAGCTGACTCTCAGCTGATCCATGTCTACCTATAGGAATATGACGCCTATCACTGTATACATATATAAGCTCCTTCAGTATTATCAGCAGCTATTGCGTTTCTCAGGAGCTAATTACCCTCCTCCATCCCCAGCTCCTCCTCTCGTCAGTCAGGATTTGGCATTCTGATTCCCCTTGAATCAGAATAAATTCTCTAATTATGTTGTACTTTAAAATCTTGAATTAATGATATCTGCAATACATTCATGCTGGTCCTGTTCTGTTTACCCTAAGGTATTGCTGCTCTCCCTGCTCTTATCCATGCTAGGCTGCATGGATTTGCAGGAAGTTCTTGCCCAGAACAGAACTATACTGCCAATCCAAACTGTATGATAATTGTCAATCGTATTCGACGATAGTGGTCCTGACAGAACTTAACGTTAAGTCATGGTGTTGATGCTATGGGAATGCTTACAGCGTGCACCATTAACTGAAGCTTGTGTAAAATTATGGCAATTCTATTGACCGACCAAGGGTCTGGTGACATAGCGTGACGCATCATCAAGACAATATAATGGTGCCTGCATTAAACGTCATCAGCCTCTTTGTCCTCAGGAATCCGCATATCTTTATGTTCGCGTGATAGTTCGTCATATTGTTTGTCTGATTTTGTTATTAGACTAGATTGGCAAGCAAGCAGTTTAAAAGACTGTACGTCACAGTGCCGATGTCCCCATGTTAGATCCAGAAGCACGCTCTTTTCCTCCCAATCTCTGCTCAGTGATGCTGTCGGAGGATATTGGGACATGAAGGTTGCTATGGCAGTCAGCCCCCTAGACAGTGTTGGACATTCACCTCTCAATTAAGTCCCCAAATTAATGTGTTCAGTTTGTAAATGACCGCCTAAATATATGTGGGTCACTTTACATTTTTTCATGCAACATTGTGTATTTACATTAACAGGAAGTAGTGTATGGTAGTCAGTAGTCACGTTGCAGCGGAAGGAAGAGCAACTCGTGTTTCTCCACATGGCGTGGAGATGAAGTGTTTTATGTTTAATTTTCTAAGTACCCCTTTGGCAAGTGGAGCTAGGTACGCAGTGTTGATATTTCTTTTGTGTTTATGTCTGAGTAAGATGCGTTTGTTTTTTGCATGGTGTTGTTGGTCGTTGAGCTCTGTTTACTGATTGTTTCAGGTTTTCTTATCTATTTTAATGTCCTTTGTTGTATATATGTATATTCATAAATATGCATTTATTTCATCATGCCCTTTTTTGTGTATATTCATAGTATAAATTACATTTGTCTTTGTGTAGTTTCACGGTTCTTCAAGAACTTAAAAGTAATGCTTAATAGTGCTCATGATGCGCTATTAAAAGAGAATGCACCCATCAGAAACTGCACCCATTTGGAAACGAATGGGCAGCTATACAGTTGTTCCCTTCCAGTGAGCTGTTTCAGGGCTGATACAACAGTTCATAACAGAGCTATGTGGAGTTAAGAGAGGATTATAAAGTCTTTTTTAGAAAACATCTAGGTTACGACTGTAACCTCTGTTCCCTGAGAACAGGGAATGAGACACTGCGTCGATGACACTATGGGGAATGCCCTCCACGTGAACCGGTGTCTGAAAAGCTATCCAATCACGGCAATCGAATTTGACCGGCGATAGCCTGTGGCGTTACTACTAGCGCAACCCGGAAGTATAAAAGGGCCGCCTAGAGAACATGTCATCCACTTTCGTCTGAAGGGACTGTTCAGCAGGCATCCCTGAGGCATGGCTAATGACGCAGTGTCTCGTTCCCTGTTCTCAGGGAACAGAGGTTACAGTCAAAACCTAGACATTCCCTTTCGAAAGAGAACTCGCACTGCATTGATGACGCTATGGGGAATGATGTACAATGTTAAACCTGAAATGCCAAGAAATCACTCCCCCTTTGGGTCACATACAGGCTGTCAGTGACATTATTCCCTACAGTTACTGCCCAAGCTATAAGCCTCAAAGAGGCATCCAAACAAGTAAGTCAAGTCAAGTCATGTCATCTTCATTTATATAGCGCTTTTAACAATGTAGATTGTTCCAAAGCAGCTTTACATGGATAATAGGAAATTAAAGTAACAGAGATTGTTTTGATTTTATAGCAGCTCTAGAATAAAGTTATTGTCCAGACAAAGTTAGTTTGATTGATTCACTTCCGTCACAACGATCATTAGTTATTAACTTAGGGGCCGCTAACACAACACCGTTTTAACAGAAAACTCTTAAGGTCTTTCTGCGCAAACTTCAAAAACGCGAACTAGTGAGAACGCCGATGAACGTACATTACAAATTCAGTATATAGGTATGCGCGTTTGAATATATGTGTAGTCCTTCCCTACAAATCAACCCTCAACATACTACTTGTCTGGCCTTAAAATTTATAATACAGAATTTTTATCGCTTCCACGTAGCCACGCGAACCAGAATTATCCCGACAGCGCTTTATCTGTAGATAGGTAAAGGGAGGGGAGGGAGGCCTTCACAGAGAAGAGACTAGTTGACATTTCAGGACTGCGCTGTCGACGCATCCAGGCGCAGGTCCTTCATCAGATCTGGGTACAGCCTGGATCCGGCGGACTGCGGTAAACCTCGGGATAAACAGAGAGACTAATATTAGCGTAGACGCCATTCTTCTTATGATGTAACGAGTACATCAGGATTTATGGGAAGTGTTCCCGGTTCCGGCTGACCTAATCTGTGCAGCTGTAACGGTCACCAGCTGGAGTGCCCTTGAGAGCCACCAGAGGGCACTCCACACCAGACTCTCATGTTCACTCACAGACTACATCTCCCATCATTCTCTGCCTGGACTCATCAGCACTCATTATCACATTCACCTGTATCTCATCTTCTTGTTTGGTTCTCCTCATATAAGCCTGGTTCACCCCTTCACTCACTGCGAAGTTTTGTATGTTGTTGCACTGCATTTCCGAGCGTTTTCCCTGGTTTCGTGTCTCTTGATTTTTGGATTTCTTGCCTGTTCCCTGGATTACTCTTCTGCCTCTGACCCCTGCCTGTTTTGATTGTTTGTTTATTTGTTTGTTTGGACTGCCTTCCTGTGTTTGACCCCTGCCTGTGCTGATTACGATTCTGGATTATGCTTCAAATAAAGCTGCAATTGGATCTCAACCTTTGTGTCTCGGAGCAGTTCGTGACAGAAAACTTCGCCACACGGAGATCCAGCAGCCATGCCAACCATGTGTCCAGATGTCCAAATCATGCGTCTCCGTCAGGAGAATCGGTCCATCGAAGACTACGTCGCAGATTTTATTGAACTGGCACATCTCACGCTAATGAGCACCAAGTGCTTAATGATCTTTTTCCGCGGAGGATTATCTGAACCGCTCCGGTCATTGATGCCCGACCATGATCCTCACGGGACATTAGAACAATATATAGATCTGGCCCTGTTGTTGAGCGGTTCATCGTTTATTGTGGGCGTGGAGGAGAAGGAGCTCCGTGAACCAGCAGTATCCCCTCAGCCTGATCTTCACGTCACGGCAAACATAAAGCCTGCCACCGGATTGGTCTATGGGCATCCAGGACTTATTTCCAACGTGACAGATCCACCGCTGATGTCAGCACGTACTGCCAAGAGGACCACTGTCCCAGGGTCTCATCTTACCGTGACCACCGTTCCAGGGCCATATCCTAAGATGGCCACCGTTCCTGAATCTCTTCACGTCAGCCCTGCCGAGCCTGAGCTTCTTCACGTCAGCCCTGCCGAGCCTGCGCTCCACGTCAGCCCTGCCGAGCCAGAGCTTCACGTCAGTCCTGCCGAGCCAGAGCTTCACGTCAGTCCTGCCGAGCCAGAGCTTCACGTCAGTCCTGCCGAGCCAGAGCTTCACGTCAGTCCTGCCGAGGCAGAGCTTCATGTCAGTCCTGCCGAGCCAGAGCTTCACGTCAGTCCTGCCGAGCCAGAGCTTCACGATGCCACGTCTGCCGATCCAGAGACTGTTCACGTCACTTCTGCCGATCCAGAGACTGTTCACGTCACATCTGCCGATCCAGAGACTTTTCACGCCACGTCTGCCGATCCAGAGACTGTTCACGTCATGTCTGCCGATCCAGAGACTGTTCACGTCACGTCTGCCGATCCAGAGACTGTTCACGTCACTTCTGCCGATCCAGAGACTGTTCACGTCACGTCTGCCGATCCAGAGACTGTTCTGTCACGAACTGCTCCGAGACACAAAGGTTGAGATCCAATTGCAGCTTTATTTGAAGCGTAATCCAGAATCGTAATCAACACAAGCAGGGGTCAAACACAGGGAGGCAGTCCAAACAAACAAATAAACAAACAATCAAAACAGGCAGGGGTCAGAGGCAGAAGAGTAATCCAGGGAACAGGCAAAAAATCCAAAAACCAAGAGACAAGAAACCAGGGAAAACGCTCGGAAATGCAGGGCAACAACATACAAAACTTCGCAGTGAGTGAAGGGGTGAACCAGGCTTATATGGGGTGAACTAAACAAGATGATGAGATACAGGTGAATGTGATTATGACTGCTGATGAGTCCAGGCAGAGAATGATGGGAGATCAGTAGTCTGTGAGTGAACGTGAGAGTCTGGTGTGGAGTGCCCTCTGGTGGCTCTCAAGGGCACTCCAGCTGGTGACCGTTACAGCAGCCTAACATTGAATTATAAAAGTATATAATGTGTTATGTGTATGCTAGGTCAAAGAGATGTGTTTTTAGTCTAGCTTTGAACTGACAGAGTGTGTCTGCTTCCTGGACAATGTTAGGAAGACTGTTCCAAAGTTTTGGTGCTAAATAGGAAAAGGATCTACCGCCAGCAGTTGATTTTGATATTCTAGGTATTATCAACTGGCCGGAATTTTGAGATCACAATAGACGTGAAGGACTATAATGCGTTAAGAACTTGCTCAAGTACTGCGGAGCTAAACCATTTAGTGCTTTGTAAGTAATCAGCAATATTTTAAAATTGATACGATGTTTAATAGGGAGCCAATGCAGTGTTGACAGAACTGGGCTAATATGGTCATACTTCCTGGTTCTGGTAAGCACTCTAACTGCTGCATTTTGGACCAGCTGTAATTTGTTTATTAAACGTGCAGGGCAACCACCCATAATAGCATTACAATAATCTAGCCTTGATGTCATGAACGCATGGACTAATTGTTCCACATTTGTCAATGAGAGCATATGACGTAATTTAGATATATTTTTAAGATGGAAAAATGCGGTTTTACAGATACTAGACACATGACTTTCAAATGAAAGATTGGTATCAAAGAGCACACCCAGGTTCCTAACCGACGACGAAGACTTGACAGAGCAGCCATCAAGTGTTAGACAGTATCCTAGATTATTATGTGAGGGCGTGAAGAAATATAGAGCTGAGTATCATCAGCATAACAGTGAAAACTAATTCCATGCTTCCTAATGATATCTCCCAACGGTAGCATGTACAGAGTGAAAAGCAATGGTCCTAGTACTGAGCCTTGTGGTACGCCGTACTGAACTTGTGATCGATGAGACATCTCTTCATTTACTGCTACAAACTGATAACGGTCAGATAAGTATGATTTAAACCATGTTAATGCAATTCCACTAATGCCAACATAATTTTTGAGTCTATTTAAAAGAATGTTGTGGTCAATAGTATCAAATGCAGCACTAAGATCGAGTAACACTAATAGAGAGATACTGTACAACCACGATCGGATGATAAGAGCAAATCATTTGTAACTCTAATGAGAGCAGTCTCGGTACTATGGTACGGTCTAAATCCTGACTGAAAATCCTCGCAGATATAATTTCTTTCTAATAAGGAACAGGATACCGCCTTTTCTAGTATCTTTGACAGAAAAGGTAGATTCGAGATCGGCCTGTAATTGACTAATTCTGTACGATCAAGTTGCGTTTTTTTAACAAGCGGTTTAATCATAGCCAGCTTTAAAAGTTTTAGATAGGCTACGTATCCTAATGACAAAGATGAATTAATGATATTAAGAAGAGGATCTATTATGGAAGTAAAATAAGGCCATCCTTAAAAATATTTGTGTTTGCCGTAACCCGACCGACCCTGTCAATTTAGGACCGACCCAATTAATTTTTTTATTTTTTCCCCATTTAGTCTGACCGACTTGCTGGTTGTAAACTTGCGTTAACCCTCTGAGGTCTGGGGTGTTCATGCCCTGACATTTGTGCTTTTTTCAGTTGCTTATAAACATATCAATGGCAAAAAAAAAATTACACTCTATTTAGCACAAACAGGACTACCATGATATGTGAGCCACATGTATGTACATGTTTTCATTTTTGAGAGAATAATGTTTATGCATGGTTATTGAAAAAACTAAAAATGAAAGTTTCTGAAATAAGGCCACAAAACACATACTAAATATATGTCAATAAGACTTTTGACTAATGAATGTCGTTGCCTAGAGTTTTTTCTTCGAAATGATGTGAAAATCATCCTGCCTAATCATTCACATAAAACGATACATTTATTTAAGTTTTGTGAAACACTTTTAGTTTGGAAAGGCAATATGCGGATGGGGCGTAAACGATCATGCATATTTAGTAGTTCACACCTGATGAGACAATGTCCCTGCATACTTAATGAGCCATTCATTCAGGTGTGTCACCTATAGCTAACTTAAATATACAAGCTTCATAAAAATGATCATTCTAGAAGAAAATTTCAGATGGCATTTAGAGGCTTTTGCATCTGAACTCTTCATATATATACACACACAAACACACACACACACACACATATATATATATATATATATATATATATATATATATATATATATATATATACATACACACATATATATGTGTATATATTTGTACACAAATATAAATTTTATTTATATTTTTTATATACTTTTTTTTTTTTTTTTCACAAATTGTGCTTGCAAATTGTATAATATCCAAGGTAAACATGTCTAGTAATTGTGCAGTTAATTCTCATACTGTATTTTCAGTTTTGGAATATGTATCCTCTCCCCAAATTTGTTACTAATAAAACACAATACAAATTATTTAAAGAAAAAAATTATATTTACCTTTTAATAGTTTGTTTACATCTACCTTGTAAATATATTTTTTTATTAAAAAGGTTACAATTACAACAACAATTGAAGTGTAATCTTACAGTATATTCTACAGTAAAAACTGTACCCAAATCTAGTCAACAAAATGTTGTCTTTCATATTTCGCCTGACTGTAACGTTGTTTTTATGAAATATTAGGGCATATAAATGTTAATTTGCAGTTTAATACGTTGCTTATACAAATAGCCTACATTTTATTTCAACATATTTAAGTCGATTTTTACTCATCTCAGTATAGCAATACAGTTTGCTAAAACATCATCATTCATTCACAAACGTGATTTAAATTTAAACTGTCTTTTTGCGAGCTGTGGTAAACAGCGCGCATCTCCACCGTTCATTCATTCATAAACAGAAACCCGATTCACGTGAGAAGGAAAAAAACGTACAGTATTCCTCAGCTCAGTCTGATCCTTGCTCCTCGAAATACCTGCACTTCTGAGGGACATTTTCCATTATTATTATTCCTCACAGCGCTGCGAGACGGTGTAAACAAGTAATGATCTGTATAAACTTGTGTTTTCTCGAGCTGATATGGGGGCGTTCACAGGTTTGCGTGGATTGCCTCAGTCATTTGCGTTTGAATAGCGCGCGCTCTCCGTGGGCAGAGTCACATTACATTTGAATCAGCTGTAATGAGCTCGAATGGAATCGCTCTCTTTTAATACAGATTTCACAAGATGAGAATATTTGTTTTTTATATAAATTACTTCATTTAAAAGAAGAGAATTCAAGCTTCATGCCTGTGTGTCTGTATGTCTGTTTGACTGAGTATTCGCCGAGTTATTGTTCATTTTCGGACGCGTTTCAGAATGGACTACACTGACAGAGAAAAGGCAGAACTCGCTTCGTGTTTATTTTTCTTTATTTGGCAAAAAGCACAACACTTTGTTTTTATTGTGAGAATACACAAAAATAATACACATTTAACAGAATCGATTGATGTATGAAACTTGTTTGTAAAATCAAAGTCAAAAGAGTATTTCGGGTCTCAATTCAACTGATAAGGAAAAAAGCGAGCAGATCACGTCGGCGTGATTGCCGACCTCAGAGGGTTAAGACCGACGGATTTTTTTTTTTACTCTTCAAACAACTAATACAAATGCAATAAAATGATATTAATTATATTTTAGTAAGTATTGTGAATATAAATTAACCCCCTGAGGTCGGCTATCGCGCCGGCGCGATAGGCTCGTTTTTTTCCTTATCAGTGAAAAAAAATAAAAATAAATAAATTACTTTTTATCTTATATGCTTGTGTTGTACATCAATTGATCCTGTTAAGTGTGTATTATTTTTGTGTATACTCACAATAAAAACAAAGTGTTGTGCTTTTCGCCAAATAAAGAAAAATAAACATGATGCGAGTTCTGCTTTCTCTCTGTTAGTGTAGTCAATTCTGAAACGCGTCCGAAAATGAACCATAACTCAGCGAATACTCAGTCAAACAGGCATACAGACACACAGGCATGAAGCTTGAATTCTCCTCTTTTAAATGAAGTAATTTATATAAAAAACAAATATTCTCAGCTTGTGAAATCTGTATTAAAAGATAGCGATTCCAGTCGAGCTAATTAGAGCTCATTCAGATGTAATGTGACCCCGCCCACGGAGAGCGCGCGCTATTCAAACGCAAATGTCTGAGGCAATCCACGCAAACTGAACGCCCCCATATCAGCTCGAGAAAACACATCAGATCATTGTACTTGTTTACACAGTCTCGCAGCGCTGTGAGGAATAATACTATAATGGAAAATTTACCTCAGAAGTATGAGGAGCAACAGATCCGATCCGAGGCTATGGAATAATGTAGTAAGTTTTTTTTTTCATTCTCAAGTGCGGCGCGTTGCTGTGCATGAATGAATGAATGAATGGCAGAGATGCCGCTGTTTACCACAACTGGCAAAAGACGGTTTAAATTTGAATGGTTTCTGTCTGTGAATGTTTCGCTTTTAGCAAACTGTATTGCTATAGGCTACTGAGTAAAAATCGAGTGAAATATGTTGAAATAAAATGTATTTGTATAAGCAAAGTATTAAACTGCAAATTAACATTTATATTTCTTATAATAAAAACGAAAGTTACTATGTTACAGACATATGAAAGACAACATTTCATTGATTAGTTTTGGATAGATTATACATTTTTACTGTAAAATATCTGCCACCTCAAACAAGCTTTTGTTTGCCAATTTTTGCTCATATGTTAAATATAGTATGTTTTGTCAAAAATAATCAAATAATAAGTTATAGTGTTTATTCCAATGTAGCCTAGGCTATATTCAAGTAATGAATCCTTAACTTTGAAATATGTATGATAAAATGTATACTTTAGTTTTTACAAAGAAAGATTACACTTGAATTGTTGTTGTAATTGTAACCTTTTTAATAAAAAAAAAAAAATACAAGGTAGATGTAAACAAACTAATAAAAGGCAAATATAAGCCTTTTCTTTAAAATATTTTTTTATTGTGTTTTATTAGTGACAAATTTGGGGAAAGGATAAATATTCCAAAACTGAAAATACAGTATGAGAATTAACTGCACAATTACTAGACATGTTTTCCTTTTGATATTATAGGCCAATTTGCAAGCACAATTTGTGAAAAAAATATATATATATTGAGATGCTTCCAACTGTTGCTCTTGCATTCTTTCTTGTGACACACCTGAATGAATGGCTCATTAAGTATGCGGGCCCCACTGTCTCCAGGTGCGAACCACTAAATATGCATGATCGTTGACGCCCACTCCGCATATTGCCTTTCCAGACAGAAAGTGTTTTGCAAAATTTAAATCAATGCATTGTGTTATGTGAATGATTAGGCAGGATAATTTTCACATCATTTTGAAGAAAAAACACTAGGCGATGACATCCATTAGTCACAAGTCTTATTGACATATATTTAGAATGTGTTTTATGGCCTTATTTCAGAAACTTTAGTTTTTAGTTTTTTCAATAACCATGCATAAACATTATTCTCTCAAAAATGAAAACATGTACATGCATGGTGCTCACATATGATGGTAGCCCTGTTTGTGCTATATAGAGTGAATTTACACCTTTGCCATTAATATGTTTATAAGCAACTGAAAAAAGCAAAAATGTCAGGGCATGTCAGAACATCTCAAGGACCCCAAAAACACCTTAGACCCCAGAGGGTTAACCATCGGCCTACATACAAGCATAGGCTACGCTCTTTCTGGGAAAAATAAATGCTAATGCTACCACATCTTTACATTACTATTGGGCAATTCCAGCCTTATGGACGTGACATTTGCAGTCAAAACTTGAAATATAAATGATCTGAAAATGCGATTTATACTAATATATTGAAACGTCTGTTTATACATCCATACTCTATGGAAGCTTGTTTCCGCCACAAAATAAAACATTTTAAAAGATAATTGCGACTTTTTATCTCACAATTGCGAGTTTACATCTCGCAATTCTGACTTTATTTCTCAGAATTGCGAGATATAAAGTCAGAATTGCGTGTTATAAAGTCGCAATTGCGTGTTATAAAGTCAGAATTGCGTGAAATAAAGTCGCAATTGCGTGAAATAAAGTCGCAATTGCGTGTTATCAAGTTAGAATTGCGAGATACAAAGTCAGAATTGTGTGAAATAAAGTCAGAATTCTGACTTTATAACACGCAATTGCGACTTTATATCACGCAATTCTGACTTTATAATACGCAATTGGGAGATATAAAGTCAGAATTGCATGATATAAAGTCGCAATTGCGTGTTATAAAGTCAGAATTGTGAGATATAATCTATTCTGAGGTAAAAACAAACAAAAAACAAGTCTGTCTTTTTTTTCCTTAGAATTGGACTTTATATCTCACAATTCTGAGAAAATATGTCAGAATTGCGAGATATAAACTCACAATTATGTGTTATAAAGTCAGAATTGCGTGATATAAAGTCGCAATTGCGAGAAAAAAAGTCAGAATTCTGACTTTATAAGACGCAATTGCGACTTTATTTCACACAATTCACACAAAAAACTTTAACTTTTAGGTGGTAAAATATGTTTTAGTAATTCTATGAATTACACTGTGCAAACCAAAAGTAATATACCCACCGGATGAAGAAGGGTTGGCTCTCCACAGAACATAATATATTCATTTTATTTTATTTTTCGTGTTCACATTTATGAGGAAGAAACAATGTTACGGACGTGAGCTATGGAAGTAAAATAATGTCAAATGTTTTTTAAATAAAAAAGCCTGTTGAATTGCACTACTTGAAAAAAATAGGCATTGCATTAACCATGCTTGCATTTTAATGCATTGTATTTTTAGGGCTTGCATTTTTATGGGCTGAAATTCAACATGGTTGAATATTTAAGGTGTATATATTTTAATTAAAAACATTTCAAACACATTTTCATTATTAAAAATTCAATAATCCACATTCACCTTTCATATTTCACTTCCAAAATATTCAAACTGTTTAAAAATACAACCTATAATATTCAACAGGCAATTTTCGGTCTATTTTATTTCGCTGTGCAAATTCGCTTCCAAAAATTCAGTGGTTCAAATTCGACAGTAAATTCAACATTGATATCCAGGAACTGCAGGAAAAGCAGTAGATTACCGAGCATACTCTCCATCTGCTGTTAGTCAACCTCACCAGCAGGGGGTGCAAAAGCGCGTGATGTTGACGAAGACCAGCAACAGTTAGAACAAGTAATTCATTCATAAAATGAAAATGATTATCTGTGTCAGTATATATGCGGAAAAGATGATAAACACACAAAAGTTGTGTTTATGTTTCATTCAATAACTTCATTGTAAATCCTCAAATCCTTTATTTTACTCAAGCGCATCGCGGCCCAGGCCTTTATTGGAAGGAGGCCATAATTAGAGACAGGCCTTTATTTGTATTTGAGCAAAACGGACTACCAGTAGAATGAATAAAAACGAGATTTTGTGTCTATTTTAACCTATAAAATACTAGGTTAATTTATTGAAAACGTACAGTTAGTTACCATATAACATTATGGTATGCATACAGAACATTAACAACAAATAAATATAATATAAATAATATTTTTTGTGAAAAGCAATGATTCATTTTGAAACAGTATTTGTTCCAGCAGTAGTAACGTTAGCTCCACAACAGCACGCATCTGTGCATTCATTGATTTCATTCATTCATTCACACACTAGAAACGCGTGTCTTTTTGCGTGTAACTTACAGACACTATTGCGATTAGAACAAAGCAAATAGAACTGACCTATTTCTCAGCTGGATCCGTTGGTCCTCGAAATAATACTTCCAAGCACTTCTGAGGTAAATTTTCCAGGATTATTATTACTTAGATAGATGTGTGTTATCCAGCTGATTGTGGGTGTTCAGGTTTGCGTGGATCGCCTCAGATTATTTGCGTTTGAATAACGCGCGCTCTCCGTAATTAAGAGATCAAAGTCAACAGAGTATTTTGAAACTCTTTTGCACTTAAGAAAAAAAGCGAGCCTATCGCGCCAGTGCGATTGTCGATCCCAGGGGGTTAAAAAATAGATTTTCGCCAAAAATCCTCTTTGGCTCCGCAGCTGCCATGGTAAACAACATTAGCCTACCGGTGACTGAATTCTCACGTGCGAGTCAAGAGCGAAGTGATTGACATGACCAGGCTACCATAGCTATGGCTTGGATTCATTAGCAAACATTGCCCCCCTGTGGTATTTGCATGTTACTATCACAAGCATAATGTTGTGGCATGCCCAGAAAAACGTTGGTTCTAATAATAGCCCCGGCCACTATTAGAGACCGGCCTTTATTTACCTCCGCCAACAGCGAGACCGGCCAATGTTAGAGACCCGGCCACTAATGGAATACAGGCCACTATTAGAGGATTTACGGTACTTTCCCTGTGTAGCCTACATGTTATCAGCTTTCTCTATGAATGGGATTATAATCGGTTTCCCTCAATACCTCATACTCAAGGATTCCCCTTCCTTTGGGACAAAACGCTTAACATAGCTTTATGGACTAATACAGTGATATAAAAGACCAAACTTGCACCTTATTGCGGATGTAGCTGTAGGCTACTATATGCTACAGGCAAGCAGATGGACTCAGAATATGAACTTAACGCGCAAAGTTTCATGCTGAGCATTTCGTGATAGGCTACTGGCATAAAATCAACACTTGATAAATTAATACAAACACTTTCTCTTCTAGTCTATTCTCTCTCTCTCTCTCCATATATATATATAGTATGCCTACGTGTATTGCATTAGCTTAAACTGGGAAGAGTCATAGCACTTGCATATTGTTGTCCTCCTATCTATGGATAAAAGCATCTGCTAAATTACTAAATGTAAAATTGGCTTGACATTGGACATTCGCACATTTAGGGACCGTCTCCAAAGTTGTATAACACATTGGCATACACATTTCTAACTTCAAAGGCAAACTTAAATTTATTTGAATAAATATCAAAAATCCAAAGGGTGCGCATTATGCCTGACACTACATGAACACTTTACAGTTGGTTTTATGAATGTACGTCGTTCTATTCAAATGCTATTGAAGTTAGAAACTTGTATACCAAAGTCGTGTACACTTTAGAGACGGTCCCTAAATGTGCGAATGTCCAACATCAAGCCAACTTTATGCCAGTCTATCACTGGGAAACGCTCAGCATTAAAATTTGCGCGTTATTCTGAGTCAATCTGCTTGCCTGCGAGTTTGGTCTTTTATATCACTGTAAATATTACATTAAGCTACGTTAAGCGTTTTATATGTCCAGCAGGAGAATCCTTAAGTATTGAGGGAAACCCTAATAGCCTGCATGCAGCACATCGTCACAATATAAAGTTAAGGCAACTAAACAACCAAGAGAAATATATGTCAACCTCAAAAATAATCATTGGATCTGTACATCCACATCGGGGAATAACATTAATCTCGTTCACGGTAGAGAAAGATGCATGTAGGCTACACAGGAAAAGTAACCGAAGACACTGAATTTAACATAAAACAGCTGTCATAATAATCACAAATACACTTACATTGCTGTAAATGAGTTTTATGAATGAATGGCTTGTTCTAACTGTTGCTGGTCTTCGTCTACAACACACGCTTTTGCACCTCCTGCTGGTGAGATCGACTAACTGCAGATGGAGAGTATGCTCAGCAATCTACTGCTTTTCCTGCAGTTCCTGGATGTCAATGTTGAATTTACTGTCGAATTTGAACCACTGAATTTGTGGAAGCGAATTTGCAAAGCGAAATAAAATGGACCGAAAATTGCCTGTTGAATATTATAGGTTGTATTTTTAAACAGTTTGAATATTTTGGAAGTGAAATATGAAAGGTGAATATGGATTATTGAATTTTTAATAATGAAAATGTGTTTGAAATGTTTTTAATTGAAATATTCACAGCTTAACCCATTTGTGCCCAAATTTTTCTGAATGGTTTCATGCATATAATCCTGTTAATAGTGTCCTAAGTGAACATGTTCTGCATTTATTTTCCCCAGATTTTTTTTTTCTTTCTTGAAAATCATATTTGAATGTGCGGCAACTATAGTTGCCGGTGGGCAAATATGTTGTATGCACCCCTTCAATGTAAAATATGAATAGGAGGAGAACATTTGGCATTTATCTCAAAATAACTGCTTTCAACAGATCAATCTTTATTCATAAATTTATTATGAATAAAAGTCGAAGAACATTTGATGCAGACGCAAAAAACTGCATCTAGCTTATAATCTCTTGAATATGAAAACACAAAAAACAACAAATCCATTTGTCTTAACCCTTGTGCGTTGTTCAGGGTCTTTTTGACCCACATTTCTAACTTTCATTCATGAGGATAACATGGATAATTTGACATGGTTTAGTGTAAGATTTTTGCCCATCTTTTGGAAAATGCTGTTTTAAAAGTAACAAATTATCACTTTAACCAGTAGATGGCTGCAGAGCACCACTGTTTGCTATTTGCTTTTTGGCTAACTGAAAGACTTCTTTTCACAAGTTTTTCCAGTTGTACTCGTATCTACATATAATGAAATCATAATTATAATAATAAAAGTTACATTTTGTCAAAGTTTAGGCACTTTTTGTACTGAACAAAAAATCTGTTTTCAGTAATGTTATATTATGATTAGAATCAAATGAATTTGATCAATGGACAAAATTCATCCTCAAAATCAGAAACAACACAGAACACACATAGACAGAAATGAATTGGCACACTTTAAAGTTGTAGAATTATATGAAAAACAGATGTTTGAAATAAATGATAAACTCTAAAAACTCCAACTTTTCTCTTTGTAACATCCTGATCAGGTTTGATTCTAATCATAATGTAACATTATTGAAAAAAAATATTTTTTTTCAGTACAAAAACTGCCAAACTTTGACAAAAAGTAACTTTTATTGTTATAATTGTGATTTCATTATATGTAGATATGAATCTAACTGGAAAAACTTGTGAAAAGATGTATTTTAGTTTGAAACTTTTAGTACTTTTAGAGCTCTGCAGCCATCTACTGGTTAAAGTGATTTTTTTTTTACTTTTAAAGCTGCATTTTCCAAGATTTGGCCAAAAATCTTACACTTATCCATGTTATCCCCATGAATGAAAGTTAGAAGTGTGGGTATTTTATATAATTTTTTTTTTCTTTTTGGAGAATTTTTCTTTTCTTTTTTTGAACATTTTGTGGAGTAAAAATGTCCAAATGTAGAGTAAAAACATTAATAAACTGAGTAAAATTACATTTGTTTAAAATATATATATTGTTACAAAATAACATTTTGTTGCCTGGGGTCTCTCAGATCCTAAACAGCCTGACTGTAAACCGCAAACGAACAGCGCACAAGGGTTAAAGTTGTGGAACATAGTGCAGAACAAAGTGCAGCCATAACAGGGCATTGTCTATCAAAAAGTTAAATGAAAATAAATAAATACAAATAAATAGAATGAAGAAAAAAATATATCTATATAGAGATGTCATTTAAAGGGTTAAGTTATGTTTATGCACTAAACAAGACCAATAAACTTGATTTATTAACCTATTAACACAGTATACCCCATTTTCCCATGATATATGTACTTACAAGGCATTTGCCCACCGGCAACTATAGTTGCCGCTTGGACTTTTGACTAAGTATACAAAAAACTATAGATCTCTTGTAAGATTTGTTTAGTTTGGATGATTCTAGAGACCTTCATGATTATGTAGATATATATATGTCAACAAAAAATACTTATTAGTAACATGAAAATGACCTTTCTTTGGGAGGGTTTGCCTTCGCCATGCTTCCTGGAAGTAGGGGTAGGAAGTTGACAGCCTCATGTGACAGGGAGGAAGTGAATACCTTTTTTTTTTTTCTTGAAATCCTTTATTTGGTTGTTTGCTTGCATTCCATTGAGAAATAAAACATGGACAACATCTAGAAAAATATTTACAAAAGGAAAATGACAACTATGCACTGCGGCAACTATAGTTGCCGGTGGGCTTAAATGGGTTAAATATTCAACCATGTTGAATTTCAGCCCATAAAAATGCAAGCCCTAAAAATACAATGCATTAAAATGCAAGCATGGTTAATGCAATGCCTATTTTTTTCAAGTAGTGCAATTTAACAGGCTTTTTTGTTTCAAAAACATTTGCCATTATTTTACTTCCATAATCTATGACCTCTGGAAGCATCTCTTTCAGTAGCTTAGTCGGTATAGGGTCTAACATACATGTTGTCGATTTAGATGATTTAACAAGTTTAGCAAATTCTTCATCTTCTATAGCAATGAATGAATAAAATTTTTCCTTAGGGAGACTACAATGCATTGCCTGATGCGATACTGTATTAGACGGTTGCATAGTTATCATTTTCTCCCTGATGTTATCAATCTTATAAGTGAAGAAGTTCATAAAGTCATTACTGCTGTGCTGCTTGGAAACTTCTGGGCTTGAAGCTTTATTTTTCGTTAGTTTAGCCACTGTTTCAAATAAATACCTAGGGTTTTGTTTATTTTCTTCTAATAGGGTTGAAAAATAAGCAGATCTAGCAGCTTTTAAGGCCTCTCTGTATGCAATCGAGCTCTCTTTCCATGAAGTGCAAAATACCTCTAGTTTTGTTTTCTTCCAGTTGTGCTCCATTTTTCTGGCTGCTCTCTTAAGGGCCCGAGTGTGCTCGTTGTACCACGGCGTTGGACTATTTTCTTTAATCTTCTTTAAGCGGAGCAACTGTGTCTAAAGTGCTGGAAAAGAGAGAGTTAATATTTTCTGTCGCAATATCGAGTTCTTCTAAGCTATCTGGGATGCTGAAATGATGAAACTGATCAGGAAGATTATTAATAAAGCAATCTTTAGTGGCAGAAGTGATAGGTCTAACATATTTGCAACACGGAGTTGGCTTTGCAGCCTTGGCTAAATGAAGTTTACACGAGACTAGATAATGATCTGAGATGTCATCGCTCTGCTGCAGAATTTCAATTGCATCAACATTGATTCCGTGTGATAATATTAGATCTAGGGTATGATTACGACAATGAGTAGGTCCTGACACATGTTGTCTAACTCCAATAGAGTTAAGAATGTCTTTAAATGCCAGTCCCAATGCATCTTTTTCGTTATCTACGTGTATATTAAAATCACCAACAATTATGACTTTATATGCAACCAGTACTAACTCTGATAGAAAGTCAGCAAATTATTTGATAAAGTCAGTATGGTGCCCTGGTGGCACCATACTGACTTTAGCCAGCACAAATGGCTACAGTAGCCAGCACAAATCTCAAACGTGATTTATCATTTACACTATATATTGCTATATTAAGCACCAACACTTCAAAATAATTATATTTGAAACTAGACTTCTTAGTAATTCTAAAAATATTACTATAAATTACAGCAACACCTCCCCCTTTGCCTTTCAGACGAGGTTCATGTTTATAACAGTAATCTTGCGGGGTGGTCTCTTTTCAAGTAATGCAATCGTTTGGTTTTAGCCAGGCTTCTGTCAAACACAGCACATCTAGATTATAGTCTGTAATCATGTCATTAACAATAAGTGCTTTTGAAGTAAGGGATCTATATTCAGCAACCCAAGCTTTATCATTTGCTCATTTGTATTATATCTGTTTTTTTATTTGTTGAACATCAATTAAATTTTTACCCTTAGATGGGTTTGGAAGTTTTTTGTATGTCCTAATTCGGGGAACAGACACAGTCTCTATATGATGATATCTAGGTGAAAGAGGCTCTATGTGATGGGATCTGACCTTGGTGACGTGAAACAGCTAGCAGACAGTCGGTTTAGCCAGTCTGTCTGCTTCCTGACCTGAGCCCCAGATTGTCATGTTTGAGCTCTAAGACTATGTGCCATATTACTAGAGAGAAGAGCAGCACCATCCCAGGAGGGATGAATACCATCTCTTTTCAACAGGTCAGGTCTGCCCCAAAAACTTTTCCAATTGTCTATGAATTCAATATTATTTTGCGGACACAACTTAGACAACCAGCCATTGAGTGAGGACAATCTACTAAGTATCTCATCACTCCTGCGAACAGGAAGGGGGCCAGAGCAAATTACAGTGCCTGACATCGTACTTGCGATTTCACACACCTCTTTAACATTAATTTTGGTGATCTCCGACTGGCGGAGTCGAACATCATTTGTGCCGACGTGAATAATAATCTTAGAGAATTTATGATTAGCATTAGCCAGCACTTTTAAATTGGCTTTGATGTCAGGTGCTCTGGCTCCTGGCAAACATGTGACTATGGTGGCTGGTGTCTCTATTTTCACGTTCCGTGTAATAGAATCGCCACTAACTAGGGTACATTCAACAGGATTCACAGTGGGTGTTTCACTGAAAGGGGAGAAATCTATTTGAAGTTGTAATCCGAACGGAAGAGCGGTGTTTTGTCCTGCGGTTACAGCGCCTCACTGTCACCCAGTTGCCCTGCTGCACGGGCTCTACTTCAGCCGGAACCGAACAATGTAAAGAGTTCACTAAGCTAGTCGCATCCAAAGCAGTATTTAAAGCCCTTGCACTCTTACAATTAACCTTGATTAAAGCTTGGATGCGTGTCTCTAGTTTTGAAATCTTCCCCGTCAGCTTTACTATCTCCCTGCATTTATCACATGTAAATCCTGTGCTGACAGAGAAGGATATGCTAAACATGTTGCATGAGGTGCAAGTAACAATAAGAGGAGAAGATGACATGACTTACCGTGTTTGTTGACTGATCCTACTCACCTAAGTTGTTTGATGGACTCGTAAAAGGCACGAGCGCGCGCAAGAAAAATAAATAAAGAGCGAACGGATGGCAATAACGATTTAGATTGAAGCTAGCGATTTCAGGTTAATGTGTGATGTTGAGTAAGTTATATTTAGCAGTATAAACATCAAAGAATGATAGTAATTAATGATTCAAAACAGAAAGATATACGAAGCTTTCAGATGCACACCAACGCAACAGCAGAAGAAGCAACGAGGCAGACAGGAGCAATCCGATAGTAAGTAAAAGCCTACCATGCCGGAAGTAAAAGCCTACCAAGACCGCTCAAGGGCTTGAAACCAACAGCTTCCATGGAAGGGGTTCCTTTAAGGGAATATGGCCAGGGGGTCCGAAAGGAGTCCCGTCAAGTCACTTTCTGAGAGGGACATAGAGTCAACCCCACATGCCAGGGAGGCTGAACTGATCAAATCTACTGACCTAGTCTTGCCAACAACCTGTCTGTTTTTCTAAACAGAGTCTCTCACAAAACCAATAGTGAAACTGGATCATAGAGACGGGCATCCTGGAGAGTAGAACTCAGCAAAGAGCTTTATAACCCTTGTAAACGAGGGGAGTAACTCTACTCAATCCTGAACCTACACAGTGCTTTGACACATTGTGGAGGCTGGGAACTCTAACAGGGGACCCTAAATAAGGGGAGCGCCTCCAGCTCTAGGGCTGATCTAGCAGGGAGGCCTCATGAGAATCCTTCAACCTTCTAACCAGACGTAAGCTAGGAAAATAATTATATATATGAACAGGCTCTGGGCTAGAATCAGGGAGGCTCAAAGGGAGCCTACAACGTGATGACCTTAATTATTGCTAAAATCCACAACATAATGGAGCCACCTTCAAGGAGCTGCACCTGCTATTTGATAGCGATACTTGTAAGCAGAACTAGCTTCAGATATCATAGGTGTACTCACAGAAATACTGTGGGCCTGGTTTTTCCAACTTTACATTGCCAACGGACAGTGCACTTAGCTAGAGCGCTATCAACCCTTTAAACAAGGGGAGTACAATCTTACGCTATCTGACTATCGAGGAGGCCTATAGAAAGGCCTACAACTTCAATTATCAAAAGTGTCAGCCCATGGCATGCTTAGGCTCTTAGGGAGTGTACTCAAACCTGTCCCAATGGGAGGGAGTCCTAAAGTGAGCCCCAGTGGTGTAGGGCAAATAAACTAAAGCTGTGGATAGCCAAAAAAACACTAAGCCCAAGGGAAATGGAGGCCTCAGCAATGAGGCCAACGACATTTTCACCTTATTACTTGAAAAATTAATTCAAGGGGGCTAGATAACCAACCTAAAGACTAGCTGGGAATTTCTACTTACAATATACAGCTGCTTCCAACTCTCTCTTCCCAGAGAGATAGGATTTAGACCGTACCATAGTACTGATACTGCTCTCATTAGAGTTATAAATGATTTGCTCTTATCATCCGATCGTGGTTGTATCTCTCTATTAGTGTTACTCGATCTTAGTGCTGTATTTGATACTATTGACCACAACATTCTTTTATATAGACTCGAAAATTATGTTGGCATTAGTGGAATTGCATTAACATGGTTTAAATCATACTTATCTGACCGTTATCAGTTTGTAGCAGTAAATGAAGAAATGTCTCATCGATCACAAGTTCAGTATGGCGTACCACAAGGCTCAGTACTAAGACCATTGCTTTTCAGTCATGTACATGCTACCCTTGGGAGATATCATTAGGAAGCATGGAATTAGTTTTCACTGTTTCAGTGCTGATGATACTCAGCTCTATATTTCTTCACGCCCTGACGAAACTTAATTCACAAAATGAACGGAATGCATAGCTGATATAAAAAAAATGGATGACTAGTAATTTCCTACTACTTAATTCTGAAAAAAAACAGAGATTCTAATTATTTGACAAAAAAACTTCCTCACGTAATAATCTAGAATACTGCTCTCATTGACAAATGCGGAACAATTAGTCCATGCGTTCATGACATTAAGGCTAGATTATTGTAATGCTATTATGGGTGGTTGCCCTGCACGCTTAATAAACAAATTACAACTGATCCAAAACGCAGCAGCTCGAGTTCTTACTAGAACCAGAAAGTATGACCATATAAGCCCAGTTCTGTCAACACTGCACTGGCTCCCTATCAAACATTGTATAAATTTTTAAATATTGCTGATTACTTACAAAGCACTAAATGGTTTAGCTCCGCAGTACTTGAGCAAGCTCTTAACGCATTATAGTCCTTCACGTCTATTGCGATCTCAAAATTACGGCCAGTTGATAATACCTAGAATATCAAAATCAACTGCTGGCGGTAGATCCTTTTCCTATTTAGCACCAAAACTTTGGAACAGTCTTCCTAACACTGTCCGGGAAGCAGACGCACTCTGTCAGTTCAAAGCTAGACTAAAAACACATCTCTTTGACCTAGCATACACACAACACATTAAAGACTTTTATAATTCAATGTTAGGCTGCATAGATTAGGTCAGCCGGAAGCGGGAACACTTCCCATAAATCCTAATGTTCTCGTTACATCATAAGAAGAATGGCGTCTACGCTAATTTTAGTCTTTCTGTTTATCCCAAGGTTTACCGCAGTCTGCCGGATCCAGGCTGTATCCAGATCTGATGAAGGACGACCTGCGCCTGGACGCGACAACAGCGCAGTCCTGAAATGTCAACTAGGCTCTTCCCTGTGAAGGCCTCCCTCCCCTCCCTTTACCTATCTACAGATAAAGCGTTGTCGGGATAATTCCTGTTCGCATGGCTACGTAAACTAATGATCGTTGCGACGGAAGTGAATCAATCAAACTAACTTTAGCTGGACAATAACTTTATTCTAGAGCTGCTATAAAGCCAAAACACTTTACTTTAATTTCCTATTATCAATGTAAAGCTGCCTTGGAACAATCTACATTGTTAAAGGCGCTATATAAATGAAGATGACTTGACAACGCCCAGAATATACCCGCATGGGAGGCTTAGGAAGCCTGCTACCTATGCTGCTATTTATTCTACCCTTAACATCCACTAGCATTACCGCCTAATGCACAGACGGGCCTAGGCTACACGACTCTTGTAGAAAGAGGAAGCCAGTACCAGGGAAAAAACTAGACCTTACAGAGATAAGCTGTAGATGATCTAACTCTAGAGAGCCTACGCTCAGATACTGAGGGACTCGGGACGAAAAAGCTTCAAGCAGATAGTCTCCAACAAACTCGTACACATGCCTAAGACTAATGGCACTTGAATATCCTATGTCTGAAGTTCAAAGCTATAGTCTCAAAACAACTCTCAGAAGTGAGAGGAGACCTGCTATACAAATACAAGGTGGCTATCCAGGTGTCCCGATGAGGGAACTTCTGGAACTTTATACAAAGCGGTGGCCTCAGGATAAACCCCCAAATGGGAGGAAGCCATCTCACGCTAAACAGAATCCGTTTGAAGCTGTCGTGCACGGTGGCCTCACTAGACATTTCTATATGAGATGAAGCCACCCTGTACATCACTGGGTGACCAAAATTGGCACCGCCTACTACATAAACCTAACAACTCTAACACAAGAGGAGGCCTATGATAAGGTATGTAAGCCTACCTATAAAAAATGGAACTTCAGGGCCCTAATTCCTCATTTTTATATTTTTTCATATCAAACATACCCCTTAATACTTTCTAAACAGGGAACCGAGGTCTAAAGTTTAACAACCTTATATAAAGACCTACCAAGATCATCCTGCTGCTCATAGAGCGGCGGCCTGAATTTTATTCTTCAAATGAAGGCCTACCACCTAAAAGCTAGAAAGGGCACTCTCACTACCAAGCCCAACTCCAGACCTTCAGAAGCATTCCGTTTAATGGGAAAAAATCATCATCGGTCCAGGCCTCAGGCCTGATGTAAGAAGCGCCTGGGGTAAAGAAAATAGGGGGGAGAGGAAGTAGGAGATGGTGGATGTTCTTCACCCTCAGAGGAAGGGGATCCTTCACTGACGCTGGAAATGCCTGTGCTGCATCACCTCCGTCAGATCCCTCTTCTTACTTGAGTCACGCCTCCTCTGTGACCTACTCATTGTAGGAGGAGGAGGAGCACAAGAGGCAACACAGAACTTCTGGCCCTGTCTCCGATCCTCGAACCGGGATGGGCCAGGCCCCCCTGACTGTTTAGGCGTGGATTCGGACCACAGCAGAATGCATGATTTAATTGCAGCCGAGCGCGCCTTCGCCTCTCTGAACCTTTCCACCACTGTCTCAACGGAGGCACCGAATAGTTCAGATGGCGAAACCGGGGCATGGAGGAGAAAACTCTTTTCCAGGTTCAGCCACAGATGTCTCTCCGTGGCCACCTTCGCTGCCATCGACCTTCCAAACGAGGCAGCGGTTTGTCTGGTTGCCCGAAGAGCCAGATCTGTGGTGCGGCGCAGCTCGTCCACTGCGTCAGGGAGAGACCCTGATCCAAATCCAACTATTCAAACGAGATGTCATCTTGAGTGGCTTGGAAGGCAGGGCCAGAGCTTTTAGTGCTGATGCCTCTCTAGCAGCGAGATTGGGAGCATAGACACATACCCATGTTCACGTATCCCCTCGACATCAGCGTAGTTCGCTCGCTGCTGACGATGGATGCGAGCAGAATATGGGTTCTTCCATGCCTTCTTGATCTCAGTATGCAGATCAGGAAGGAATGGGAGGCTCACGTGAGCTGGGGAGTTATGGCCAGAAAGAAACTGGTCGTCCAGTCTGCCGTGAACAGCTCCTTCCTTCATGCGCTCCCATGGCAACTGAAGCCTCGCTGAAGCGCGCTCCACAACACCCAACAACTCATCACACGCGGGGCAGGGAGGCTGTGAGGGTTCAGGTTGTACCTCTTCTTCACCCTCATCAGCCATCTCCTGCTCTCTTGGGCTAGGTGACAGCAGAACACTTGCTGCTGGATCAGAGGATGTAAGAGATAACATCCTCGTCCATCAGTTCACCCTCACGAGCTTCTGACGAGCGTGAGAGAGAAACACCTCTCTCAAACTCATCAGCGAGCTCCATCTGGGAACCCCATGATCCGAAGTCTCCACGGTGTCTCAGCACGAGCGGGACCTGAACCACTGGGCCCAGATGCCTGTCCCTCTTCCCTCGAGAAGAGGGCCAGATGAGAGCGGAGTTTCCTTAGAGGAAAACACTCACATTCTACACAGTCAGGTCTCTCAAGAGCTGATCATGCGTGCTCTTCGCCCAAACAGTAAACGCACAAGTTGTGTGTGTCATCTGGTGTCAGAAACTTGAGACATGGATCCACACACTTCTTGAAATGCTTATCACTTGCCATAATTGTTCTTACCTTTTTCAGGTGATTGCAAATCAGACAAAACAGTCCCTCTTTTGAAGACGAAAAATGGATGACATGTTCTCTAGGCGCCCCTTTTATACTTCTACTTTTATACTAGGTCGCACTAGTAGTGACGTCATAGGCTGTCGCCGGTCAAATTTGATTGCCGTGATTGGATAGCTTTTCAGACACCGGTTCATGTGGAGGCCATTCCCCATAGTGTCATCGACGCAGTGCGAGTTCCCTTTCGAAAGGGAAACCAAATTTCTTTATGAATGGAAGAAGGGGCATGATTTTGTCTCTCCCCCAAACATTGTCAGTGCTGCTGTGGAGAATTGGGAACAGGATGATCGTTGACTTAAAAACCCAGAACTGGAGTTTTTTTTTTTTTAGGAAGGAAAAGGAGGAAAGCTTGAGCTGTGTGAAAGTAAATTTTTATTTCTTCCCTAAAGGCTGTTGGCATGCTCTGTACAAATGTTTGACTGATAAGCGGACAGGTGACCTCCAATGGATGATTGTACATGGAGCAATAGCTACGAACAGACATGTGGTGCATCTTAATCGGAGTGTACGGGTGGGCTGCCCTTTTTGTTCTGAAATGGAATCAATATTAAAAAAATGTGTGTAGTGTTTCTCGTTTTCATTCTAAGCAATTGGTTTCAATCCCTAGGTGAAGTTTTTTCTTTTTAATTGTTAGAACTATGGTTTTGATTAATTATTTTTATCAGGTACTCCAACCCTTGCCACTTGGAAAGTAAGGGAAAAAAAGTTACTAGGGCAGTATGTAATAAGTGTGGTTGCAAGTTGTTTTTTTAACAATGTTTTTAAGGCTTGTTGCTGGGAAATTCCGCCGAGCGATGTTGCTTAGGTAGCCTACTTTCCCATTGAGAATGGGCAACACATTTCTATTGTCCATTTAGATCAGTCATGGGCCCTTTGTCTCACCTGGTTGCCCGTTGATGGCAACATTGCCCAGCAACATTGCTCAAAAAGTTGCCCTGTGTATCATCACCTTTAAGGTAAAACATGCTTTTTATAGAATGGTGGAGTGTTTGTGTGTCTATTTTACACTCTATTTTAGCGTTTAACCAATCATAGCTGTGTGCTTTTGCCTGCATTACATAAAAAGAAATCTCTTAGGCCTTTTCATTTAAAAATAAATAAATAATAAAATTAAAATAAATCACACAAAATAAAGGCACCAGTTCATTTGTAGTGCATGGACAACATGGTTTTATATAATTAGTTTACAATGAAATCTGACTTCCAAAATTATGAAAATGACTCATTCAAAATTGACCTATGACATAGGCATGAAATTCATCTAAATTTAAATGATCCCATGGATGTGACTTTTGTGGTTTCGCGGTCAGTGGCCTCAGCTGGCTGCAGTAAATGTTGCATTATCAAATGACTTTGACAAGTCCTTTTATTTTTACCCTCTTTAAATGCATATTACTCACTGTGCACATTTGTTTTTAAAGCGGTGGTGGCGCCGGTGCTTGAGCCCGATCGTAGCTGCTTGTGGCTGTATTTATTATACTTTTATAAACGTACAGTATAAACTTTAATAAAGGTGACACTTTTCTTATCATTATAGCATTTGAACCCTTTGTCCTAGAAACAAAATTCTTAACTCACCTGATTACTCTCCTCATGCTGATAACGTTTAATGTCTTGCATAAGACTTTGCCCATTACAGTAGCTGCCATTTTGAAATGGACTGTATTTCTTTTTTATTGTGGCTTTTTTTTTTTAACTGGTATGTTGGTTTTCAGAATGTCTTACCGAACCTGTGAATGCCACTTTTTTTCAGGATTGGATACATTTCCTGTCTTTTGAAATTTGTTGTAATTATTAATACTTTTCATGTTAACAAAAAAATTATGGACTAAGTTCTGAACTGAACAGGTTTTGACTCATGCTATATTTCGTTAGCATGTTAATTGCTTAGCATTGTATTTGTCTTGATCGCATATATTCTTTTCATTTTATTTTCCTGATACGCTACAGCGAATTATAAACGTCTATTTATAGTTTATAAACGCTGTTTGTTGCTCTTGTTTTGGGCCGCAAAAAAACAAAAAACAAAAAACAGTAACATTAACAGCTCTCGGTTCATTTTGAGCTCAGGGGTAGTATTTTGCATAACACTGGACCTGCAAAAGAAGCCATTTTTAATTTATACATTTTTAATTAACACTACTTGAATGTGGTGGGGTATGTGTAGGATTTTGTGTTTAACTTCTGTGAAAATCTGCATCTGTGGCTGCACATTTGTTAGGGCCTATACATAACCTTTTGAACTGAACATAACTTAATGAACTGAAATAAAACCTTTAATTTGTTTTCCATTATCTAAAGTCAACTGTTGAAAGATCATCAAAACGATTATAATTTCAATCCATCCACACTGACCTATGAAAGGGATGGCAGTCAGGGAGTCCTGCTCCACAGGCGAGGGTGGTATGCCACCATTAGTCTGGTGCATAGAGTATTCTGACCGTGAGGGAACGACTGTGTTTGAAAGGGGTTCGGATGAATTCACAGGTAAAGCATAGTGTGGATGTCGCACACCATGAGGTGTCTTTCTGCCTGGGGGGGGCTTTTGTCTAAGCACCACCTCCTGAATCTGAATGGGCTCCTCAGCAAACTCACTGACCACTGAGCCTGCTCTAGCTGAGTCTTGGGGCTCTGCCGTGGGGGGAGTGACAAAGGACGCACTCTGCAATGGGCTGGTTTTTGGGGTGGGGGTCCAGCTACATTGAGGTCCGGTGTAGGAAGGGTCCCTGAAGGAGTGAGAATGTTGCATAAGATGGCTGGACTTTTGGCAGAAGCAGGGGCTGTAGCTGCGGTAGCCCACTGTCTGATCATCTGCAGTTTGTGCAAGTGAACTTTTGATCTGAGCAGCTGGCTGCTGGTCATGGTTTAAGCCCTGAACAGAGGATGGCACTGTTGCAGAAACAATCACGTGCTGATTGGGCAGACTTGGATGCTCCTCATTGCTGATTGGCTGACTGCTTTGATGAGGCCATGCTGGTCTTTCAAAATGGGGAGTGATCAGAACAGATGCCTTTTCTAGAGTTTCCAGTGAAAGGTCATAACTCTGCTCATAGGAAGCATATGCAGCCAGCAGGTTCTCTGAAAAGGAATGGCTGGAGGTTTGACCCCACCTCCCCAGCCCATAGGAATTCGTACAAGGTGAGTGGTTGGCACCTATCGCTGAACTGTATTGTAGAAGGATGGTGTCCTGAGAGTCGCCTTGTGGCCACCTACTGTAAGACCTTCCAAGTGCCAGTCCCAGCTCACACACCTGGTCTTGAGAGATGCACCGGTGATGATGGGACATGCCAAGGCCCGGCCGATCCGCTTGGCTGTAGTACCAATCTGACAGAGCCCGGTGGCACAGCTCACTGCGGGCTTGGGGAAGACTGCCTTTCCTAGGGTGGGGGAGTGAGGCGGAGACGATAGCTGCATTGTGGTTGGCAAAGTGGAAGTCCAGTTGGCTCGTTGTTATACCCGCTGAGGAAGTGGAGTGGGCACGATGGTGAGTCAGGTGTTGATGGGCACTCTGAGATCCTACGATGATCCCCGAGTTCAAGTTGTCAGGAAGACCATGGCTCCGGGTGGCAGAGGTGGGTTTGCTGCTTGAGTAAGAGACCGAAGGAGGTTCAGGAAGGTTTTGGGCTTCTCCCGTGTATGGCTCATTCCCTCTCAAGTATGCATCTTGAGAATATGCCTGTAAGAGATGAAGAAAGAAAACAAGTTAACTGTGAATGAGGACGTACCTAAGAATGAAAGGCGAGTAGACATAATAATCGGGAAATAGAATTAAAAGACAGGTTTAGGCAACCACAGAAACCCTGTTGGAGCTATTTAGTGTTGTGTTTAGATTTCATTATGATAAATTTATTCATTTTTTGATTTAATTATGATTAAATTTCTGTTAGTGTTTTGTTAGTTTATTATTTGTTTTGTTTGTTTCATGCACGCTAGGGGGCACTATAGATTATTTAGGTAAGCGCACGGCAGGGACTAGTATGCACCAGGTTAGGCATATGGTTTTTTACCGGAGTGGGAGAGGCACAGGAAATTTGCTTTGTTCTGTGTTTGCTCGACTTCAGTCAAAAAATAAACCACGTTTTGGTGAATTTTAATACTTGTTTGGACCTGATGTTTTTCCCACCCGCGTACACCAAAACCCATGGTGCATCAGTGGCCTTTTGATTTTGTTTGATTTGAACTTTGACTTGAGATTTTTGTTACTTCGTTGACAAACGGCCATTACATTCAAGTAAAAAACCCGCCTTTGAACTCTTCAAAATTGGACTTATTGGATCGCTTGGATGTGGATTTATGGACAAAAGACATTAAGCAGTCTAAGATTCAGCCGAGGTGGCGACAAGGCACATTCTGGCCCAGATCACACAAGACGTTCAACCTTCTCAAAGACACCGGTAAGTCAGTGATACAACTGTTTAGAGCCGTAATGGAAAACGGCCAAACGAGTGGAGTTTGACAGTATTTCACAAGGAATTGGTTGAATGTCGCACGTCTACCTTTACGCATGGCCATGTGCTTTCATTCATGCATAAAAAGTCCGGCAGTGTGTGTTTGTTTAACGAAGAGGATCTGATGATCAATAATCATCGTGTGTTTTGCAAACCTGCTCTCTTGTGCGTCAATGAACTGTGTGATTTGTTTGCAAACAAAAAAGGAAAATAAATAAAAGAAACGGAAATGTCCGACGTTGGTGCAAACAATACTGAAAAGCCTAAAAGAACTGTTAAAATGTCTGCTAAAGGTATAGAATATAGTGTGATGACACTCCAGGAAAAAAGGAGTGAAAAATGCAAACAGGCCAAAAAGTGTATGAAACACATGAATGAGTTAATGACATCAAAGGAAAATGTTGATTCTATAAAGAATGAGCTTTCTGTGTTTGTAAGGTGTTGCGAAGACGCACATGATGTCCATAAATCTTTTATGAGTCTACCTTTGCCCAAAGATGAAGTTGAAAGACAAAGTAAATATTTCACGGACAAAATGACAGAATATCGTGATTTCACTGAGAAGGTAAAAAAATGGCTCTCTGACGCGCATGATTCACGTGCTGAGCAAAATAAAGATACTCCTGATGATCAATGTAATGCTGATGAAATAAATCCTGAAGATAGTGTCTCCAACGTTTCAAGTGTAAAAGCGAGCTTTGAAAAGGCACACTCTCAACTATCACGGACTTCTTCGACGTCATCTGCGCGCATTAAAGCGGAGGCCGACAAGGCAGCTCTCGAGGAGCGCATCGCTGCACAGAAAAGGAAACATCAAATTGAAGCGCAACAGGAAAAACTAAGAAGAGAAATGGAGCAACTTGAGCTTGAAATGGAATTGGCAGCAACAAACGCAAAGCTTCATGTTTTGGAAACCAGGTCACAGTGTGGCTCAAAATGTTTAGACGGCATGAATTCTTATTATAAAAGGAATAAGCCACGAGGAGTGAGTGATTTAAATGCCGACGCCAACACTTTTGTCCCAGATATCATGAATGGCAATGATCATGCTCTTGGTTTGTCTGCTTCTGGACTCCAACCACCAGTTGTTAAGCCTAAACAAAGACAAAGTAAACAAATGGATGAAATGACATTAAAGGCTGATGCTCCAGTTCATGTGATGCAAACTGTAAACGAAGTGCACATGGGACATGCTCACCATCAGACCCAAGCTTTGACTGACAACTATCAAAATGATGTTTTAAACATTATGCAAAAACAAAATGACATCGCTGCTTTGCTTGTCCAACAAAATCTGTGTGCTGTCCTCCCATCTAGGAACATCGCTGTGTTTGATGGAGACCCTCTCCAATACAGATCTTTTATCAGAGCTTTTGAAAATGGGGTGGAGGCTAAAACGGATAAATGGAGTGATCGTTTACATTTTCTTGAGCAGTACACCAGGGGACAGCCAAAGGACCTGGTGCACAGTTGTCAGCATTTACCATCAGAGCAGGGATACCACAGAGCCAAAAGTCTTCTTGCAGAGCACTTTGGAAATGAACACAAAATTGCTGCTGCATATATGGAAAAGATACTTAACTGGACACCTGTTAAAAGCGAGGATATTAAAGGGTTGCAATCATTTTCTTTGTTATTGTCGTGGTTGTGCAAATTTAACAGAACACTTGATGCACATGAAAGAGCTGGATTTACCATCAAACATGAGAAGTATCATCTTGAAACTTCCCTACAAATTAAGGGAAAGGTGGAGAAATGTTGCTTGTGATCTGCAAGAACGAAGAGGTGATAGAGCAACGTTCACTGATCTGGTAGGATTTATAGAAAGACAAGTCAAGATTGCTTCTGATCCAGTCTTTGGTAACATCCAAGACCTACAGCTCACTAACTCCAAAACATCCAATGCCAGTCACTTCAAACAAAGGAAAAGAGGGAGCAGTTTTGCCACCAATGTCACTGCAGTCAAAGAAGGAGTTATAACTCAACATACAGGAAACAATGCCAGACACTTTACTCTTAATTGCCTGTTTTGTACACATGGTAATCATTCATTGGATCAATGTTCACAGTTCAAAATGAAAGTACACAGGGATAAGATTAATTTCATTAAAGAAAAAGGAATCTGCTTTGGATGCCTGAAAGTGGGCCACATGAGTAAAGATTGTAGAAAACGTTTGGACTGCAATGTGTGTCACCAAAATCACCCAAGTGTCCTTCATATAGAGCGGCAGGATAAAGGAACATCCTCCAATCAACAGTCTGTGAGCTCAACAAATGCTTCACCTTCAGTGTCTCAGACTTGTGGCCATATTGGGGCTGGTCACAAAGATGCCTCAATTTTTTCTATTGTTGCAGTCAAAGTCAAGAGCCAGAGGAGCAACAAAACTGTGCAGACATATGCTTTCTTGGATCCCGGGAGTTCAGGAACGTTTTGTACAGATAGTTTGGCAAGAAGATTGAATGTAAAGGGTAAAAGGACAAGTATTCTGTTAAGAACAATGGGTCAAAAGAAGATTGTAAATGCTCATATGCTGTCCGGTCTTGAAGTGTCTGGGATAAATATGAATGATTTTATTGAGTTACCTGGCGTCTTAACGCAAAAGGATATGCCTGTTTCCACACTCAATATTCCACGACAAGAAGATTTGGAACAGTGGTCTTATCTCAAGGCTGTTAAGCTTCATGACATTGATGAAGGCATTGATTTGCTCATTGGAACGGATGCACCAAAAGTGATGGAGCCCTGGGAGCTAATCAACAGCCAGGATGAGGGACCTTATGCTGTCAGAACCAGAGTTGGTTGGGTCATTAATGGTCCACTTCGTGGTGGGAGCAACAGGAATAAAAGTGACTACTCTGCTGTAACATCAAACAGAATCTCTGTTGAACATCTTAAGGAAATGCTGGTTAAACAGTTTAACTATGACTTTAATGAGAGGTCATCGGATGAGCAGCTTGAAATGTCCAGAGAGGATGTAAAGTTTATGAACGTCATGAACAACACCACAAAGTTAATTGGAGAGCATTATTGCATTGACTTACCTTTCAAGGAGGAAAATCCCCTGCTGCCAAACAATCGTCGCGTTGCAGAACAGCGCCTCCAGAGCTTGAAAAGAAAGTTTGTCAAGAATGGTCAGTTCAAGGAACAATACATCACATTTGTAAATGACATGGTGAAGCAAGGATATGCTGAGCTTGTGCCTTCTGATCAAGTAAAGCAGAGTGATGGAAATGTTTGGTATCTTCCTCATCATGGGGTTTATCATCCCAGAAAGGGTAAGCTGCGAGTCGTTTTTGACTGTGGAGCAGCATACAGAGGGACATCACTGAACTGTCAGTTGTTGCAGGGCCCTGATTTAACAAACTCTTTAATCGGGGTCCTTGTTCGATTCAGACAAGAGCCTTTTGCAGTGATGGCCGACATTCAAGCAATGTATCACCAAGTTCATGTTTCTGGAAAGCATATCAACTTTCTCCGCTTTCTCTGGTGGCCTGGTAGAGATACTTCACATTCTCCAGAGGAACATCGCATGAAAGTACATTTGTTTGGAGCAGTATCTTCACCGAGTTGTGCAAATTATGCATTGAGGAGAACTGCAGTTGATAATGCCCAACATTTCCCTCATGAAGTGGTAAATACAGTCAAAAGCAATTTTTATGTTGACGACTGTTTGAAATCAGTGGCCTCAGAGGAGGAAGCAGTGCAACTGGTTAAGGATCTGACTGCACTTTGTCACAAAGGAGGATTTAATCTTTCCAAATGGATCAGCAACAGCCGAACAGTGTTGCTGTCAATTGCTGAAGACTGTAGAGCAAAGGAAGTGATGGAGCTGGATTTGGACACGGACCAACTTCCAATGGAGCGAGCATTGGGACTACAGTGGTGCATTGAAACCGACAAATTCAAGTTTAGGACCTCATTACAGGAACAGCCACAGACCAGAAGAGGTATTTTGTCGGTGGTCAGCTCACTGTATGACCCCTTAGGATTTTTAGCCCCATTTACTATTCCAGCCAAACTGTTGTTACAGGAGCTTTGTAGAAGAGGCTTGGGGTGGGATGAAGCCATTCCTCATTCCCTCTCTAAAAGGTGGTTTGAATGGTTGGAGGATCTCCAGAAGATGGCTGAGTTCAATGTGGATCGCTGTATTAAATCCAGAGATTTTAAAGACCCTGACACAGCACAGCTTCACCACTTTTCTGACGCCAGCCAAGTCGGATATGGAACAGTGTCGTATTTGAGACTGAAAAAGAACGACAGAGTTCAGGTTGCATTTCTGTTGGGAAAGGCCAGAGTTGCTCCACTAAAACAGACAACGATTCCTCGACTGGAACTCACAGTGGCGGTTCTTGCAGTCCGAGTTGATAAAATGCTTCAAAAGGAGTTGCAACTGAAACTGGAGAAGTCCGTTTTCTGGACCGACAGCGCAACTGTTCTTAAATACATCTGTAATGAAACCAGGAGATTTCACACTTTTGTCGCAAACAGAGTTTCCTTCATCAGAGATGCAGCAAGTGTTCATCAGTGGAGATATGTTGGATCAAAGGAGAATCCCGCAGATGATGCATCAAGAGGAATGAGGGCAGAGACTTTCCTGAAAGGCAGGAGATGGATAAATGGTCCAGAGTTTCTTTTTGAGCCAGAGGAGGTTTGGCCTAAGTTGGATGCTGAGCTCGATGCGATTCCTGTAAATGACCCAGAGGTCAAAAGGGATTTGACAGCAAACTCTGTTGTTGTGGATTTTGAGTGTGCCACAGATCGCCTGCTTTGTTACTTTTCATCTTGGAAAAAACTAAAAAGGTCTGTTGCTTGGTTGCTGAGGGTTAAGAGAGCTCTTGTGTTATTGGGACATAAGAGGAAGGAGTTGTGTGCCTCTGCAGACTTCAACAAGGACGAGCTGGAGACTCAAGGACCTGCAGTGGAAAGGAAAGTTCAGAGCTTTAAAGCCATGCTCAAAGGACAGAGTCTGATTCCTGAAGATTTTATGAAAGCAGAACATGCAATTATTCAGTATGTACAAGAACATAAGTTTAAAGCTGAAATTGCATTATTGAAGAGTGGCTGCAAAAGTGTTTCCAAGGGAAGTCCGCTGTACAGACTAGATCCTGTGATGGATGATGGAATCCTCAGAGTAGGTGGTCGGCTGGGTCGAGCAGCAATGCCAGCAGAATCCAAACATCCTGTCATTCTGTCCAAAGATCTGCATGTATCCATACTGATTCTGCGCCATATTCATCATCAACTGGGGCATGCAGGAAGAAATCACATACTGGCTAAGCTGCGTCAGAGGTATTGGATTATTAATGCAAATTCCGCTGCCAGGAAGGTGATATCTGAATGTGTGGTCTGCAGACGCAATAGAGGAAAGCTTCTTGAACAGAAGATGGCAGACTTGCCTGAGGAAAGGGTGTTGCCTGATAGAGCCCCTTTTACGGACGTAGGAGTCGACTATTTTGGGCCTATCGATGTTAAAAGAGGCAGGAGTCTTCTTAAAAGGTATGGAGTGTTATTCACATGTTTCACCAGCCGTGCTGTGCATTTGGAGGTGGCACATACGCTGGATACAGATTCCTGTATAAATGCTGTCCGGAGGTTCATCTGTAGACGAGGCCCAGTTTCCTCCATCAGGTCTGACAATGGTACAAACTTTGTCGGAGCCAATAGGGAGTTGAAAGAAAGTCTGGCTGGGTTAAATCATGGAAACATTCAGAGAGCTTTTGTTGAGGATGGCATAAAGTGGAACTTCAACACAGCTGCAGCTTCCCATCACGGCGGTGTGTGGGAGCGCTTGATTCGTTCAGTGAAGAGTGTTCTCACTTCAGTTCTCAAACAACAAGTTCTGGATGATGAAGGACTCCATACTGTGTTCTGTGAGGCTGAGGCCATATTAAATGACAGACCAATTACAAAGGTCTCTGATGATCCAGATGACCTGGAGGCACTCACACCTAGTCACATTCTGACGTTAAAAGGCAAGCCAGTCATGCCACCAGGATTATTTGACCACAGTGACCTGTACATCAGGAAGAGGTGGAGGCAAGCACAATATATGGCAGAACTTTTTTGGAAAAGATGGATTGCTGAATACTTACCAATGATGCAAGAGAGACAAAAGTGGATAAGACCAAGGAGAAGTCTCACTCCTGGAGACATCGTCCTCATTGCAGATGCCACCGCCCCAAGAGGATCTTGGCTGATGGGGAAAATTTTGGACGTGAGAGCAGATGCAAGGGGCCTGGTGCGTTCTGTGCGCCTTCGGACAAGAACCAGCATTCTGGAGAGGCCAGTGACCAAGCTCTGCCTGCTGCTGGAAGCAGGGGTGTGACTCCATGGACTCTCTCTCTTTCTTGCTTTTTCTCTCCCTTTTTGTCTCTATCTATCTTTGGTTTTGTTTTAGGTTCACCACAAGGAAGACCGGAAACCGAAGCTGATGTATGATATGCTATATCTAGTTGTAGGTTAGGGTTGAGTGAATAGCTCCTTTGGGAGATCGACGTAATTGTGATTTAATGCACAATTAGGGGCTGGAGTGTTGGAGCTATTTAGTGTTGTGTTTAGATTTCATTATGATAAATTTATTCATTTTTTTATTTAATTATGATTAAATTTCTGTTAGTGTTTTGTTAGTTTATTATTTGTTTTGTTTGTTTCATGCACGCTAGGGGGCACTATAGGTTATTTAGGTAAGCGCACGGCAGGGACTAGTATGCACCAGGTTAGGCATATGTTTTTTTACCGGAGCGGGAGAGGCACAGGAAATTTGCTTTGTTCTGTGTTTGCTCGACTTCAGTCAAAAAATAAACCACGTTTTGGTGAATTTTAATACTTGTTTGGACCTGATGTTTTTCCCACCCGCGTACACCAAAACCCACGGTGCATCAGTGGCCTTTTGATTTTGTTTGATTTGAACTTTGACTTGAGATTTTTGTTACTTCGTTGACAAACGGCCATTACAAACCCCGTTTCAGTTTCTGTTTCCTAGGACTTTTAGTTTTCCCTGGTGTTACCTGTATTCTGTTCCTGTTTCCTTTGTCCCTGTTTCTATATTTTTTTCTATGGTTACTGTGTCTTTTTTAGTCTCTCAATTTCTTTTGTATTTAAGCCCTCAGTTTTATCAGTCATTTTGTCAGCATTATCTTTGTGTTTGACAAAGCTGTTACATTCTCGCTCTGTGTTGGATTGCCTTCTTTGTTTTTGTTTTAATAAAAAGTGTTTAAGCTGCACTTAGATCCACCTTTTCTCTGCCTTGCCTGACCCGCTGTAACCTGTAGTACTTATGTATTAAATTAACCACAACTAATTTTAAGAAGTTTCAAGAACTAAATATTTAATACAATACTACAATATATAATGGAGGAAAAAGCTATATGATTTCAGTTTACATCTTGATGTTATGAGTCCTTTAATATATATTTTTAGACTTGATTATATTAACCTATTAATAACAGTTTATTAATTTTAATACTTTTAATAGGGATGCACTGAAACCAATTTTTGGTACTTGCCGATACCGAAAATATTGATTTTTTTTTTTAATATTTGGTAGCGATACCAGTGAAATATCACAATTCTCTATTCCACTTTCAATACTACAGCAAAAACTAATAGACTAAATAAAATAAATTTAAAACATTAAAGACAAGTAAACAGTCAGTAATAAAATAATAGCAAATAATCAAAATACAAGCAATAGTGCAAATAAAAATACAATAGAACAAAGATACAAATTAAATAAACAGTGCTTTATTTAGATTTTTATGGTAGGTCTAACAGTAGTCCCCTTTTGAAGGAATGTCAGTCGCATCCCGTGGGACCCAGTGTCTGAGGCATGTGTACCAACTAGCCACTTATGGCCGACACAGTGATGATGTTGCAAGGTGCGCCCCAACGTATAAAAAGGGCACCTGAACACACGTCATCAGTTTCAATGTCTTCAGGAAGCCGGAAGTCTATGTGGATTGCAGTGTGTTTCAAAGGAAGAGAAGATAAGAGTGCAGAGTTATGATAAGCAGACAGACAGTTAAAACGCTGTGTCCCTCCATGTCCACGTTTCGTAACACCTGACGATGGTCATGAGCTGTCTTATCTGTCTAGGAATGGAGCATGCACATTCAGCCCTTGAAGGGGCTAGATGCATTCATTGCGATGATTTCTCACAGAGAAAGTTCCGCTCCCAGCTGGCACTCTTCATGAGTGAAGAGAGTCAAGCCGCTGAGACTTGCGGCTTGAGCCGTGTTTGCTGAAGCAGCATGAAGGCTGCAGCAACGGGAATCTCAGACAGAGCTGTTTGAGGAGCGTGAGGAAATTCCCTTCACTTCTCCCGCCAGCTCTGCTGTCTATCTGCCTGAAGCGGCAGCCTGCTTGGCGGCTCCTTCTGAGGTAAATGAGGACTTGTTGCTCGCTTATGATTTTGACGATATAAATAAAGTGTGGTGTCAGTAGAGACGGATGTTTATAAAAGTTCTACCAGAAAGACTCGGGAGAATTATTTCAATAAACCATACATTTATTGACAGCTCAGCAAGCTGATAATATACAAAGTCATTTGGCGTAGGCCCCGTCCGTAGTGCATAATCCGAGGGTATCGGATCTGCAATTCCTGCCTGAAGATGAAGGCAGGGGCGCAGCCGACCCCCCCTGGAGGTATGGACAGGACCATCCTGGTGGTGGTGGGGAGGATGGGGGTAATCGTCGCTTCAGTATCTGCGAATTTAAACATGTGTAAGTACCGAGCTTTTATACAATGAGCCTACGAATATGATTGGATAGAAGTGAAGGCAATAGGTGACGTAGTAATTGAGTCTTCCCAGCAGAACTTATGCTAAAGCTTTCATATCTGTTTCCTGCTCCGTGCAGAGAAATGCTGAATAAGATGAGCTAGTGGAGATTATAATTTGTGCTAAAGCCAGACTGAGTTTGGAATTGTCTAGCATTAAATGCAAGATCGCAGAGAGTTTCTTAGACGAGCGATATCTGCAAAGTGTACAGCTCCAGTGAGTCTTCCATGTCTTACAGACCTACACACTGAGGTGTCAGGTTCATGGAAACATCCATATTCCACTCATGTGGCGCATCTAGCTTCGAATTATTCAAATGTAGAGGGGCTGAACTAGTGGGGTTATGGAAGGATGCCTCGGTTGGAGAGGAATAGGGATGTCAGGATACCAAAATTCCCAGTAGTCGGTACCGATACCATTAAAATTTTACGGTTCTCTGCACCAATTTTGGTACCACAGCAAAATCTGTTGGAACTATTTTTATTTTATTTTATTTAACTATTTGAAAAAAATATTAAATTCAATGACTTTATTTATGATGGTAATCATAAGTAAATAATACAGTAACACTTTAGAATACTGTTTCTTCATTAATGAATAACTACACAGGAACAAATGAGTAATGCATTAGTAACATTCTAGTTACTACTATTAACTAACAAGAAACTCTGATTAACGAATTAGTAAGTAATAGCGCTCAGATGAATGTGGTAGTTCATTATTAGCTAATCAATAACTACTATTTTTTTCATACCTCCCAGAGAACTACTATCTACAGGTTCATAATTAACATGAATAATGCATAATTTATAATAAAAGGTAATGGTAACCCACTAGTAATGACTCAAGTATTACTACATCATTTTAAAGGAACTACTAATTATTTGGATCAGTGAGAAACATGATAACAACCTAATATTGACTGAAGTCATTGTAAGCTTTTGAGATTTTTGTAAGATTTTGAATATCAATTCCTTCCAATGGATTTGGTAACACTTTAGTCATTACTAGTGTGTTCCCATGATCTTGACTTTAGAATACTGATCCAAATAATTAGTAGTTCCTTTATAAAGATGTAGTAACACTTGATTCATTACTATCCAAAACCTTACAAAAGCCTTACAAAAGTGGTAGTTCACTATTAGCTAATAAATAACTACTATTTTTCATACCTCACTGATGACTATAAGAACTACTATATACAGGTTAATAAATATTTATAATGCACAATGTTTAATATAAGGTAATGGTAGCCCATTAGTAATGAATCAAGTGTTACTACATCCTTCTAAAGGAACAACTAATAATTTGGATCAGTATTCTAAAGTGAAAAACATGATAACAACCTAATATTGACTGAAGTCATTGTAAGCTTTTAAGGCTTTTGTAAGGTTTTGGATAGTAATGAATCAAGTGTTACTACATCTTTATAAAGGAACTACTAATTATTTGGATCAGTATTCTAAAGTGAAGATCATGGGAACACACTAGTAATGACTAAAGTGTTACCAAATCCATTGGAAGGAATTGATATTCAAAATCTTACAAAAATCTCAAAAGCTTACAATGACTTCAGTCAATATTAGGTTGTTATCATGTTTCTCACTGATCCAAATAATTAGTAGTTCCTTTAAAATGATGTATTAATACTTGAGTCATTACTAGTGGGTTACCATTACCTTTTATTATAAATTATGCATTATTCATGTTAATTATGACCTGTAGATAGTAGTTCTCTGGGAGGTATGAAAAAAATAGTAGTTATTGATTAGCTAATAATGAACTACTACATTCATCTGAGCGCTATTACTTACTAATTTGTTAATCTTAGTTTCTTGTTAGTTAATAGTAGTTACTAGAATGTTAATAATACGTTACTCGTTTGTTCCTGTGTAATTATTCATTAATGAAGGAACAGTATTCTAAAGTGTTACCAATAATACATATAAGCATTAAAGATGAACTGAACTGGAATTTTGAGTAAAGGTGATATAACAGATGTATTTTATTTATTCTCATTGGTACAATTTTTAAAGTGGCAGAATTTGTTAAAAAAGGATAAAATGGTATGTTGAAAATGTTGTTGTTGTTACACGGGCGCCGCCATGTTGGATTTCAACATTCGGTAACGTCAATGGAATGGTAAGCTACTCCGTTGCTGACCAACACTAGCAGAGCAGCCATTGCATGCAGCCCCTGGATTTCGAGTCCGTAGTGAGCATTTTTTAGCGACAGACTATTTAGAGAGTTGTACTTTCAATACAACCGGTTCACTGGTGAGGGTTAGGCTAAACCTGAGGCCATTCCGTCAGTGTTAAACTTTTTAGGCTGTAGTACAGGGCAGACCGATAGACCAATGGCAAGTATTAACACCACCGATGCTATCTATGTTACCGCAGAGACAGGGTGCTGAAACGCGCACGTCAAGGCAGAGGACAGAGAAGTATGTTAACTGTTATGATAGCAAGTTATAGCAAGCTAAGCAAAGGGCTGGATGTAACGTTGTCACATACACAAAACATGTACATATTCACTTACACGCACATATAACGTGTAACGTTAGGCTTTATAGCGTTCAACAAAACTGAGACACTCATTAATTGAAATTGAGCAACAAAATCAAGCTAGATACCAAACGATCCAACCTAGGGAAAGAGCTAGCAGCTAACGTAAACACGTTGGAAGCACTTTTGTCAAACTCCACAAGCTAGCCACCACTCCGACCATATAAACTGTATAAATCATGACTCGTTTCGATAATAATGCGTTTACTAGCTGCTAATTAAACCACAGCAGGTCTGTAAACAGATTCCAATGTCCTACCCAGAGCCATAGAGAGAAAGAGTTGCGACACTCTTTGATGTCGCCGCTATGGCTGTCACGTGGTTCATGTAAGCCCCAATAGTTCCAAAACATACGCTGGCTGTCATGTTCTTCTATGGGACAGACATCAGCGATTGCATTATTGAACGGTAAATATAAAATAAAACACACACCCAAGTACTTTTTCAGCTGTTATTGCATTATTGCATTTCGTTAATGTCAGTTTTGCATTTGGAGATAAGTTTTAGGCTATATTTTTGGAGGGAAAAGCTTAGTGTTCATGTTCGAATGGGTAGCACTGGCTTTAGCGGCTCTAACTTAACTTTTCCATATCATTTATTTGATGATGGACGTCTCATGATATTTATTTTAGCACAACTGGGCTGTATTAGGCTATTGATTCCCGTGATTTTGCTTATAAATTTTGATTAAGCCATTAGCCTACCTTCGTGATCACGCAAAGAGGTCTGCCGTGGCGGTCCGTTCAAAATTCGCTAGCTCACTTCTTCTGATGAAAGTGGCCACCCCCAGGACCACAACGTGAAACATAATCATGTTAAGACTAAGAATATTATTTTAAGATTAAGCCATACACATTATCAAAACTATAACAGATTACGATTAACTAACAAAACACTTGTAACTTCTGTTACAGCTATTGAGACATCAATTAAGCATGGCTGATACAAATGACGTTTTTTAAATAAAATATTTTTTATTAAACAATGACAGACAACAAAAATGTGTGCTTGTGTGAGTGTGTGTGAACAATAAAATCAAAAACCAGGGGCACGATGGCCATAACAATCCTAGAGGTCCAGCATTGTTCTCACAAGCCGCTTCACTCAAGACAATAAAACATAATGAAAAGTTAGTAGGGCTTATATCCCAAAAAATTAAATTAAATAAAAGTTGTTATAAAGGTGGTAGCGATTCATTACCGAACTCTTACTGTCACAGCTGACGAAGTCGCGCTAGCTAACTATGTTAGCTAGCAGGCAGTGCTTGAAAATTGGTTGAAACAATCAACATAAAATATAAATAATTACGCTGTGCATGTACAAATGAAGACCAGTATAAGCATTGCAAAGGGCCTCTGAAACAATATAGACAGTTGACAATTCGAAAGAGGTCGATATTTCAGTAACTTAACTCTGGAACAACTCGACGCGCAAAAATGTAAGTGAATGGTGTCCAACGCCCAAATGACAGTGTTTGGAACTAATCCGATCTTCAAATCCCGGAAGTAGGCGGTTAAAAGCGCCGCCATTTTTTACAATGGAGGTCTATGGGAGTGTCGCAACTCTTTCTCTCTATGGCTCTGGTCCTACCCACCCTGAAGCTAGCTGATGTCATCGTCTCAGGGCACATTGTTGATACAGAGGGAGTTCACTTTTTTTTTAATTTTTTTTTTTACGTTTCTTCATTCGGATCCATTTGCGATCCATTCCATTCTGAATAAACAAACAACGCAGTTTACATGCTTCATCCTTGTTGCATTATTCATTAAGATAATAATTAATAAATGCACGCACAATTATCCGTTAACTTGATAAATGTTGCAGATATGTTTTATGCACAAACAAATGCCTTTCAACTTGCACAATTAAGAAGTAAATGAATGTGCAGCAATTTGTACAAATAGAGAGTCTGTAAGCCTACTATACGTGTTGTAGCCATTAAATAAGCTCATTCAGTTTCATTAAAATATTATTAGGGGTTCAAGCACGAAGTGCTGAAACCCTATTGTAATTGTGCTGATTTTTATTAGGGGTTCAAGCACGAAGTGCTGAAACCCTATTGTAATTGTACTGATTTTTAGGGGTTCAAGCACGAAGTGCTGAAACCCTATTGTAATTGTCCTGATTTTTAGGGGTTCAAGCACGTAGTGCTGAAACCCTATTGTAATTGTACTGATTTTTATTAGGGGTTCAAGCACGAAGTGCTGAACACCTATTGTAATTGTACTGATTTTTATTAGGGGTTCAAGCACGAAGTGCTGAAACCCTATTGTAATTGTACTGATTTTTAGGGGTTCAAGCACGAAGTGCTGAAACCCTATTGTAATTGTCCTGATTTTTAGGGGTTCAAGCACGAAGTGCTGAAACCCTATTGTAATTGTACTGATTTTTAGGGGTTCAAGCACGAAGTGCTGAACACCTATTGTAATTGTACTGATTTTTAGGGGTTCAAGCATGAAATGCTGAAACCCTATTGTAATTGTAAGGATTTGTAAAACGCATCGCGCAGGACAAACCGTAAGGCCTAGAGACTTGAAACCTGGCCAGATGGTAGGCCTCAATTTGGGGACAACCTATCAGAGTATGACCCCGATTGGCCCATAGGTGGCGCTACAGCAACCAAAAGTTCAAAATCGCTCATAACTCTTAGACCGTTTGTCCCAGGATCAAGTGTCTTATATCGTTGGAATCCTTGGCTCAAGTCGGACAAAATGGCTATCTCCGATTTGGATGTAGGCAGGGAAAATTTTCTGCTATGTCGAATTTTGTCCAAAACCTACTTTTGCGAACTAGTCCCTGGTTTTTCGCCCGATCGGAACCAAACCAGTCTAGGACAATTCTCTGGACTCTCTAGATCAATAATTATCAAAAAAAAGTTGAACTTTGGCATTTGGGTGGCTGTAACAGGGTCACTTAGAAAAGGGGCGTGGCAAAATACACTCAAAAGCCTATAAATCCCAAAGGAAAACTCAGAACTTCACAAAAATTGATGAGCATATGTGTCAGAACATGGTGAGGAAGCATGCAGAGTTTCATGGAGATCGGACCATAGGTGGCGCTATAACTGGCAAAAAGCCTTCATTCTTATTAGGGGTTCAAGCATGAAATGCTGAAACCCTATTGTAATTGTAAGGATTTGTAAAACGCATCGCGCAGGACAAACCGTAAGGCCTAGAGACTTGAAACCTGGCCAGATGGTAGGCCTCAATTTGGGGACAACCTATCAGAGTATGACCCCGATTGGCCCATAGGTGGCGCTACAGCAACCAAAAGTTCAAAATCGCTCATCACTCTTAGACCGTTTGTCCCAGGATCAAGTGTCTTATATCGTTGGAATCCTTGGCTCAAGGCGGGCAAAATGGCTATCTCCAATTTCCTCGCCCTTCAGCGCCAATTTCGAGTAAATTGCATTTTTTTGAAAAACCTATTTTTGCAAACTTCTCCTAGGTTTTTGGCCCGATCGGAACCAAACCACTGCAAGAATATTCTCTGGAGTCTGACAATCAATAATCATCCAAAAAATTCAAAATTTCAATTAACGGTCGATAAGGGGAACCAAAATATTTGATGGAACCAGGGCCACTTTTACTAAAACGGTTATAAATTGTGAACGGAAAGAGATTTTTTTGCTAAACTTGGGATACATCTTCCTGAGCTCAACCTGAGATCACTTGGAAAAAATCGCAACAATTGGCCACTTGGTGGCACTATAAAACGGTTATAACTTGTGAACGGAAAGAGATATTTTCGCAAAACTTGGGACACATGTTCATGAGCTCATTCTGAGGTCACGTGAAAAAAAAAATCATGACAATTGGCCACTTGGTGGCACTATAAAATGGTTATAACTTGTGAGCGGAAAGAGATATTTTCGCTAAACTTGGGACACATGGTCATAAGCTCAATCTGAGTTGACATGAAAAAAATCGTGACAATTGGCCACTTGGTGGTGCTATAACAGTGAAAAAAATCATGGAAATAGCTATAAGCGCACCCAACTGTTAGTCTACTGAAAATTGGCACGTAGTGTCTTTGTCCAGGGTGCCATGATAGTCTATGAGAACATTGGTGTATCTCAAAAAACTCAGTATATGTCATTGGCACAATGCCTTGAAGGAGCCTTAGAAGTTTCAAGCCAGTGTTTTTTCACAGGAGTGACCTCCTAAGACTCCTGAATCCTTGCCGAGTCCAACAATACCAAACATGCCAGGTTTCGCCTTATGGTTTTTGTAAGTGTCATTTAGAGCTTTAAAAAATTGTGTTTATCTTCAAAGCCGTTAGTCCGATCGAGGCAACAACAAAAAAAACCAAGGAAATTTGAAAACATAGGTAAATAGCTAAACAATAACGCCAAAATGTTAAAATTATGATAGGAGCTGACAAAAAAATGAATTAAATCCAATCAATTTCACCCATGGATCATTTTGATACTCTCACATGTTTGAAACAAACAATGATGGATTGTCATGAAATTTGTTTTGAATTGGGACTGGCGAATCCCCGTCCATACTGTCAAAGACCATTCGCAAAGACCCGCCCACTTTGGTTACTGTTGCTATGTCTGACAAGCTATGTCTCCTTCAAGGCATTGTGCCAATGACATATACGGAGTTTTTTGAGATACAACAAATGTTCTCACTCTCACACCACACCAAGTTCTCACGCAGTGAAAAATACATTGTGGATCAGAGAGGAGACTGTGCGCTGACAGACAAGTACTTTTGATATGAAACAAATGGCGCTTTTCCACTACACAGTACCAGCTCACCTCGGCTCGGCTCGGCTCGGCTCGACTCGACTCGGCTTTGTTTGGTTTTCCACTGTGTAAAAGTTATATCTGTACCTGCTTCCAGGTACTGTTTTTTGTACCACCTCCGGCGAGGTTCTAAGCGAGCTGGGGCAAGCTGAGGCGATACTAAAATGTGACGTGAAAACACGGCAGACAGCTGATTGGTCAGAGAGAATCGTCACTATTCACTGCGTCATCATTGCTCGCGGCAGACGGAGTATCCTGAATAAAAAACAGCAAAAACAAAAACATCCAAAAACAGCATACACTCGATTTCCTCCATTGTCCATTGTGTGTGGCAGCGGATGTATCTCGCGTAGAAGATTAAGTCACGGCAGTTTCCTGCGGCGTCGCTATGACGACCAGGTACTATTGTGGAGGTACTATCTGCAATGGAAAACGGAGCGAAAAGCAAGTCGAGTCGAGTCGAGTCGAGCTGGTACTGGTAATGGAAAAGCGCCAAAAGTCTCACCTTTCAAATGTAGTCATTTTTTAGAGACATTTAAACAATAAATACCGTTTTGTGACTCTTTAATGTGTCTGACAGATCGCTGTAGACTCAAGGCTCAGTTAAAGCTGCTCGTGAACCGATCATCTCTTCCTTCTAGTTAATTTATAGCATTAAAATAAACATGAATGAACATAAAAGGAATGTTGTTTTAAAGTGCTAAGACGTCAGTACACTTTGTTTTTCAAATTTAAATCCTCCAAAGTTAATCTAATAACTCTCCTGACTGCTTTGTGGGACAAAATGGCGGATTATGATTAGTCAGATCGCCTGTCAATCAAACTCCCTGCGAAGGGTCAATTGAGAATGCCCGTGCGCACAATCCTGATCTAATCGACAACTTTGCAGTTGCACATAGGAAAGCCCGGAAAATCCTGCTAGAATGTAAGAGAGCATCTTTTTTATGTATTTGGACCTAGGTCTAACAATGTGTTATGGTGCACTGTCACCAGTGTTTTTTTTTTATTGTTTTTTTTGTTTTGTTTTTGGTGAGCGTAAGCTCCTCCTGATTTTGTTAGTCATCTCATCTCTTATATGCTGTGTATGATCATATCCTGCCCTATTCATGGTAGCCTACTCGCGGACATTGCGTCATCAATGTCATCAATTGCGTCATCAAGGGGCCCACCTTGATAATCCTATTTAAGGGCCCGGTGTTGGCTCGTTACGCCACTGAATATAATTGTCTAAACTCCTTATCAAAATTACATATTTACAACAAATTTGAAACATATATATGGGCTCACTTTGAGTACTACTAATAAAAGTGGTGGAGATCAGGCAAGACTGTAAGAAGACTCAGGCAAAAAGGTGCTATAACTGTAAAAACGCTTTAAAACCATATATTTCCTATGGTAAACTGCCTGTATTGGCTGTAAATTGACTTTTTTTAATCTATGATGGCAGTTGTTAAATGCTTGCTAAATAAAACTGTCTTTTGATGCTTGTGTGCTTAAAGGCCTTAACCCTCTGGGGACTAAGCCCTTTTTGGTCCGTTTTCTCTATTTTTACATTTGGGCTTATAAACCATATGTAATGGAGATGGAACACCATGTGTTTGGTATCTATGGATTCAGAAGACCCTAAGCTAACATAAGAATGCATGTAATGTGTTTATAAAGGAAGTATGAGTAAAAAATGTACAATAAACTAGAGAATTTCAAAAACGAAAATTTTATTTTAGTCATTTATTACTGAAAATCACACCTCACTCAACAATAGTGAACAGTTTTTGAACAAAAAAATATATTTTTCAAACCCTTTGCTTGACAGACAGTTGTAATTTTTCAATAAAAAGTGTAAAGAACAATGAAATAATTAACTATATACAAACAGTCCCAGGCGTTTTTTAGGCATGCCAGTGAGCAAAGCAAGGCCTCTCCAGGAAGTTGCAGAGGGCCACCTGGCATGTCCCACACTGCCAGGGGGTCTTGTTGTACACTTTGCTTGCCTTGCAGTGCTCACAGTACTTTCTGGTATCTGCAGGCTTGTGTGCAGGGTTTGCTGGGTCCAAGGGGGCAATGGGCAGGGGTGTGTGATGAGTTGTCCTGTCTGCAGCCACTGTTGTCTGAACCTCAGTTGTCACCCCAGCAAGTTGAGCACAGAGCTCCTCCGTAAAGGCTCTGTGTGTCAGCGGTGTACTCTTTTGCTCTTTACACAGTTCTTTGTGGAGGATGTAGCTGCTGCATGTGGCTATGTCCACAAAGTGTAAGAACATAGTCTTATACCATCTGTGCGCTTTGTGGTGAGCAGAGGTGTACTGGATGAGCTGATCAGACAAGTCCACACCCCCCATGTATTTGTTGTATTCCACAACTGGAGTGGGAACTGGAATGCTCACTTTCTCCCAGGTTCCATCTCTCTTTTTTTGCCTTCTCGTGACCTTCTCAGTTGTGTAGGCTTGATGGATGGTCGAGCAGATGGACACCTCTCTTGTGTCCATCCACTTGACAAAGAGCAAGTCACCATCTCGGATCCATCTGATTGTGCCTCTTTGGGATTTTTTGGAGAGGGCATTCACGGTGGATTTAGGGGTTTCCTTCCTCCCCTCTCTATATGTACCGCAGGCTCTAAAGTGCAGAGACGACAGGTGTCTGAATAGCTGAGGGCTTGTATAAAAGTTATCACAATAAATGTGATAACCACTTCCCAAATACGGTTTGTCCAGGATGCCCACAACTGCGTCATAGGAAAGTCCAAAGCCAGTGGGGAACTTTGCCTTCCCTGTGTACACGGTAAAGCTAGAAGTGTATCCATTTGAAGAGTCAGCCAAGATGAACAGTTTGAATCCCCACTTAGTTGGTTTGTCCTTTATGTACTGTGTCATCCCTGTTTTGGCTTTTGTTGCCACCATCCTCTCATCTATTGCCAGATTTTTGTTTGGCTGGTAAAAGGACTTGCATGCTGCCTTGATTTCTGTCATCAGAGGCTTAAGCCGAAACAGTGGGTCATGGTCTGATGTGCCCTTTTTGCTGTCATTCACAACGTCCTCAGCCGGATCGCTCATGTGCACATTTGAGGAAATGGAGAGCCACCTGTCCCTTGGCATCACTTTCTTTGGAAATGGCACTGAAAAAATGGGGTTTTTTTTGCCTCCAGTAAGCTTTCACTGATCCAAGTTTTAGCAGTCCCATGAAAATGACAAGTGCAAGATATTTTAGAAAGTCTGTGGGGGTGACATCAGTCCATCTGAATTGCAGTCCTTCTGCTATCCTCTTTGTAGCTTGCTTATTTGTGTTACTGCATAATTTTCTGATTACATTATTACTGAAAAAATGCTGGAACAAATCAAGTGGACTGTACACTTTGGATTTATCCAGTTGCACTCCTGGGGGCCTGGCAGGGGCAAACCTGGGGAGAATGGGTGCCACATCTAGATCGCTTTCGGTTTTCCAGTGTTGTTCAGGTGTTGTACGGTGTGGGGAGCGATCACGGCTCAGTGTGGGCCTCTGAACACTCTGCGTAGATTGTCTGCGTCTCCTCCTCGGTGAAAGCTGAGGTGCTGGTGCCATTGTTGCTGATGTGCTTGGCTGGCTCAATCTCCTCCTCGGTGGAAGCTGAGGTGCTGGTGCCGGTGTTGCTGACGTGCTTGGATGGCTCAATCTCCTCCTCGGTGGAAGCTGAGGTGCTGGTGCCGGTGTAGATGACGTGTTTCGTTGGTTTGTTTCGCTCCTCTGTGGAAGCTGAGGTGCTGTTGCCGGTGTAGATGACGTGCTTGGGTCATTATCATTACTGAAATAAATGTAAAAGGAGAGAGCAATTACACAATGAAACTGGAAGCTTCTTTTTGTGTCAAAATTCAATGTAGAAAAAAATAAAAACTTCACTATAAACTCATGTAACCCTATGAAACTCCACTTTACACTAAAAACACATTTCACCTCTCTTGAGGTAAGTCAGTTTATTGAAACAAATTTCACACCACTCTTGAACTGAGTTGACAGGGAAGGGAGAAGGGGTACACTAAAACAAACATTTCATGTTTCAATCTCTCTCTCTGACTAAAAATCCAGTACACACAATATACTCAAGATGCTGAGACAATAAATAATGACAAAGAGGTTATTTGAAGTTACATACCAGTCCTCAAATGGATCTTCCCCATCCTGGTAAAATATTTCGTCATCTGTCAAAAAGCTGTCAGCTTCGGATTTCTCCTCATCACTTTCCAGTAGCAATTGTTCCAGAGCTTGTTCTGAGGTAAATCTTTTACTGCTTGCCATCATAAAAGTGATAAAACAATAAAATAATAATGCTATAATAATAATAATGCTATATATATATATATATAAATAAATAAATATTATAATCGTTCTGTCTCTCTGTCATATAAATCTCTGTGTGTCATATAAATCAATCCGCTTCGTTCGCTGTCTCCTCCACTCAACGCTGTTTGCGTCATATCATTTACTATAATACCACCCCTTGCAAGGCTACAGAGTCCTCTGATTAGCTAGAATACATCATGGTAACCTTCCTCTGATTGGGTAAGAAAAATATTCCTCTCAGCGGCAATTTTTCCATTGGTCTTAGCGCGTGGAATATTCCTAACAACATCGATTTCATTGGCCTTATACGCAGTGGTATTACGCAACAAGGAAGTGTGTATACCATATACCATTGTTTTCAGCGGAATCTGAGGAAGACGGCAAAAAAGACCGCATTTCTCTATCATTAATAGTTTTTAAGATAATTACACATTTGTAAAAGTATGCCATTTTGGGCGGTACCGCCCAATCCGTCCCCAGAGGGTTAAAGGCCTTAACTGCTTGAACCCCGATAAATGCTGCTTGCAGCTTTAATTAGGGGTTCAAGCACGAAGTGCTGAAACCCTATTGTAATTGTACTGATTTTTAGGGGTTCAAGCACGAAGTGCTGAAACCCTATTGTAATTGTAAGGATTTTTATTATTATTAGGGGTTCAAGCATGAAATGCTGAAACCCTATTGTAATTGTGCTGATTTTTATTATTATGATTATTATTATTATTATTATTATTATTATTCCGCCCTAAAACGCATCGTGCAGCCCAAACCGTAAGAGCTGGAACCTTGAAACTTGGCCAAATGGTAGTCCTCAATTTGGGGAGAACCTATCAAAGTATGACCCAGATTGGCCCATAGGTGGTGCTATAATGGCCAAATTTACTAAATTGCTCATAACTCCTAGGCAGTTTGTCCTAGATTCTCAATTTTAGCATCACTGTGATCCCTCCAGACGGACAAAATGGCTATCTCCAAATCCCGAATAAATTTTTTTATATGGGCAATTTAGTCCAAAAGCTACTTTGGCCAACTAGTCCCTGGTTTTTGGCCCAATCCAGACCAGACCAGTCAAGCACAATTCTCTGGACTCTCTAGATCAATAATTATCAAAAAAAAGTTGAACTTTTGCATTTGCCTGGCTGTAACAGGGTCATTTAGGAAAGGGGCGGGACCAAAAAACACTCAAAAGCCTATACAACCTAAGGGAAAACCCCAAACTTCACAAAAATCGATGAGCAAATGTGTCATAACATGGTGAAGAAGCATGCCAAGTTTCGTGAAGATCGGACAATAGGTGGTGCTATAACTGTCCAAAACGTCTCTTCTTATTAGGGGTTCAAGCATGAAATGCTGAAACCCTATTGTAATTGTGCTGATTTTTATTATTAGGGGTTCAAGCACGAAGTGCTGAAACCCTATTGTAATTGTCCTGATTTTTATTAGGGGTTCAAGCATGAAATGCTGAAACCCTATTGTAATTGTGCTGATTTTTAGGGGTTCAAGCACGAAGTGCTGAAACCCTATTGTAATTGTACTGATTAGGGGTTCAAGCACGAAGTGCTGAAACCCTATTGTAATTGCCCTGATTTTTATTAGGGGTTCAAGCACGAAGTGCTGAAACCCTATTGTTATTGTAAGGATTTTTATTAGGGGTTCAAGCACGAAGTGCTGAAACCCTATTGTAATTGTACTGATTTTTATTAGGGGTTCAAGCACGAAGTGCTGAAACCCTATTGTAATTGTGCTGATTTTTATTATTAGGGGTTCAAGCACGAAGTGCTGAAACCCTATTGTAATTGTACTGATTTTTATTATTATTATTTTTCTTCTGCCGTAAAACGCATCGTGCAGCCCAAACCGTAAGTGCTAGAGACTTGAAACTTTGCCAGATGGTAGTACAAAAATCGAGGAGAGGTTATCAAAATATGACCCCGATTGGCCCATAGGTGGCGCTACAGTGCAAAAAACAAAAAAAAATCATATTTTTGCTTAAATCTCATTAACCGTTTGTCACAGACTCAAGTGTCTTATATCATTGGAATCCTTGGGTCAAGCCGAACAAAAAAGGCCTCAAGGATTTCATTTCCGGTATGCAAATTTTCCGCCATTTTGAATTATGTCCAAAACCTACTTTTGCGAACTAGTCCCTGGTTTTGTGTCCGATCGGAACCAAACCAGTGCAGAAATGTTCTCTGGAGTCAGAATATCAATAATTATCGAAAAAAAGTTGAAATTTCGATTGACGGTCGCTAAGGGGCGCCAAAATGTTTGAAGAAGGCGGAGCCTATTTTACTAAAATAGCTATAACTCCAGAAGTAAATGAGGTATATTCACCAAACTCGGTACACCTGTGTAAGAGGTCAATCTGAGGTCATAGTAAAAAGATTGCGGCGATTGGCCACATGGTGGCGCTATAACATGAAAAAAACATAAATCAGGCTGTAACCACCTGACCGTTAGTCCGATTGACTTGAAAATTGGTATGCAGTGTCTTGGTCCAAGCTGTCATGTATATCTATGAGGACATTGGTGTATCTCAAAAAACATGGCCGCCATCGGCCAATGAAGTTTGAGCACCTATTAGACAAGGTTAACGGAGGCCGATCGGAACAAAACTCGGTGGGCATGTTCGACTCATGGCCCTAGAGGTCTGTAACAATTTTGAAAGAAATCGGCCACTAGTTGGCGCTAACGAGTTTTATGGCTCTGTAATCACGTGGTGTTACACTTATCATCACAAAATGCATATCATTTGATAGACCTGCTCATGCTGAACAACTTTGCCTCTAGAACCATTGCTGTCAATCAAACAGTTTATTAATTATTCACGAATATGTTAAAAACCTACTTTTGCGAACTAGTCCCTGTTTTTTTGCCCGATCGGAACCAAACGAGTCTAGGACAATTCTCTGGACTCTTTAGATCAATAATTATCAAAAAAAGTTGAACTTTTGCATTTTTCGCATGGGTATAATTGGGTCATAAAGAAAATGGGCGTGGCAAAATGCAAACAAAAGCCTATAAATCCTAAACAAAAACTCAGAACATCACGAAAATTGGTGAGCATATGTGCCATAACATTCTAAATAAGCATGCAAAATTGTATGTAGATCGGATGATAGTTGGCGCTATAACTGTTAAAAAGCAATGGTAAATTGCCTGTATTGGCTGTAAATGGACTTTTCAATCTATTATTTCAGTGGTTAAAAGCTTTCTAAATAAATCTTAATGTCTTGAATGCTTAAATGCCTTAAAGGCCTTAAATGCTTGAACCCCGATAAATGCTGCTTGCAGCTTTAATTATTATTATTATTATTAGGGGTTCAAGCACGAAGTGCTGAAACCCTATTGTAATTGTCCTGATTTTTATTATTATTATTCTGCCGTAAAACGCATCGTGCAGCCCAAACCGTAAGTGCTGGAGACTTGAGACTTTGCCAGAAGGTAGTACAAAAATCGAGGAGAGGTTATCAAATTATGACCCCGATTGGCCAATAGGTGGCGCTATAGTAAGCAAAAGTATAAAATCGCTAATAACTCCTAGACGGTTTGTCGTAGACTCAAGTGTCTTATATCACTATAATCCTTGGATCAAGGCGGACAAAACGTATATCTCCGATTTCATTTCCGGTTGGCAAATTTTTCCGCCATTTTGAATTTTGTCAAAAACCTACTTTTGCGAACTAGTCTGTGGTTTTTTGTCCGATCGGAACCAAACCAGTGCAGAAATGTTCTCTGGAGTCTGAATATAAATAATTATCGAAAAAAAGTTGAAATTTCGATTCATGGTCGCTACGGGGTGCCAAAATGTTCGAAGGAGGCGGAGTCAGTTTTACTAAAATTGTTATAACTCGTGAACGAAATGAGATATCTTCACCAAACTTGGTAAACATATGTAGGAGGTCAATTTGAGGTCACAGTAAAAAAATTGCGTCGATTGGCCTCATGGTGGCGCTATAAAATAAAAAAAACGTATAGACACCTGACCGTTTTTCCGAATGACTTGAAATTTGGTATGCAGTGTCTTGGCCCAAGGGGCCATGTATGTCTAAAAGGATATTGGCGTATCTCGAAAAACATGGCCGCCATTGGCAAATGAGGTTTGAGCACCTATTAACGAAGTCCGATCGGAACGAAACTCGGTGGGCATGTTCGGCTCAAGCCCCTAGAGGTCTGTAAGAATTTTGAAAGAAATCGGCCACTAGTTGGCGCAAACGAGTTTTAAGGCTCTGTAATCACGTGGTGTTACACTTATTGTCACAAAATGCATATCATTAGATAGATCTGCTCATGCTCAACAACTTTGCCTCAAGAACCACTAATGTCAATCAAACCATTCATTAATTATTCGCGAATATGTTCAAAACCTACTTTTGCGAACTAGTCCTAGGTTTTTTGCCCGATCGGAACCAGACCAGTCTAGGGCAATTCTCTGGACTCTCTAGATCAATAATTATCGAAAAAAAGTTGAACTTTTGCATTTGGGTGGCTGTAATAGGGTCATTTATAAAATGGGTGTGGCAAAATACACTAAAGAGCCTATAAATCATATATAAAAAAACTCAGAACTTCACAAAAATTGGATGAGCGTATGTGACCTAACATCATTAATAACCATGCAAAATGTTATGGAGATCGGACCATAGGTGGCGCTATAACTGTTAAAAAACTTTAAAACCATATATTTCCTATGGTAAATTGCCTGTATTGGCTGTAAATGGTCTTTTCCATCTATAATCATATAATTTTCATATAATAATGTTCAAAACTAGTGCAGTACAATTCTCTGGACTCTCTAGATCAGTAATTATCAGAAAAAGTTGAACTACTTCATTTGTATGGCTATAATAGGGTCACTTCAAAATGTGGCCTTGACCAAGTCTCCCCGAAAGCCTATATCTCTTCAATGAATGCTCAGAGCTTCTTCAAAACAAGTCATAACATGTGAAATATCACTCTAAACAAAAATGAACCTTTTCAGACAGATCAGTCAAAATTTGCCTCTATAACAGTTAAAAAGGTGAAAATGATATGAATATAATGGCATATTAAGCCAATAAGTGGTATTCTACTGCCCCCTGCTGTTTAAAATAGTCATTTTGTCATATTGTTGTAGAATTCATATTTAGACGTTATAGAATAACTCTTTTAACATTTACAATCACATGTAGTCAAATTCATCTATTGAAGTATTACTACTAACAATTGTCACATTGAGGAATGTGAATCCTGAAGGAGATTTGCAGTAAACAGTTTGATCACATCATATACTTCAAATGTCTGTATCTACAACAGAATGTGTGTGTGTAGTCTTAGGTTTCTGAATAAATTCTGAATGATCTGATTAATAGCTTACAAAGACTTTGTGAAATGTTTATAGACCATTCAAATATATTTTCATAATGACATATCCCAATAGCATTGAAAAAACAACAACAACATTTGTCTTTGTGTGTGTGTGTGTGTGTGTGTGTGTGTGTGTGTGTGTGTGTGTGTGTGTGTGTGTGTGTGTGTGTTTGTGTGTGTGTGTGTGTGTGTGTGTGTGTGTGTGTGTGTGTGTGTGTGTGTGTGTGTGTGTGTAAACATGCATTATGGAGTTAAAATGGAAAAACTGGTTTGCTTTAGTGCAGAAAAATGGTGAAAATCAAGAAGTTTAAAGTGAAAGTGAGCCAATAAGTGGTCTTCTACTGCCCTCTGCTGGCCATTCTACTTATTAATGAAGTCTACTCACATATGCTTTTGCATTCATTAGACACTAAAAATCACTTATATAACAATAAAACACTAAAAAATCACTTATATAACAATTACTATTGTAGCACAATCATATTTTGTCAGAGTTTATCACTTCATTTTTACTGATACTTCACATAATTGCTAGCAATGTGGTAAATCATGGTAAATCACACTAAAAACATGGTAAATCATAATAAATAATACTAGAATGTGGTGTATCAAGGTAAATCATACTACAATCCTGGTACATCATTCTAGAACTGGTACATCATGCTAGAACATGGTAAATCATGGTAAACTATGCTAGAACAGGGTAAATCATGGTAAGCCATGATAAATCATAATAAACTATGGTAAATCATGTTAGAATGTGGTATATCATGGTAAATCATGCTAGAACATGGTAAATCATGGTAAACTATGCTAGAACAGGGTAAATCATGGTAAACTATGATAAATCATGGTAAACTATGATAAATCATGATAAACTATGGTAATCCATGCTTGAATCACAGTAAACAATGGTAAATCATACTAGAATGTAGTATATCATGGTAAATTATGCTAGAATATGGCAAATCATGCTAGAATCATAGTAAATAATACTAGAATATGCTAAATTGTTGTGGGAGGAGCCTATTTTACTAAAATGGCTATAACTCAAGAAGTAAATGAGATATCTTCACCAAACTCAGTACACATGTGTATGGGTTCAATTTGAGGTCACAGTAAACAATTCTATGGAGATCGGACCATAGGTGGCCCTGTAACTGTTAAAAAGCTTTAAAACCATATATATCACATGGTAAATTGCCTGTATTGGCTGTAAATGGTCTTTTCCATCTATTATGTCAGTGGTTACATGCTTATTAAATAAATCTTAATAACTTTTGATGCTTTTGTGCTTAAATGCCTTAACTGCTTGAACCCCGATAAATGCTGCTTGCAGCTTTAATTATTATTATTATTATTATTATTCCGCCGTAAAACGCATCGTGCAGCCCAAACCGTAAGAGCTGGAACTTTGAAACTTTGACAGATGGTAGTACAAAAATCGAGGAAAGGTTCAGAGATTATGACCCCGATTGGCCCATAGGTGGCGCTATAACAACCAAAAGCGCGAAACTGCTCATAACTCCTAGACCGTATGTCGTAGACTCAAGTGTCTTATATCATTGGAAAGCTGGACGCCTGACGAACAAAACGTATATCTCCGATTTCATTTCCGCCATGATAAATTTTCCGCCATTTTGAATTTTGTCAAAAATCTACTTTTGCGAACTAGTCCCTGGTTTTTTGCCCGATTGGAACCAAACTAGTGCAGAAATGTTCTCTGGAGACTGAATATCAATAATTATCGAAAAAAAGTGGAAATTTCGATTCACGGTCGCTAAGGGGCGCCAAAACGTACGTTGTGGGAGGGGCCTATTTTACTAAAATGGCTATAACTCCCGATGTAAATGAGGTATCTTCACCAAACTTGGTACACATGTGTATGAGCTTACTCTGGGGTCACAGTAAAAAAATCGCGACGATTGGCCTCATGGTGGCGCTATAAAATGAAAAAAACATAAAACAGGCTATAACCACCTGACCGTTAGTCCGATTGACTTGAAAATTGGTATGCAGTGTCTTGGTCCAAGGTGCCATGTATGTGTATGAGGACATTGGCGTATCTCAAAAAACATGGCCGCCATCGGCCAACGAAGTTTGAGCACCTATTAGACAAGGTTAACGGAGGCCGATCGGAACGAAACTCAATGGGCATGTTCGGCTCATGGCCCTAAAGGTCTGTAAGAGTTTTGAAAGAAATCGGCCACTAGTTGGCGCTAACGAGTTTTACGGCTCTGTAATCACGTGGTGTTACAAATATCCACACAATATGCATATCATTTGATAGATCTCCTCATCCTGAACAACTTTGCCTCAAGAACCATTGCTGTCAATCAAACTGTTCATTAATTATTCATTAATATGTTAAAAACCTACTTTTGCGAACTAGTCCTAGGTTTTTTGCCCGATCGGAACCAGACCAGTCTAGGACAATTCTCTGGACTCTCTAGATCAATAATTATCAAAAAAAAGTTGAACTTTTGCATTTCGATGGCTGTAATAGGGTAATTTATAAAATGGGCGTGTCAAAATACATTAAAAAGCCTATAAATCCTAAATAAAAACTCAGAACTTCACAAAAATTGGTCAGCATATGTGACATAACATCATTAACAAGCATGAAAAATTCTATGGAGATCGGACGATAGGTGGCGCTATAACTGTTAAAAAGCTTTAAAATCATATATTTCCTATGGTAAACTGCCTGTATTGGCTGTAAATGGTCTTTTCCATCTCTGATCATATAATTTTCATATCATAATGTTCAAAACTAGTGCAATACAATTCTCTGGACTCACTAGATCAATAATTGTCAGAAAAAGTTGAACTACTTCATTTGGATAGCTATAATAGGTTCACTTCAAAATCTGGCCTTTACCAAGTGTCCCCGAAAGCCTATATCTCTTTAATCAATGCTCAGACCTTCTTAAAAACAAGTCAGAACGTGTGAAATATCACCCTGAACAAGCATGAAAATTTTCAGACAGATCGGACAAAATTTGCCTCTATAACAGTTAAAAAGGTGAAAATGATATGAATTAATGGCATGTTAAGCCAATAAGTGGTATTTTACTGCCCCCTGCTGTTTAAAATAGTCATTTTCTCATATTGGTATTGGTATCAGCCATGGTAAATCATGATAAATGATGGTGTGTGTGTGTGTGTGTGTGTGTGTGTGTGTGGTACAAATATAACAAAGGTTTTATTTTCCAACATGAAAACAAACATAACAGAGTGCTAGTGCACAAACAATAACCGACAATGATAATGGATGAGAGGGGAACTTAAATACACAGATCAAGACAAGGACAACAGGTGACGGTTATGATGATGAGGAGCAGGTGATGATGAGGAGGGTGATGAGGAGCAGGTGCAGGTGATGACGACAGATGGTGAATGTGATGAAGACAGAAGGTGAATGTGATGAAGGTGAATGTGACACCAATATCACTGAAACATTTGTGTGTGTGTGTGTGTGTGTGTGTGTGTGTGTGTGTGTGTAGCATTATTGTGTGTAGCATATGTAGCAAGTATGCATTATTGAGTTAACATGGAAACACTGGTTTGCTTTAGTGCAGAAAACTGGTCAAAATCATGAGGTTTAAAGTGAAAGTGAGCCAATAAGTGGTCTTCTACTGCCCTCTGCTGGCCATTCTACTTATTAATTAAATTTTTCCACATGTGCTTGCATTTATACTTGAATACACACTAAAAATCACTTATATAGCAATAACTATTATAACACAATCATATTTTGTCAGTGTTAATCACTTTATTTGCACTGACACTTCAAATAATTGCTAGTAATGTGGTAAATCATGGTAAATCATGGTTAACTATGCTGTGTGTGTGTGTGTGTGTGTGTGTGTGTGTGTGTGTGTGTGTGTGTGTGTGTGTGTGTGTGTGTGTGTCTGTGTGTGTGTGTGTGTGTGTGTGTGTGTGTGTAAACATGCATTATGGAGTTAAAATGGAAAAACTGGTTTGCTTTAGTGCAGAAAAATGGTGAAAATCAAGAAGTTTAAAGTGAAAGTGAGCCAATAAGTGGTCTTCTACTGCCCTCTGCTGGCCATTCTACTTATTAATGAAGTCTACTCATATATGCTTTTGCATTCATTAGACACTAAAAATCACTTATATAACAATAAAACACTAAAAATCACTTATATAACAATTACTATTGTAGCACAATCATATTTTGTCAGAGTTTATCACTTCATTTTTACTGATACTTCACATAATTGCTAGCAATGTGGTAAATCATGGTAAATCACACTAAAAACATGGTAAATCATAATAAATAATACTAGAATGTGGTGTATCAAGGTAAATCATACTACAATCCTGGTACATCATTCTAGAACATGGTATATCATGGTACATCATGCTAGAACAGGGTAAATCATGGTAAGCCATGATAAATCATAATAAACTATGGTAAATCATGTTAGAATGTGGTATATCATGGTAAATCATGCTAGAACATGGTAAATCATGGTAAACTATGCTAGAACAGGGCAAATCATGGTAAACTATGATAAATCATGGTAAACTATGATAAATCATGATAAACTATGGTAATCCATGCTAGAATCACAGTAAACAATGGTAAATCATACTAGAATGTAGTATATCATGGTAAATTATGCTAGAATATGGCAAATCATGCTAGAATCATAGTAAATAATACTAGAATATGCTAAATTGTTGTGGGAGGAGCCTATTTTACTAAAATGGCTATAACTCAAGAAGTAAATGAGATATCTTCACCAAACTCAGTACACATGTGTATGGGTTCAATTTGAGGTCACAGTAAACAATTCTATGGAGATCGGACCATAGGTGGCGCTATAACTGTTAAAAAGCTTTAAAACCATATATATCACATGGTAAATTGCCTGTATTGGCTGTAAATGGTCTTTTCCATCTATTATGTCAGTGGTTACATGCTTATTAAATAAATCTTAATAACTTTTGATGCTTTTGTGCTTAAATGCCTTAAAGACCTTAACTGCTTGAACCCCGATAAATGCTGCTTGCAGCTTTAATTATTATTATTTTTCTTCTGCCGTAAAACGCATCGTGCAGCCCAAACCGTAAGTGCTAGAGACTTGAAACTTTGCCAGATGGTAGTACAAAAATCGAGGAGAGGTTATCAAAATATGACCCCGATTGGCCCATAGGTGGCGCTACAGTGCAAAAAACAAAAAAAAATCATATTTTTGCTTAAATCTCATTAACCGTTTGTCACAGACTCAAGTGTCTTATATCATTGGAATCCTTGGGTCAAGCCGAACAAAAAAGGCCTCAAGGATTTCATTTCCGGTATGCAAATTTTCCGCCATTTTGAATTATGTCCAAAACCTACTTTTGCGAACTAGTCCCTGGTTTTGTGTCCGATCGGAACCAAACCAGTGCAGAAATGTTCTCTGGAAGCAGAATATCAATAATTATTGAAAAAAAGTTGAAATTTCGATTGACGGTCGCTAAGGGGCGCCAAAATGTTTGAAGAAGGCGGAGCCTATTTTACTAAAATGGCTATAACTCCAGAAGTAAATGAGGTATATTCACCAAACTCGGTACACCTGTGTAAGAGGTCAATCTGAGGTCATAGTAAAAAGATTGCGGCGATTGGCCACATGGTGGCGCTATAACATGAAAAAAACTTAAATCAGGCTGTAACCACCTGACCGTTAGTCCGATTGACTTGAAAATTGGTATGCAGTGTCTTGGTCCAAGCTGTCATGTATATCTATGAGGACATTGGTGTATCTCAAAAAACATGGCCGCCATCGGCCAATGAAGTTTGAGCACCTATTAGACAAGGTTAACGGAGGCCGATCGGAACAAAACTCGGTGGGCATGTTCGACTCATGGCCCTAGAGGTCTGTAAGAATTTTGAAAGAAATCGGCCACTAGTTGGCGCTAACGAGTTTTATGGCTCTGTAATCACGTGGTGTTACACTTATCATCACAAAATGCATATCATTTGATAGACCTGCTCATGCTGAACAACTTTGCCTCTAGAACTATTGCTGTCAATCAAACAGTTTATTAATTATTCACGAATATGTTAAAAACCTACTTTTGCGAACTAGTCCCTGGTTTTTTGCCCGATCGGAACCAAGCGAGTCTAGGACAATTCTCTGGACTCTTTAGATCAATAATTATCAAAAAAAGTTGAACTTTTGCATTTTTCGCATGGGTATAATTGGGTCATAAAGAAAATGGGCGTGGCAAAATGCAAACAAAAGCCTATAAATCCTAAACAAAAACTCAGAACATCACGAAAATTGGTGAGCATATGTGCCATAACATTCTAAATAAGCATGCAAAATTGTATGTAGATCGGATGATAGTTGGCGCTATAACTGTTAAAAAGCAATGGTAAATTGCCTGTATTGGCTGTAAATGGACTTTTCAATCTATTATTTCAGTGGTTAAAAGCTTTCTAAATAAATCTTAATGTCTTGAATGCTTAAATGCCTTAAAGGCCTTAAATGCTTGAACCCCGATAAATGCTGCTTGCAGCTTTAATTAGGGGTTCAAGCACGAAGTGCTGAAACCCTATTGTAATTGTACTGATTTTTAGGGGTTCAAGCACGAAGTGCTGAAACCCTATTGTAATTGTACTGATTTTTATTATTATTATTTTTCTTCTGCCGTAAAACGCATCGTGCAGCCCAAACCGTAAGTGCTAGAGACTTGAAACTTTGCCAGATGGTAGTACAAAAATCGAGGAGAGGTTATCAAAATATGACCCCGATTGGCCCATAGGTGGCGCTACAGTGCAAAAAACAAAAAAAAATCATATTTTTGCTTAAATCTCATTAACCGTTTGTCACAGACTCAAGTGTCTTATATCATTGGAATCCTTGGGTCAAGCCGAACAAAAAAGGCCTCAAGGATTTCATTTCCGGTATGCAAATTTTCCGCCATTTTGAATTATGTCCAAAACCTACTTTTGCGAACTAGTCCCTGGTTTTGTGTCCGATCGGAACCAAACCAGTGCAGAAATGTTCTCTGGAGTCAGAATATCAATAATTATCGAAAAAAAGTTGAAATTTCGATTGATGGTCGCTAAGGGGCGCCAAAATGTTTGAAGAAGGCGGAGCCTATTTTACTAAAATGGCTATAACTCCAGAAGTAAATGAGGTATATTCACCAAACTCGGTACACCTGTGTAAGAGGTCAATCTGAGGTCATAGTAAAAAGATTGCGGCGATTGGCCACATGGTGGCGCTATAACATGAAAAAAACATAAATCAGGCTGTAACCACCTGACCGTTAGTCCGATTGACTTGAAAATTGGTATGCAGTGTCTTGGTCCAAGCTGTCATGTATATCTATGAGGACATTGGTGTATCTCAAAAAACATGGCCGCCATCGGCCAATGAAGTTTGAGCACCTATTAGACAAGGTTAACGGAGGCCAATCGGAACAAAACTCGGTGGGCATGTTCGACTCATGGCCCTAGAGGTCTGTAACAATTTTGAAAGAAATCGGCCACTAGTTGGCGCTAACGAGTTTTATGGCTCTGTAATCACGTGGTGTTACACTTATCATCACAAAATGCATATCATTTGATAGACCTGCTCATGCTGAACAACTTTGCCTCTAGAACCATTGCTGTCAATCAAACAGTTTATTAATTATTCACGAATATGTTAAAAACCTACTTTTGCGAACTAGTCCCTGTTTTTTTGCCCGATCGGAACCAAACGAGTCTAGGACAATTCTCTGGACTCTTTAGATCAATAATTATCAAAAAAAGTTGAACTTTTGCATTTTTCGCATGGGTATAATTGGGTCATAAAGAAAATGGGCGTGGCAAAATGCAAACAAAAGCCTATAAATCCTAAACAAAAACTCAGAACATCACGAAAATTGGTGAGCATATGTGCCATAACATTCTAAAAAAGCATGCAAAATTGTATGTAGATCGGATGATAGTTGGCGCTATAACTGTTAAAAAGCAATGGTAAATTGCCTGTATTGGCTGTAAATGGACTTTTCATTCTATTATTTCAGTGGTTAAAAGCTTTCTAAATAAATCTTAATGTCTTGAATGCTTAAATGCCTTAAAGGCCTTAAATGCTTGAACCCCGATAAATGCTGCTTGCAGCTTTAATTATTAGGGGTTCAAGCACGAAGTGCTGAAACCCTATTGTAATTGTACTGATTTTTATTAGGGGTTCAAGCACGAAGTGCTGAAACCCTATTGTAATTGTGCTGATTTTTAGGGGTTCAAGCACGAAGTGCTGAAACCCTATTGTAATTGTACTGATTTTTATTATTATTATTATTATTATTATTATTATTTTCCCCTAAAACGCATCGTGCAGACCAAACCGTAAGAGCTGGAACCTTGAAACTTGGCCAAATGGTAGTCCTCAATTTGGGGAGAACCTATCAAAGTATGACCCCGATTGGCCCATAGGTGGCGCTATAGCAACCAAAAGTGCGAAACTGCTCATAACTACTAGACCGTATGACTTAGACTCAAGTGTCTTATATCATTGGAAAGCTGGACGCCTGACGAACAAAACGTATATCTCCGATTTCATTTCCGCCATGATAGATTTTCCGCCATTTTGAATTTTGTCAAAAACATACTTTTGCGAACTAGTCCTAGGTTTTTCGCCCGATCGGAACCAAACCAGTGCAGAAATGTTCTCTAGAGTCTGATTATCAAAAACTATCGAAAAAAAGTTGAAATTTCGACTCACGGACGGTAAGGCCGCCAAAACGTTCGTTGTGGGAGGGGCCTATTTTACTAAAATGGCTATAACTCCAGAAGTAAATGAGGTATCTTCACCAAACTTGGTACACATGTGTAAGAGGTCAATCTGAGGTCACAGTAAAAAAACCGCGGCAATTGGCCACATGGTGGCGCTATAACATGAAAAAAACATAAAACAGGCTATAACCACCTGACCATTAGTCCGATTGACTTGAAAATTGGCATGCAGTGTCTTGGTCCAAGGTGCCATGTATGTGTATGAGGACATTGGCGTATCTCGAAAAACATGGCCACCATCGGCCAATGAAGTTTGAGCACCTATTAGACAAGGTTAACGGAGGCCGATCGGAACGAAACTCGATGGGCATGTTCGACTCAAGGCCATAGAGGTCTGTAACAATTTTGAAAGAAATCGGCCACTAGTTGGCGCTAACGAGTTTTACAGCTCTGTAATCACGTGGTGTTACAAATATCCACACAATATGCATATCATTTGATAGATCTCCTCATCCTGAACAACTTTGCCTCAAGGACCATTGCTGTCAATCAAACCGTTCATTAAATATTTGCAAACATGTTAAAAACCTACTTTTGCGAACTAGTCCTAGGTTTTTCGCACGATTGGAACCAGACCAGTCTAGGACAATTCTCTGGACTCTCTAGATCAAAAACTATCAAAAAAAAGTTAAACTTTTGCATTTGGATGGCTGTAATAGGGTCATTTATAAAATGGGCGTAGCAAAATACACTAAAAAGCCTATAAATCCTAAATGAAAACTCAGAACCTCACAAAAATTGGTGAGCATATGTGACATAACATCATTAACAAGCATGCCAAATTTTATGGAGATCGGACCATAGGTGGCGCTATAACTGTTAAAAAGCTTTAAAACCATATATTTCCTATGGTACATTGCCTGTATTGGCTGTAAATGGTCTTTTCCATCTATTATGTCAGTGGTTACATGCTTGCTAAATAAAACCTGATAACTTTTGATGCTTTTGTGCTTAAAAACCCTTAAAGGCCTTAATAGCTTGAACCCCGATAAATGCTGCTTGCAGCTTTAATTATTATTATTATTATTATTCTTCTGCCGTAAAACGCATCGTGCAGCCCAAACCGTAAGGGCTAGAGCATTGAAACTTTGCCAGATGGTAGTACAAAAATCGAGGAGAGGTTCAGAGATTATGACCCCGATTGGCCCATAGGTGGCGCTATAGCAACCAAAAGCGCGAAACTGCTCATAACTCCTAGACCGTATGTCGCAGACTCAAGTGTCTTATATCATTGGAAAGCTGGACGCCTGACGAACAAAACGTATATCTCCGATTTCATTTCCGTCATGATAGATTTTCCGCCATTTTGAATTTTGTCGAAAATCTACTTTTGCGAACTAGTCCCTGGTTTTTTGCCCGATCGGAGCCAAACCAGTGCAGAAATGTTCTCTGGAGTCTGAAGATCAATAATTATCGAAAAAATGTTGAAATTTCGATTCATGGACGCTAGGGGGCGCAAAATAATCGTTGTGGGAGGAGCCTATTTTACTAAAATGGCTATAACTTAAAAAGTAAATAAGATAGCTTCACCAAACTCGGTACACATGTGTATGGGTTCATTCTGGGGTCACAGTAAAAAAATCGCGACGATTGAACACTAGGTGGCGCTATAACATGAAAAAAACATGAAAAGGGCTATAACCACCTGACCGTTAGTCCGATTGACTTGAAAATTGGTATGCAGTGTCTTGGTCCAAGGTGCCATGTATGTCTATGAGGACATTGGCGTATCTCAAAAAACATGGCCGCCATTGGCCAATGAAGTTGAGCACCTATTAGACAAGGTTAACGGAGGCCGATCGGAACGAAACTTGATGGGCATGTTCGACTCATGGCCCTAGAGGTCTGTAAGAATTTTGAAAGAAATCGGCCACTAGTTGGCGCTAACGAGTTTTTTGGCTCTGTAATCACGTGGTGTTACACTTATCGTCACAAAAAGCATATCATTTGATATATCTGCTCATGCTGAACAACTTTGCCTCAAGAACCATTTCTGTCAATCAAACCGTTCATTAAATATTCATGAATATGTCTAAAACCTACTTTTGCGAACTAGTCCTAGGTTTTTTGCCCGATCGGAACCAGACCAGTCTAGGACAATTCTCTGGACTCTCTAGATCAATAATTATCAAAAAAAAGTTGAACTTTTGCATTTGGATGGCTGTAATAGGATCATTTATAAAATGGGCATGGAAAAATACATTAAAAAGCCTATAAATCCTAAATAAAAACCCAGAACTTCACAAAAATTGGTGAACTTATGTGACATAACATCATTAACAAGCATGCAAAATTTCATGGAGATCGGACGATAGGTGGCGCTATAACTGTTAAAAATCTTTAAAACCATATATTTCCTATGGTAAACTGCCTGTATTGACTGTAAATGGTCTTTTCCATCTCTGAATATATAATTTTCATATCATAATGTTAAAAACTAGTGCAATACAATTCTCTGGACTCACTAGAACAATAATTGTCAGAAAAAGTTGAACTACTTCATTTGGATAGCTATAATAGGTTCACTTCAAAATGTGGCCTTTACCAAGTGTCCCCGAAAGCCTATATCTCTTTAATGAATGTTCAAACCTTCTTAAAAACAAGTCAGAACATGTGAAATATCACTCTGAACATGCATGAAAATTTTCAGACAGATCTGACAAAATTTGCCTCTATAACAGTTAAAAAGGTGAAAATGATATGAATATAATGACATATTAAGCCAAGAAGTGGTATTTTACTGCCCCCTGCTGTTTAAAATAGTCATGTTGTCATATTGTTCTATAATTTATATTTAGACTTTATAAAATCACTATTTTAACATTTACAATTACATTTAGTCAAAAATCCATCTGTTAAATTATTAGTATTGACAGTTTGATCACATCATATATTTCAAATGTCTGTATCTACAATATAATGTGTGTGTGTAGTCTTAGGTTTCTGAATAAATTCTGAATGATCTGATTAATAGCTTACAAAGACTTTGTGAAATGTTTATAGACCATTCAAATATATTTTCATAATGACATATCCCAATAGCATTGAAAAAACAACATTTGTCTTGTGTGTGTGTGTGTGTGTGTGTGTGTGTGTGTTAACATGCATTATGGATTTAAAATGGAAAAACTGGTTTGCTTTAGTGCAGAAAAATGGTGAAAATCAAGAAGTTTAAAGTGAAAGTGAGCCAATATGTGGTCTTCTACTGCCCTCTGCTGGCCATTCTACTTATTAATGTCTACCCACATATGCTTTTGCATTCATTAGACACTAAAAATCACTTATATAACAATAAAACACTAAAAAATCACTTATATAACAATTACTATTGTAGCACAATCATATTTTGTCAGAGTTTATCACTTCATTTTTACTGATACTTCACATAATTGCTAGCAATGTGGTAAATCATGGTTAAATCACACTAAAAACATGGTAAATCAATAAATGATACTAGAATGTGGTGTATCAAGGTAAATCATACTACAATCCTGGTACATCATTCTAGAACATAGTATATCATGGTACATCATGCTAGAACATGGTAAATCATGGTAAACTATGCTAGAACAGGGTAAATCATGGTAAGCCATGATAAATCATAATAAACTATGGTAAATCATGTTAGAATGTGGTATATCATGGTAAATCATGCTAGAACATGGTAAATCATGGTAAACTATGCTAGAACAGGGTAAATCATGGTAAACTATGATAAATCATGATAAACTATGGTAATCCATGCTAGAATCACAGTAAACAATGGTAAATCATACTAGAATGTAGTATATCATGGTAAATTATGCTAGAATATGGCAAATCATGCTAGAATCATAGTAAATAATACTAGAATGTGCTAAATTGTTGTGGGAGGAGCCTATTTTACTAAAATGGCTATAACTCAAGAAGTAAATGAGATATCTTCACCAAACTCAGTACACATGTGTATGGGTTCAATTTGAGGTCACAGTAAACAATTCTATGGAGATCGGACCATAGGTGGCGCTATAACTGTTAAAAAGCTTTAAAACCATATATATCCCATGGTAAACTGCCTGTATTGGCTGTAAATGGTCTTTTCCATCTATTATGTCCGTGGTTACATGCTTGCTAAATAAATCTTAACTTTTGATGCTTTTGTGCTTAAATGCTTAAAAGGCTTTAACTGCTTGAACCCCGATAAATGCTGCTTGCAGCTTTAATTATTATTATTATTTTCCCCTAAAACGCATCGTGCAGACCAAACCGTAAGAGCTGGAACCTTGAAAGTTGGCCAAATGGTAGTCCTCAATTTGGGGAGAACGTATCAAAGTATGACCTCGATTGGCCCATAGGTGGCGCTATAGCGACCAAAAGCGCGAAACTGCTCAGAACTCCTAGAACGTATGTCGTAGACTCAAGTGTCTTATATCATTGGAAAGCTGGACGCCTGACGAACAAAACGTATATCTCCGATTTCATTTCCGCCATGATAGATTTTCCGCCATTTTGAATTTTGTCAAAAACCTACTTTTGCGAACTAGTCCCTGGTTTTTCGCCCGATCGGAACCAAACCAGTGCAGAAATGTTCTCTAGAAACTGAAGATCAATAATTATCGAAAAAAAGTCGAAATTTCGATTCACGGTCGCTAAGGGGCGCCAAAACGTATGTTATGGGAGGGGCCTATTTTACTAAAATGGCTATAACTCCAGAAGTAAATGAGGTATCTTCACCAAACTCGGTAAACCTATGTATGAGCTCAATATGAGGTAACAGTAAAAAAATCGCGGCGATTGGCCACATGGTGGCGCTATAATATATAAAAAACATAAAACAGGCTTTAACCACCTGACCGTTAGTCCGATTGACTTGAAAATTGGTATGCAGTGTCTTGGTCCAAGGTGTCATGTATGTGTATGAGGACATTGGCGTATCTAAAAAAACATGGCCGCCAACGGCCAATGAAGTTTGAGCACCTATTAGACAAGGTTAACGGAGGCCGATCGGAACGAAACTCGGTGGGCATGTTCTACTCATGGCCCTAGAGGTCTGTAAGAATTTTAAAAGAAATCGGCCACTAGTTGGCGCTAACGAGTTTTATGGCTCTGTAATCACGTGGTGTTACACTTATTGTCACAAAATGCATACCATTTGATAGATCTCCTCTTGTTGAACAACTTTGCCTCAAGAACCATTGCTGTCAATCAAACCGTTCATTAAATATTCGTAATTATGTTAAAAACGTACTTTTGCGAACTAGTCCCTGGTTTTTCGCCCGATCGGAACCAAACCAGTCTAGGACAATTCTATGGACTCTCTAGGTCAATAATTATCAAAAAAAAGTTGAACTTTTGCATTTTTCGCATGGCTATAACAGGGTCATTTAGAAAATTGGCGTGGTAAAATGCACTCAAAAGCCTATAAATCCTAAACGAAAACTCAGAACTTCACAAAAATTGATGAGCATATGTGTCATAACCTGCTAAAGAAGCATGAAAAATTTTATGAAGATCGGACCATAGTTGGCGCTATAACTGTTAAAACGCTTTAAAACCATATATTTCCTATGGTAAATTGCCTGTATTTGCTGTAAATGGTGTCTTCTATCATCATATAATGTTCATATCATAATGTTCAAAACCAGTGCAGCACAATTCTCTGAACTCTCTAGATCAATAATTATCAGAAAAAAAGTTTAACTTCTTCAAAAGGTGATTTTATATGAATATAATGACATATTAAGCCAATAAGTGGTATTTTACTGCCCCCTGCTGTCATTTCATCATACTACTCCCTAATATTGTTATAAAATTCATATTTAGACTTTATAAAATCATTATTTTAACATTTACAATCACATTTTGTCAAAACTCATCTATTGAGTATTACTATTGACAATTGTGTTACACTGAGATATGGAAATGGACGAAAGTAAATGAATGAAATGAAACGAAAGTAACGGCATTTAAGCCACGCCCCCGAATACAAATTCATTCATAACTCGAAAACGGAAAGTCGTTGCGCGCTCAAATTTTGATGGTGAGGACCTCTCCGGGCTCTTGATCGAAACGTGTCGTCGCGGGCCTCGGTAGCGCGCCCCCCGCGTATCGCGAATCCGCGGGACCCCCGATTTTGAACGGCCATTACTCCCGACCCAGACCACCCCGAACATTGTATGAGAGCTCGTTGGAAAGGGCGCGTCCTTGGCTAGCTTCGATTCAAATGTGGTGTTATTTGCCCTGGGCATTCCAGAGATAATAGCCCGAACAGATATGCCTTATAACAATCATAACTCCCAGCCCCAATCGCCCAAAAACACGTTGATGGTCTCATTCAACAGGGCTCCTCAAGCACTATCTATGCTCTGAGTTTCAGAATTTTTCGCCTTTTGGTTCCTGAGATATAAGTAAAAAAACAAATTCCCATTCATTCATTCAAACACTTCAACTGTAAAATGTAAGCTATAATACCACTGTTGTCCACTAGAGGGAGCAGCAGGATTACGCATGATCTTTTAATTAGCTTCAGTATTGGGAAATAAACAAATGCTTTAAGAAGCAATCTTTTTTATTATGATGTTTTTTTTTTATTATGATATTTTTTTATACATTTTATTTTTTATTATGATTATGAACGGTTTGATTGACATTAGTGATTCTTGAGGCAAAGTTGTTCAAGATGAGGAGATGAAGATATTTTCACAATATCACATCCTAAAAACATTGAAAACATATTTGTCTTTGTGTGTGTGTGTGTGTGTGTGTGTGTGTGGATGTGTGTGTGTTTGTGTGTGTGTGTGTGTGTGTGTAAGCATGCTTAATGGAAAGAACATGGAGAAACTGCTTTGTTTTACTGGTGGATAAAAAAAGTCTTTCAAATGAAAGTGAGTCAATTAGTGGTCTTCTACTGCCCTCTGCAGGACATTCTACTTAATAAAATATTTTCATCTGTGCTTTTGCATTAGTTTTTGGACTATATAAAATTACTTGCATGAAAATCACCTATTATAACACAGTCATGTTTTGTCAAATTTTATCACTTCATTTTTACTGAGCTCTCAGTTTGAACAATTCTGCCTCTCAGTGATTAATTTGAAATCTGAAAATGGTGTTATACAGAGGAGATTTGCAATTATCATTTTGTTACCTATCTTTTATTTTAAATATCTACATCTACAACAAAATGTGTGTGCATGTGTGTGTTCAAGCATGGTTAGTGTATTAAGTATTATTGTTTAAGTATTATTGTTTTCATTTACATTTTAACCACCAGAAGAAGAACACTCATTGGTTCATTCTGCTCACTAAAATATTATTTTTCATTTTTTTTCCATTTGAAATATTGTTTAAACTTAATAAAATCATTAAAATAACATTTCAAATCATATTTTGTCTGTTTATAAATCCCACAGACTCACATTGGCTGCAATACTAATGTTTTTGTAAAACACAGACCTGATAGTCTAATCTGTGTGTATTGTGCATATATTATTGATATTATTACTATTGCAAATCATGTTATTGTAACTCATATCTTAATAGAATATTATTTGTAATTTTAATTCTTTATTTCTTAATTGTTTTTTTATGATTACTACAGATATTATCACCAAAGATATCAACTACACCTTCACTTTTAGTATTGACACGCTGCACACACAGCACAATCACACACTCACTAATGCATTCAAATAAATGTAATCTTACTGTGCTACTTTATTTGTACATGATTAGAATGAACAGAAATCTAAGAATATTTTTCTTCTTTTGTTAAAGCCATTTCAGACTCCAAGTAAGCATTATATTACTAATCATCTATTTTAAAGGTGCCATACAATTGAAAACTGTATTTATCTTGGCATAGTTGAATGATAAGAGTTCTGGACATGGAACTGACATACCGTGAGCCTCAAACACCATTGTTTCCTCCTTCATGTGTAAATCTCCTGTTTGCAAAAGACCGCTGAAAAATGAGTGAATCCCACCATAACACCGACTGTGACGTTGGAGTCAGGATCATTAATATTTATACCCCCCAAATTTGCATTTTCCAGTCCATGTTCTAGGCCAGGCAGTGTTAATGTGGACCTGCACAGCCGAATCATCAGAAGATCTGCAGGTATTGTGAAGAAGCAAGCAAGGACAATAGTGAAAATGGCAGATCATGGATATAAATGTTATGTCTGAGGCTGTGCTGCGGATTTGAGAACTTTTCATTCCCTTCCCACAAAAGAGAACTGTCAACAGGCATGGTTGATGTTTACAACAGGATACCTCACCATTTTAATTCAAAGCTGTTAGTTTGCTCTTAACGGAGGCCGATCAGAACGAAACTCGGTGGGCATGTTCGACTCGTGGCCCTAGAGGTCTGTAAGAATTTTGAAAAATCAGCCACTAGTTGACGCTAACAGGTTTTACGGCTATGTAATCACGTGATGCATATCATTTGATAGATCTCCTCATACTGAACAACTTTGCCTCAAGAACTACTGCTGTCAATCAATTTGTTCATTAAATACTTGCGATTATGTTAAAAACCTACTTTTGCGAACTAGTCCTAGGTTTTTCGCCCGATCGGAAATATACCAGTGCAGTACAATTCTCTGGAAGCTCTAGATTATTAATTATATAAAAAACTTTAACTTTACCCATTGGGTAGCCATAACAGGATCATTTAGAAAATGGGTATGGCAAAAAACACTCAAAAGCCTGTAAATCCTAAACAAAAACTCAGACAACTCACTAAACTGCCTTATGTGCTTAAAGACCCTAAATGCTTGAACCCCGATAAATGCTGCTTGCAGCTTTAATTAGGGGTTCAAGCACGAAGTGCTGAAACCCTATTGTAATTGTGCTGATTTTTATTATTAGGGGTTCAAGCACGAAGTGCTGAAACCCTATTGTAATTGTAAGGATTTTTATTATTATTATTATTATTCTTCTCCGCTAAAACGCATCGTGCAGCCCAAACCGTAAGAGCTGGAACTTTGAAACTTTGACAGATGGTAGTACAAAAATCGAGGAAAGGTTCAGAGATTATGACCCCGATTGGCCCATAGGTGGCGCTATAACAACCAAAAGCGCGAAACTGCTCATAACTCCTAGACCGTATGTCGTAGACTCAAGTGTCTTATATCATTGGAAAGCTGGACGCCTGACGAACAAAACGTATATCTCCGATTTCATTTCCGCCATGATAGATTTTCCGCCATTTTGAATTTTGTCAAAAATCTATTTTTGCGAACTAGTCCCTGGTTTTTTGCCCGATTGGAACCAAACTAATGCAGAAATGTTCTCTGGAGACTGAATATCAATAATTATCGAAAAAAAGTGGAAATTTCGATTCACGGTCACTAAGGGGCGCCAAAACGTACGTTGTGGGAGGGGCCTATTTTACTAAAATGGCTGTAACTCCCGATGTAAATGAGGTATCTTCACCAAACTTGGTACACATGTGTATGAGCTTACTCTGGGGTCACAGTAAAAAAATCGCGACGATTGGCCTCATGGTGGCGCTATAAAATGAAAAAAACATAAAACAGGCTATAACCACCTGACCGTTAGTCCGATTGACTTGAAAATTGGTATGCAGTGTCTTGGTCCAAGGTGCCATGTATGTGTATGAGGACATTTGCGTATCTCAAAAAACATGGCCGCCATTGGCCAATGAAATTTTAACACCTATTAGACAAGGTTAACGGAGGCCGATCGGAACGAAACTCAATGGGCATGTTCGGCTCATGGCCCTAAAGGTCTGTAAGAATTTTGAAAGAAATTGGCCACTAGTTGGCGCTAACGAGTTTTACGGCTCTGTAATCACGTGGTGTTACAAATATCCACACAATATGCATATCATTTGATAGATCTCCTCATCCTGAACAACTTTGCCTCAAGAACCATTGCTGTCAATCAAACTGTTCATTAATTATTCATTAATATGTTAAAAACCTACTTTTGCGAACTAGTCCTAGGTTTTTTGCCCGATCGGAACCAGACCAGTCTAGGACAATTCTCTGGACTCTCTAGATCAATAATTATCAAAAAAAAGTTGAACTTTTGCATTTGGATGGCTGTAATAGGGTAATTTATAAAATGGGCGTGTCAAAATACATTAAAAAGCCTATAAATCCTAAATAAAAACTCAGAACTTCACAAAAATTGGTCAGCATATGTGACATAACATCATTAACAAGCATGAAAAATTCTATGGAGATCGGACGATAGGTGGCGCTATAACTGTTAAAAAGCTTTAAAATCATATATTTATGGTAAACTGCCTGTATTGGCTGTAAATGGTCTTTTCCATCTCTGATCATATAATTTTCATATCATAATGTTCAAAACTAGTGCAATACAATTCTCTGGACTCACTAGATCAATAATTGTCAGAAAAAGTTGAACTACTTCATTTGGATAGCTATAATAGGTTTACTTCAAAATCTGGCCTTTACCAAGTGTCCCCGAAAGCCTATATCTCTTTAATCAATGCTCAGACCTTCTTAAAAACAAGTCAGAACGTGTGAAATATTACCCTGAACTAGCATGAAAATTTTCAGACAGATCGGACAAAATTTGCCTCTATAACAGTTAAAAAGGTGAAAATGATATGAATTAATGGCATGTTAAGCCAATAAGTGGTATTTTACTGCCCCCTGCTGTTTAAAATAGTCATTTTCTCATATTGGTATTGGTATCAGCCATGGTAAATCATGATAAATGATGGTGTGTGTGTGTGTGTGTGTGTGTGTGTGTGTGTGTGTGTGTGTGTGTGTGTGTGTGTGTGTGTGTGTGTGTGTGTGTGGTACAAATATAACAAAGGTTTTATTTTCCAACATGAAAACAAACATAACAGAGTGCTAGTGCACAAACAATAACCGACAATGATAATGGATGAGAGGGGAACTTAAATACACAGATCAAGACAAGGACAACAGGTGACGGTTATGATGATGAGGAGCAGGTGATGATGAGGAGGGTGATGAGGAGCAGGTGCAGGTGATGACGACAGATGGTGAATGTGATGAAGACAGAAGGTGAATGTGATGAAGGTGAATGTGACACCAATATCACTGAAACATTGTGTGTGTGTGTGTGTGTGTGTGTGTGTGTGTGTGTGTGTGTGTGTAGCATTCGTGTGTGTAGCATATGTAGCAAGTATGCATTATTGAGTTAACATGGAAACACTGGTTTGCTTTAGTGCAGAAAACTGGTCAAAATCATGAGGTTTAAAGTGAAAGTGAGCCAATAAGTGGTCTTCTACTGCCCTCTGCTGGCCATTCTACTTATTAATTAAATTTTTCCACATGTGCTTGCATTTATACTTGAATACACACTAAAAATCACTTATATAGCAATAACTATTATAACACAATCATATTTTGTCAGTGTTAATCACTTTATTTGCACTGACACTTCAAATAATTGCTAGTAATGTGGTAAATCATGGTAAATCATGGTTAACTATGCTGTGTGTGTGTGTGTGTGTGTGTGTGTGTGTGTGTGTGTGTGTGTGTGTGTGTGTGTGTGTGTGTGTGTGTGTGTGTGTGTGTAAGCATGCATTGAGTTAACATGGATAAACTGGTTTGCTTTAGTGCAGAAAACTGGTTTAAAGTGAAAGTGAGCCAATAAGTGGTCTTCTACTGCCCTCTGCTGGCCATTCTACTTATTAATGAAATATTTCAACATGTGCTTGCATTCATACTTGAATACACACTAAAAAAATCACTTATATAGCAATAACTATTATAACACAATCATATTTTGTCAGTGTTAATCACTTTATTTGCACTGACACTTCAAATAATTGCTAGTAATGTGATAAATCAGGCTAGAAACATGGTAAATCAAAGTAAATAATACTAGATTGTCGTTTATCTCCTGGTAAATAATACTAGAACGTGGTATATCATGGTAAATCATGGTTAACTATGCTGTGTGTGTATGTGTGTGTGTGTGTGTGTGTGTGTGTGTGTGTGTGTGTGTGTGTGTGTGTGTGTGTGTGTGTGTGTGTGTAAGCATGCATTGAGTTAACATGGAAAAACTGGTTTGCTTTAGTGCAGAAAACTGGTTTAAAGTGAAAGTGAGCCAATAAGTGGTCTTCTAGTGCCCTCTGCTGGCCATTCTACTTAATAATGAAATATTTTACATGTGCTTTTGCTTTCATACTTGGACACACACTAAAAATCACGTATATAACTAACTATTATAACACAATAATATTTTGTCAGTGTTCATCACCTCATTTGCATTGACACTTCACATAATTGCTAGTAATGTGGTTAATCATGCTAGAAACATTGTAAATCATAGTAAATAATACTGAAATGAGGTGTATCAAGGTAAATCATGCTAGAATCCTAATAAATCATTCTGGAACATGGTATATGATAGTAAATCATGCTAGAATCATATTAAATAATTCTAGAATGTGGCAAATCGTTGTGGGAGGAGCCTATTTTACTCAAATGGCTATAACTCAAGAAGTAAATGAGATATCTTCACCAAACTCAGTACACATGTGTATGGGTTCAATTTGAGGTCACAGTAAACAATTTTATGGAGATCGGACCATAGGTGGCGCTATAACTGTTAAAAAGCTTTAAAACCATATATATCCCATGGCAAATTGCCTGTATTGGCTGTAAATGGTCTTTTCCATCTATTATGTCAGTGGTTACATGCTTGCTAAATAAATCTTAATAACTTTTGATGCTTTTGTGCTTAAATGCCTTAAAGGCCTTAACTGCTTGAACCCCGATAAATGCTGCTTGCAGCTTTAATTATTATTATTATTATTATTATTCCGCCGTAAAACGCATCGTGCAGCCCAAACCGTAAGGGCTAGAGCTTTGAAACTTTGCCATATGGTAGTACAAAAATCGAGGAGAGGTTATCAAATTATGACCCCGATTGGCCCATAGGTGGCGCTATAGCAACCAAAAGCGCGAAACTGCTCATAACTCCTAGACCGTAAGTCCTAGACTCAAGTGTCTTATATCATTGGAAAGCTGGACGCCTGACGAACAAAACGTATATCTCCGATTTTATTTCCGCCATGATAGATTTTCCGCCATTTTGAATTTTGTCGAAAATCTACTTTTGCGAACTAGTCCCTGGTTTTTCGCCCGATCGGAACCAAACCAGTGCAGAATTGTTCTCTGGAGTCTGAAGATCAATAATTATCGAAAAAAAGTTGAAATTTCGATTCACGGTCGCTAGGGGGTGCAAAATTAACGTTGTGGGAGGAGCCTATTTTACTAAAATGGCTATAACTCCAGAAGTAAAAGAGGTATTTTAACCAAACTTGGTACACATGTGTAAGAGGTCAATCTGAGGTCACGGTAAAAAAATCGCGGCGATTGGCCACATGGTGGCGCTATAACATGAAAAAAACATAAAACAGGCTATAACCACCTGACCGTTAGTCCGATTGACTTGAAAATTGGTATGCAGTGTCTTGGTCCAAGGTGCCATGTATGTCTATGAGGACATTGGCGTATCTCAAAAAACATGGCCGCCATCGGCCAATGAAGTTTGAGCACCGATTAGACAAGGTTAACGGAGGCCGATCGGAACGAAACTCGATGGGCATGTTCGTCTCATGGCCCTAGAGGTCTGTAAGAATTTTGAAAGATATCGGCCACTAGTTGGCGCTAACGAGTTTTATGGCTCTGTAATCACGTGGTGTTACACTTATTGTCACAAAATGCATACCATTTGATAGATCTCCTCTGGTTGAACAACTTTGCCTCAAGAACCATTGCTGTCAATCAAACCATTCATTAAATATTCGTAATTATGTTAAAAACTTACTTTTGCGAACTAGTCCCTGGTTTTTCGCCCGATCGGAACCAAACCAGTCTAGGACAATTCTATGGACTCTCTAGGTCAATAATTATCAAAAAAAAGTTGAACTTTTGCATTTTTCGCATGGCTATAACAGGGTCATTTAGAAAACGGGCGTGGTAAAATGCACTCAAAAGCCTATAAATCCTAAACGAAAACTCAGAACTTCACAAAAATTGATGAGCATATGTGTCATAACCTGCTAAAGAAGCATGGAAAATTTTATGAAGATCGGACCATAGTTGGCGCTATAACTGTTAAAACGCTTTAAAACCATATATTTCCTATGGTAAATTGCCTGTATTTGCTGTAAATGGTGTCTTCTATCATCATATAATGTTCATATCATAATGTTCAAAACCAGTGCAGCACAATTCTCTGAACTCTCTAGATCAATAATTATCAGAAAAAAAGTTTAACTTCTTCAAAAGGTGATTTTATATGAATATAATGACATATTAAGCCAATAAGTGGTATTTTACTGCCCCCTGCTGTCATTTCATCATACTACTCCCTAATATTGTTATAAAATTCATATTTAGACTTTATAAAATCATTATTTTAACATTTACAATCACATTTTGTCAAAACTCATCAATTGAGTATTACTATTGACAATTGTGTTACACTGAGATATGGAAATGGACGAAAGTAAATGAATGAAATGAAACGAAAGTAACGGCATTTAAGCCACGCCCCCGAATACAAATTCATTCATAACTCGAAAACGGAAAGTCGTTGCGCGCTCAAATTTTGATGGTGAGGACCTCTCCGGGCTCTTGATCGAAACGTGTCGTCGCGGGCCTCGGGAGCGCGCCCCCCGCGCATCGCGAATCCGCGGGACCCCCGATTTTGAACGGCCATTACTCCCGACCCAGACCACCCCGAACATTGTGTGAGAGCTCGTTGGAAAGGGCGCGTCCTTGGCTAGCTTCAATTCAAATGTGGTGTTATTTGCTCTGGGCATTCCAGAGATAATAGCCCGAACAGATATGCCTTATAACAGTCATAACTCCCAGCCCCAATCGCCCAAAAACACCTTGATGGTCTCATTCAACAGGGCTCCTCAAGCACTATCTATGCTCTGAGTTTCAGAATTTTTCGCCTTTTGGTTCCTGAGATATAAGTAAAAAAACAAATTCCCATTCATTCATTCAAACACTTCAACTGTAAAATGTAAGCTATAATACCACTGTTGTCCACTAGAGGGAGCAGCAGGATTATGCATGATCTTTTAATTCGCTTTCAGTATTGGGAAATAAACAAATGCTTTAAGAAGCAATCTTTTTTATTATGATGTTTTTTTTTTATTATGATATTTGTATATATTTTTATTTTTTTATTATGATTATGAACGGTTTGATTGACATTAGTGATTCTTGAGGCAAAGTCGTTCAAGATGAGGAGATGAAGATATTTTCACAATATCACATCCTAAAAACATTGAAAACATATTTGTCTTTGTGTGTGTGTGTGTGTGGATGTGTTTGTGTTTGTGTGTGTGTCTGTGTGTGTAAGCATGCTTAATGGAAAGAACATGGAGAAACTGCTTTGTTTTACTGGTGGATAAAAAAAGTCTTTCAAATGAAAGTGAGTCAATTAGTGGTCTTCTCCTGCCCTCTGCAGGACATTCTACTTAATAAAATATTTTCATCTGTGCTTTTGCATTAGTTTTTGGACTATATAAAATTACTTGCATGAAAATCACCTATTATAACACAGTCATGTTTTGTCAAAGTTTATCACTTTTAAATATCTACATCTACAACAAAATGTGTGTGCATGTGTGTGTTCAAGCATGGTTAGTGTATTAAGTATTATTGTTTTCATTTACATTTTAACCACCAGAAGAAGAACACTCATTGGTTCATTCTGCTCACTAAAATATTATTTTTCATTTTTTTTCCATTTGAAATATTGTTTAAACTTAATAAAATCATTAAAATAACATTTCAAATCATATTTTGTCTGTTTATAAATCCCACAGACTCACATTGGCTGCAATACTAATGTTTTTGTAAAACACAGACCCGATAGTCTAATCTGTGTATTGTGCATATATTATTGATATTATTACTATTGCAAATCATGTTATTGTAACTCATATCTTAATAGAATATTATTTGTAATTTTAATTCTTTATTTCTTAATTGTTTTTTTATGATTACTACAGATATTATCACCAAAGATATCAACTACACCTTCACTTTTAGTATTGACACTCTGCACACACAGCACAATCACACACTCACTAATGCATTCAAATAAATGTAATCTTACTGTGCTACTTTATTTGTACATGATTAGAATGAACAGAAATCTAAGAATATTTTTCTTCTTTTGTTAAAGCCATTTCAGACTCCAAGTAAGCATTATATTACTAATCATCTATTTTAAAGGTGCCATACAATTGAAAACTGTATTTATCTTGGCATAGTTGAATGATAAGAGTTCTGGACATGGAACTGACATACCGTGAGCCTCAAACACCATTGTTTCCTCCTTCATGTGTAAATCTCCTGTTTGCAAAAGACCGCTGAAAAATGAGTGAATCCCACCATAACACCGACTGTGACGTTGGAGTCAGGATCATTAATATTTATACCCCCCAAATTTGCATTTTCCAGTCCATGTTCTAGGCCAGGCAGTGTTAATGTGGACCTGCACAGCCGAATCATCAGAAGATCTGCAGGTATTGTGAAGAAGCAAGCAAGGACAATAGTGAAAATGGCAGATCATGGATATAAATGTTATGTCTGAGGCTGTGCTGCGGATTTGAGAACTTTTCATTCCCTTCCAACAAAAGAGAACTGTCAACAGGCATGGTTGATGTTTACAACAGGATACCTCACCATTTTAATTCAAAGCTGTTAGATTGCTCTTAACGGAGGCCGATCAGAACGAAACTCGGTGGGCATGTTCGACTCGTGGCCCTAGAGGTCTGTAAGAATTTTGAAAAATCAGCCACTAGTTGACGCTAACAGGTTTTACGGCTATGTAATCACGTGATGCATATCATTTGATAGATCTCCTCATACTGAACAACTTTGCCTCAAGAACTACTGCTGTCAATCAATTTGTTCATTAAATACTTGCGATTATGTTAAAAACCTACTTTTGCGAACTAGTCCTAGGTTTTTCGCCCGATCGGAAATATACCAGTGCAGTACAATTCTCTGGAAGCTCTAGATTATTAATTAGATAAAAAACTTTAACTTTACCCATTGGGTAGCCATAACAGGATCATTTAGAAAATGGGTATGGCAAAAAACACTCAAAAGCCTGTAAATCCTAAACAAAAACTCAGACAACTCACTAAACTGCCTTATGTGCTTAAAGACCCTAAATGCTTGAACCCCGCTAAATGCTGCTTGCAGCTTTAATTATTAGGGGTTCAAGCACGAAGTGCTGAAACCCTATTGTAATTGTGCTGATTTTTATTATTATTATTATTAGGGGTTCAAGCACGAAGTGCTGAAACCCTATTGTAATTGTGCTGATTTTTATTATTATTATTATTATTATTATTATTATTCCGCCGTAAAACGCATCGTGCAGCCCAAACCGTAAGAGCTGGAACTTTGAAACTTTGACAGATGGTAGTACAAAAATCGAGGAAAGGTTCAGAGATTATGACCCCGATTGGCCCATAGGTGGCGCTATAACAACCAAAAGCGCGAAACTGCTCATAACTCCTAGACCGTATGTCGTAGACTCAAGTGTCTTATATCATTGGAAAGCTGGACGCCTGACGAACAAAACGTATATCTCCGATTTCATTTCCGCCATGATAGATTTTCCGCCATTTTGAATTTTGTCAAAAATCTACTTTTGCGAACTAGTCCCTGGTTTTTTGCCCGATTGGAACCAAACTAGTGCAGAAATGTTCTCTGGAGACTGAATATCAATAATTATCGAAAAAAAGTGGAAATTTCGATTCACGGTCGCTAAGGGGCGCCAAAACGTACGTTGTGGGAGGGGCCTATTTTACTAAAATGGCTATAACTCCCGATGTAAATGAGGTATCTTCACCAAACTTGGTACACATGTGTATGAGCTTACTCTGGGGTCACAGTAAAAAAATCGCGACGATTGGCCTCATGGTGGCGCTATAAAATGAAAAAAACATAAAACAGGCTATAACCACCTGACCGTTAGTCCGATTGACTTGAAAATTGGTATGCAGTGTCTTGGTCCAAGGTGCCATGTATGTGTATGAGGACATTGGCGTATCTCAAAAAACATGGCTGCCATCGGCCAACGAAGTTTGAGCACCTATTAGACAAGGTTAACGGAGGCCGATCGGAACGAAACTCAATGGGCATGTTCGGCTCATGGCCCTAAAGGTCTGTAAGAATTTTGAAAGAAATCGGCCACTAGTTGGCGCTAACGAGTTTTACGGCTCTGTAATCACGTGGTGTTACAAATATCCACACAATATGCATATCATTTGATAGATCTCCTCATCCTGAACAACTTTGCCTCAAGAACCATTGCTGTCAATCAAACTGTTCATTAATTATTCATTAATATGTTAAAAACCTACTTTTGTGAACTAGTCCTAGGTTTTTTGCCCGATCGGAACCAGACCAGTCTAGGACAATTCTCTGGACTCTCTAGATCAATAATTATCAAAAAAAAGTTGAACTTTTGCATTTGGATGGCTGTAATAGGGTAATTTATAAAATGGGCGTGTCAAAATACATTAAAAAGCCTATAAATCCTAAATAAAAACTCAGAACTTCACAAAAATTGGTCAGCATATGTGACATAACATCATTAAGAAGCATGAAAAATTCTATGGAGATCGGACGATAGGTGGCGCTATAACTGTTAAAAAGCTTTAAAATCATATATTTCCTATGGTAAACTGCCTGTATTGGCTGTAAATGGTCTTTTCCATCTCTGATCATATAATTTTCATATCATAATGTTCAAAACTAGTGCAATACAATTCTCTGGACTCACTAGATCAATAATTGTCAGAAAAAGTTGAACTACTTCATTTGGATAGCTATAATAGGTTCACTTCAAAATCTGGCCTTTACCAAGTGTCCCCGAAAGCCTATATCTCTTTAATCAATGCTCAGACCTTCTTAAAAACAAGTCAGAACGTGTGAAATATCACCCTGAACAAGCATGAAAATTTTCAGACAGATCAGACAAAATTTGCCTCTATAACAGTTAAAAAGGTGAAAATGATATGAATTAATGGCATGTTAAGCCAATAAGTGGTATTTTACTGCCCCCTGCTGTTTAAAATAGTCATTTTCTCATATTGGTATTGGTATCAGCCATGGTAAATCATGATAAATGATGTGTGTGTGTGTGTGTGTGTGTGTGTGTGTGTGTGTGTGTGTGTGTGTGTGTGTGTGTGTGTGGTACAAATATAACAAAGGTTTTATTTTCCAACATGAAAACAAACATAACAGAGTGCTAGTGCACAAACAATAACCGACAATGATAATGGATGAGAGGGGAACTTAAATACACAGATCAAGACAAGGACAACAGGTGACAGTTATGATGATGAGGAGCAGGTGATGATGAGGAGGGTGATGAGGAGCAGGTGCAGGTGATGACGACAGATGGTGAATGTGATGAAGACAGAAGGTGAATGTGATGAAGGTGAATGTGACACCAATATCACTGAAACATTTGTGTGTGTGTGTGTGTGTGTGTGTGTGTGTGTGTGTGTGTGTGTAGCATTATTGTGTGTAGCATATGTAGCAAGTATGCATTATTGAGTTAACATGGAAACACTGGTTTGCTTTAGTGCAGAAAACTGGTCAAAATCATGAGGTTTAAAGTGAAAGTGAGCCAATAAGTGGTCTTCTACTGCCCTCTGCTGGCCATTCTACTTATTAATTAAATTTTTCCACATGTGCTTGCATTTATACTTGAATACACACTAAAAATCACTTATATAGCAATAACTATTATAACACAATCATATTTTGTCAGTGTTAATCACTTTATTTGCACTGACACTTCAAATAATTGCTAGTAATGTGGTAAATCATGGTAAATCATGGTTAACTATGCTGTGTGTGTGTGTGTGTGTGTGTGTGTGTGTGTGTGTGTGTGTGTGTGTGTGTGTGTGTGTGTGTGTGTGTGTGTGTGTAAGCATGCATTGAGTTAACATGGATAAACTGGTTTGCTTTAGTGCAGAAAACTGGTTTAAAGTGAAAGTGAGCCAATAAGTGGTCTTCTACTGCCCTCTGCTGGCCATTCTACTTATTAATGAAATATTTCAACATGTGCTTGCATTCATACTTGAATACACACTAAAAAAATCACTTATATAGCAATAACTATTATAACACAATCATATTTTGTCAGTGTTAATCACTTTATTTGCACTGACACTTCAAATAATTGCTAGTAATGTGATAAATCAGGCTAGAAACATGGTAAATCAAAGTAAATAATACTAGATTGTTGTTTATCTCCTGGTAAATAATACTAGAACGTGGTATATCATGGTAAATCATGGTTAACTATGCTGTGTGTGTATGTGTGTGTGTGTGTGTGTGTGTGTGTGTGTGTGTGTGTGTGTGTAAGCATGCATTGAGTTAACATGGAAAAACTGGTTTGCTTTAGTGCAGAAAACTGGTTTAAAGTGAAAGTGAGCCAATAAGTGGTCTTCTAGTGCCCTCTGCTGGCCATTCTACTTAATAATGAAATATTTTACATGTGCTTTTGCATTCATACTTGGACACACACTAAAAATCACGTATATAACTAACTATTATAACACAATAATATTTTGTCAGTGTTCATCACCTCATTTGCACTGACACTTCACATAATTGCTAGTAATGTGGTTAATCATGCTAGAAACATTGTAAATCATAGTAAATAATACTGAAATGAGGTGTATCAAGGTAAATCATGCTAGAATCCTAATAAATCATTCTGGAACATGGTATATGATAGTAAATCATGCTAGAATCATATTAAATAATTCTAGAATGTGGCAAATCGTTGTGGGAGGAGCCTATTTTACTCAAATGGCTATAACTCAAGAAGTAAATGAGATATCTTCACCAAACTCAGTACACATGTGTATGGGTTCAATTTGAGGTCACAGTAAACAATTTTATGGAGATCGGACCATAGGTGGCGCTATAACTGTTAAAAAGCTTTAAAACCATATATATCCCATGGCAAATTGCCTGTATTGGCTGTAAATGGTCTTTTCCATCTATTATGTCAGTGGTTACATGCTTGCTAAATAAATCTTAATAACTTTTGATGCTTTTGTGCTTAAATGCCTTAAAGGCCTTAACTGCTTGAACCCCGATAAATGCTGCTTGCAGCTTTAATTATTATTATTATTATTATTATTATTATTATTATTCCGCCGTAAAACGCATCGTGCAGCCCAAACCGTAAGGGCTAGAGCTTTGAAACTTTGCCATATGGTAGTACAAAAATCGAGGAGAGGTTATCAAATTATGACCCCGATTGGCCCATAGGTGGCGCTATAGCAACCAAAAGCGCAAAACTGCTCTTAACTCCTAGACCGTATGTCGTAGACTCAAGTGTCTTATATCATTGGAAAGCTGGACGCCTGACGAACAAAACGTATATCTCCGATTTTATTTCCGCCATGATAGATTTTCCGCCATTTTGAATTTTGTCGAAAATCTACTTTTGCGAACTAGTCCCTGGTTTTTCGCCCGATCGGAACCAAACCAGTGCAGAATTGTTCTCTGGAGTCTGATGTTCAATAATTATCGAAAAAAAGTTGAAATTTCGATTCACGGTCGCTAGGGGGTGCAAAATTAACGTTGTGGGAGGAGCCTATTTTACTAAAATGGCTAGAACTCCAGAAGTAAAAGAGGTATTTTAACCAAACTTGGTACACATGTGTAAGAGGTCAATCTGAGGTCACGGTAAAAAAATCGCGGCGATTGGCCACATGGTGGCGCTATAAAATGAAAAAAACATAAAACAGGCTATAACCACCTGACCGTTAGTCCGATTGACTTGAAAATTGGTATGCAGTGTCTTGGTCCAAGGTGCCATGTATGTCTATGAGGACATTGGTGTATCTCAAAAAACATGGCCGCCATTGGCCAATGAAGTTGAGCACCTATTAGACAAGGTTAACGGAGGCCGATCGGAACGAAACTCGGTGGGCATGTTCGACTCATGGCCCTAGAGGTCTGTAAGAATTTTGAAAGAAATCGGCCACTAGTTGGCGCTAACGAGTTTTATGGCTCTGTAATCACGTGGTGTTACACATATTGTCACAAAATGCATATCATTTGATAGATCTGCTCATGCTGAACAACTTTGCCTCTAGAACCATTGCTGTCAATCAAACCGTTCATTAAATATTCATGAATATGTTAAAAAACTACTTTTGCGAACTAGTCCCTGGTTTTTCGCCCGATCGGAACCAGACCAGTCTAGGACAATTCTATGGACTCTCTAGATCAATAATTATCAAAAAAAAGTTTAACTTTTGTATTTGTATGGCTGTAATAGGGTCATTTATAAAATGGGCGTGGCAAAATACTCTAAAAAGCCTATAAATCCTAAATGAAAACTCAGAACTTCACAAAAATTGGTGAGCATATGTGTCATAACATCACAAACAAGCTTGCAAAATTTTATGGAGATCGGACAATAGTTGGCGCTATAACTGTTAAAAGGCTTTAAAACCATATATTTCCTATGGTAAACTGCCTGTATTGGCTGTAAATGGTCTTTTCCATGTCTGATCATATAATTTTCATATCATAATGTTAAAAACTAGTGCATAACCATTCTCTGGACTCACTAGAACAATAGTTGTCAGAAAAAGTTGAACTACTTCATTTGGATAGCTATAATAGGTTCACTTCAAAATGTGGCCTTTACCAAGTGTCCCCGAAAGCCTATATCTCTTTAATGAATGTTCAAACCTTCTTAAAAACAAGTCAGAACATGTGAAATATCACTCTGAACATGCATGGAAATTTTCAGACAGATCGGACAAAATTTGCCTCTATAACAGTTAAAAAGGTGAAAATGATATGAATATAATGGTATATTAAGCCAATAAGTGGTATTTTACTGCCCCCTGCTGTTTAAAATAGTCATTTTGTCATATTGTTCTATAATTTATATTTAGACTTTATAAAATCACTATTTTGACATTTACAATTACATTTAGTCAAAATCCACCTGTTAAAGTATTAGTATTGACAGTTTGATCACATCATATATTTCAAACGTCTGTATCTACAACATAATGTGTGTGTGTAGTCTTAGGTTTCTGAATAAATTCTGAATCATCTGATTAATAGCTTACAAAGACTTTGTGAAATGTTTATAGACCATTCAAATAATATTTTATATAATGACATATCCCAATAGCATTGAAAAAATAACAACATTTGTCTTTGTCTTTGTGTGTGTGTGTGTGTGTGTGTAAACATGCATTATGGAGTTAAAATGGAAAAACTGTTTTGCTTAAGTGCAGAAAAATGGTGAAAATCAAGAAGTCTGAAGTAAAAGTGAGCCAATATGTGGTCTTCTACTGCCCTCTGCTGGTCATTCTACTTATTAATGAAGTCTACTCACATATGCTTTTGCATTCATTAGACTCTAAAAATCACTTATATAACAATAAGACACTAAAAATCACTTATATAACAATTACTATTGACAATTAACATGGTAAATCATGGAAAGCTATGATAAATCATGATAAACTATGGTAAACTAGAATCATAGTAAATAATACTAGAATGTGGTCAATTTTTGTGGGAGGAGCCTATTTTACTAAAATGGCTATAACTCAAGAAGTAAATGAGATATCTTCACCAAACTCAGTACACATGTGTATGGGTTCAATTTGAGGTCACAATAAACAATTTTATGGAGATCGGACCATAGGTGGCGCTATAACTGTTAAAAAGCTTTAAAACCATATATATCCCATGGTAAATTGCCTGTATTGGCTGTAAATGGTCTTTTCCAATCTATTATGTCAGTGGTTACATGCTTGCTAAATAAATCTTAATAACTTTTGATGCTTTTGTGCTTAAATGCCTTAAAGGCCTTAACTGCTTGAACCCCGATAAATGCTGCTTGCAGCTTTAATTATTATTATTATTATTATTATTCCGCCGTAAAACGCATCGTGCAGCCCAAACCGTAAGGGCTAGAGCTTTGAAACTTTGCCATATGGTAGTACAAATATCGAGGAGAGGTTATCAAATTATGACCCCGATTGGCCCATAGGTGGCGCTATAGCAACCAAAAGCGCGAAACTGCTCATAACTCCTAGACCGTATGTCGTAGACTCAAGTGTCTTATATAATTGGAAAGCTGGACGCCTGACGAACAAAACGTATATCTCCGATTTTATTTCCGCCATGATAGATTTTCCGCCATTTTGAATTTTGTCGAAAATCTACTTTTGCGAACTAGTCCCTGGTTTTTCGCCCGATCGGAACCAAACCAGTGCAGAAATGTTCTCTGGAGTCTGAAGTTCAATAATTATCGAAAAAAAGTTGAAATTTCGATTCACGGTCGCTAGGGGGTGCAAAATTAACGTTGTGGGAGGAGCCTATTTTACTAAAATGGCTATAACTCCAGAAGTAAAAGAGGTATTTTAACCAAACTTGGTACACATGTGTAAGAGGTCAATCTGAGGTCACGGTAAAAAAATCGCGGCGATTGGCCACATGGTGGGGCTATAAAATGAAAAAAACATAAAACAGGCTATAACCACCTGACCGTTAGTCCGATTGACTTGAAAATTGGTATGCAGTGTCTTGGTCCAAGGTGCCATGTATGTCTATGAGGACATTGGTGTATCTCAAAAAACATGGCCGCCATTGGCCAATGAAGTTGAGCACCTATTAGACAAGGTTAACGGAGGCCGATCGGAACGAAACTTGGTGGGCATGTTCGACTCATGGCCCTAGAGGTCTGTAAGAATTTTGAAAGAAATCGGCCACTAGTTGGCGCTAACGAGTTTTATGGCTCTGTAATCACGTGGTGTTACACATATTGTCACAAAATGCATATCATTTGATAGATCTGCTCATGCTGAACAACTTTGCCTCTAGAACCATTGCTGTCAATCAAACCGTTCATTAAATATTCATGAATATGTTAAAAACCTACTTTTGCGAACTAGTCCCTGGTTTTTCGCCCGATCGGAACCAGACCAGTCTAGGACAATTCTATGGACTCTCTAGATCAATAATTATCAAAAAAAAGTTTAACTTTTGTATTTGTATGGCTGTAATAGGGTCATTTATAAAATGGGCGTGGCAAAATACACTAAAAAGCCTATAAATCCTAAATGAAAACTCAGAACTTCACAAAAATTGGTGAGCATATGTGTCATAACATCACAAACAAGCTTGCAAAATTTTATGGAGATCGGACGATAGGTGGCGCTATAACCTTTAAAAAGCTTTAAAACCATATATTTCCTATGGTATGTTGCTTGTATTGGCTGTAAATGGTCTTTTCCATGTCTGATCATATAATTTTCATATCATAATGTTAAAAACTAGTGCATAACCATTCTCTGGACTCACTAGAACAATAGTTGTCAGAAAAAGTTGAACTACTTCATTTGGATAGCTATAATAGGTTCACTTCAAAATGTGGCCTTTACCAAGTGTCCCCGAAAGCCTATATCTCTTTAATGAATGTTCAAACCTTCTTAAAACCAAGTCAGAACATGTGAAATATCACTCTGAACATGCATGGAAATTTTCAGACAGATCGGACAAAATTTGCCTCTATAACAGTTAAAAAGGTGAAAATGATATGAATATAATGGTATATTAAGCCAATAAGTGGTATTTTACTGCCCCCTGCTGTTTAAAATAGTCATTTTGTCATATTGTTCTATAATTTATATTTAGACTTTATAAAATCACTATTTTGACATTTACAATTACATTTAGTCAAAATCCATCTGTTAAAGTATTAGTATTGACAGTTTGATCACATCATATATTTCAAACGTCTGTATCTACAACATAATGTGTGTGTGTAGTCTTAGGTTTCTGAATAAATTCTGAATCATCTGATTAATAGCTTACAAAGACTTTGTGAAATGTTTATAGACCATTCAAATAATATTTTATATAATGACATATCCCAATAGCATTGAAAAAATAACAACATTTGTCTTTGTCTTTGTGTGTGTGTGTGTGTGTGTGTGTGTGTGTGTGTGTGTGTGTGTGTGTAAACATGCATTATGGAGTTAAAATGGAAAAACTGTTTTGCTTTAGTGCAGAAAAATGGTGAAAATCAAGAAGTCTGAAGTAAAAGTGAGCCAATATGTGGTCTTCTACTGCCCTCTGCTGGTCATTCTACTTATTAATGAAGTCTACTCACATATGCTTTTGCATTCATTAGACTCTAAAAATCACTTATATAACAATAAGACACTAAAAATCACTTATATAACAATTACTATTGACAATTAACATGGTAAATCATGGAAAGCTATGATAAATCATGATAAACTATGGTAAACTAGAATCATAGTAAATAATACTAGAATGTGGTCAATTTTTGTGGGAGGAGCCTATTTTACTAAAATGGCTATAACTCAAGAAGTAAATGAGATATCTTCACCAAACTCAGTACACATGTGTATGGGTTCAATTTGAGGTCACAATAAACAATTTTATGGAGATCGGACCATAGGTGGCGCTATAACTGTTAAAAAGCTTTAAAACCATATATATCCCATGGTAAATTGCCTGTATTGGCTGTAAATGGTCTTTTCCAATCTATTATGTCAGTGGTTACATGCTTGCTAAATAAATCTTAATAACTTTTGATGCTTTTGTGCTTAAAAACCTTAAACGCCTTAACTGCTTGAACCCCGATAAATGCTGCTTGCAGCTTTAATTATTATTATTATTCTTCTGCCGTAAAACGCATCGTGCAGCCCAAACCGTAAGGGCTAGAGCATTGAAACTTTGCCAGATGGTAGTACAAAAATCGAGGAGAGGTTCAGAGATTATGACCCCGATTGGCCCATAGGTGGCGCTATAGCAACCAAAAGCGCGAAACTGCTCATAACTCCTAGACCGTATGTCGCAGACTCAAGTGTCTTATATCATTGGAAAGCTGGACGCCTGACGAACAAAACGTATATCTCCGATTTCATTTCCGTCATGATAGATTTTCCGCCATTTTGAATTTTGTCGAAAATCTACTTTTGCGAACTAGTCCCTGGTTTTTTGCCCGATCGGAGCCAAACCAGTGCAGAAATGTTCTCTGGAGTCTGAAGATCAATAATTATCGAAAAAATGTTGAAATTTCGATTCATGGACGCTAGGGGGCGCAAAATAATCGTTGTGGGAGGAGCCTATTTTACTAAAATGGCTATAACTTAAAAAGTAAATAAGATAGCTTCACCAAACTCGGTACACATGTGTATGGGTTCATTCTGGGGTCACAGTAAAAAAATCGCGACGATTGAACACTAGGTGGCGCTATAACATGAAAAAAACATGAAAAGGGCTATAACCACCTGACCGTTAGTCCGATTGACTTGAAAATTGGTATGCAGTGTCTTGGTCCAAGGTGCCATGTATGTCTATGAGGACATTGGCGTATCTCAAAAAACATGGCCGCCATTGGCCAATGAAGTTGAGCACCTATTAGACAAGGTTAACGGAGGCCGATCGGAACGAAACTTGATGGGCATGTTCGACTCATGGCCCTAGAGGTCTGTAAGAATTTTGAAAGAAATCGGCCACTAGTTGGCGCTAACGAGTTTTTTGGCTCTGTAATCACGTGGTGTTACACTTATCGTCACAAAAAGCATATCATTTGATATATCTGCTCATGCTGAACAACTTTGCCTCAAGAACCATTTCTGTCAATCAAACCGTTCATTAAATATTCATGAATATGTCTAAAACCTACTTTTGCGAACTAGTCCTAGGTTTTTTGCCCGATCGGAACCAGACCAGTCTAGGACAATTCTCTGGACTCTCTAGATCAATAATTATCAAAAAAAAGTTGAACTTTTGCATTTGGATGGCTGTAATAGGATCATTTATAAAATGGGCATGGAAAAATACATTAAAAAGCCTATAAATCCTAAATAAAAACCCAGAACTTCACAAAAATTGGTGAACTTATGTGACATAACATCATTAACAAGCATGCAAAATTTCATGGAGATCGGACGATAGGTGGCGCTATAACTGTTAAAAATCTTTAAAACCATATATTTCCTATGGTAAACTGCCTGTATTGACTGTAAATGGTCTTTTCCATCTCTGAATATATAATTTTCATATCATAATGTTAAAAACTAGTGCAATACAATTCTCTGGACTCACTAGAACAATAATTGTCAGAAAAAGTTGAACTACTTCATTTGGATAGCTATAATAGGTTCACTTCAAAATGTGGCCTTTACCAAGTGTCCCCGAAAGCCTATATCTCTTTAATGAATGTTCAAACCTTCTTAAAAACAAGTCAGAACATGTGAAATATCACTCTGAACATGCATGAAAATTTTCAGACAGATCTGACAAAATTTGCCTCTATAACAGTTAAAAAGGTGAAAATGATATGAATATAATGACATATTAAGCCAAGAAGTGGTATTTTACTGCCCCCTGCTGTTTAAAATAGTCATGTTGTCATATTGTTCTATAATTTATATTTAGACTTTATAAAATCACTATTTTAACATTTACAATTACATTTAGTCAAAAATCCATCTGTTAAATTATTAGTATTGACAGTTTGATCACATCATATATTTCAAATGTCTGTATCTACAATATAATGTGTGTGTGTAGTCTTAGGTTTCTGAATAAATTCTGAATGATCTGATTAATAGCTTACAAAGACTTTGTGAAATGTTTATAGACCATTCAAATATATTTTCATAATGACATATCCCAATAGCATTGAAAAAACAACATTTGTCTTGTGTGTGTGTGTGTGTGTGTGTGTGTGTGTGTTAACATGCATTATGGATTTAAAATGGAAAAACTGGTTTGCTTTAGTGCAGAAAAATGGTGAAAATCAAGAAGTTTAAAGTGAAAGTGAGCCAATATGTGGTCTTCTACTGCCCTCTGCTGGCCATTCTACTTATTAATGTCTACCCACATATGCTTTTGCATTCATTAGACACTAAAAATCACTTATATAACAATAAAACACTAAAAAATCACTTATATAACAATTACTATTGTAGCACAATCATATTTTGTCAGAGTTTATCACTTCATTTTTACTGATACTTCACATAATTGCTAGCAATGTGGTAAATCATGGTTAAATCACACTAAAAACATGGTAAATCAATAAATGATACTAGAATGTGGTGTATCAAGGTAAATCATACTACAATCCTGGTACATCATTCTAGAACATAGTATATCATGGTACATCATGCTAGAACATGGTAAATCATGGTAAACTATGCTAGAACAGGGTAAATCATGGTAAGCCATGATAAATCATAATAAACTATGGTAAATCATGTTAGAATGTGGTATATCATGGTAAATCATGCTAGAACATGGTAAATCATGGTAAACTATGCTAGAACAGGGTAAATCATGGTAAACTATGATAAATCATGATAAACTATGGTAATCCATGCTAGAATCACAGTAAACAATGGTAAATCATACTAGAATGTAGTATATCATGGTAAATTATGCTAGAATATGGCAAATCATGCTAGAATCATAGTAAATAATACTAGAATGTGCTAAATTGTTGTGGGAGGAGCCTATTTTACTAAAATGGCTATAACTCAAGAAGTAAATGAGATATCTTCACCAAACTCAGTACACATGTGTATGGGTTCAATTTGAGGTCACAGTAAACAATTCTATGGAGATCGGACCATAGGTGGCGCTATAACTGTTAAAAAGCTTTAAAACCATATATATCCCATGGTAAACTGCCTGTATTGGCTGTAAATGGTCTTTTCCATCTATTATGTCCGTGGTTACATGCTTGCTAAATAAATCTTAACTTTTGATGCTTTTGTGCTTAAATGCTTAAAAGGCTTTAACTGCTTGAACCCCGATAAATGCTGCTTGCAGCTTTAATTATTATTATTATTATTATTTTCCCCTAAAACGCATCGTGCAGACCAAACCGTAAGAGCTGGAACCTTGAAACTTGGCCAAATGGTAGTCCTCAATTTGGGGAGAACCTATCAAAGTATGACCCCGATTGGCCCATAGGTGGCGCTATAGCAACCAAAAGTGCGAAACTGCTCATAACTACTAGACCGTATGACGTAGACTCAAGTGTCTTATATCATTGGAAAGCTGGACGCCTGACGAACAAAACGTATATCTCCGATTTCATTTCCGCCATGATAGATTTTCCGCCATTTTGAATTTTGTCAAAAACATACTTTTGCGAACTAGTCCTAGGTTTTTCGCCCGATCGGAACCAAACCAGTGCAGAAATGTTCTCTAGAGTCTGATTATCAAAAACTATCGAAAAAAAGTTGAAATTTCGACTCACGGACGGTAAGGCCGCCAAAACGTTCGTTGTGGGAGGGGCCTATTTTACTAAAATGGCTATAACTCCAGAAGTAAATGAGGTATCTTCACCAAACTTGGTACACATGTGTAAGAGGTCAATCTGAGGTCACAGTAAAAAAACCGCGGCAATTGGCCACATGGTGGCGCTATAACATGAAAAAAACATAAAACAGGCTATAACCACCTGACCATTAGTCCGATTGACTTGAAAATTGGCATGCAGTGTCTTGGTCCAAGGTGCCATGTATGTGTATGAGGACATTGGCGTATCTCGAAAAACATGGCCACCATCGGCCAATGAAGTTTGAGCACCTATTAGACAAGGTTAACGGAGGCCGATCGGAACGAAACTCAATGGGCATGTTCGACTCAAGGCCATAGAGGTCTGTAACAATTTTGAAAGAAATCGGCCACTAGTTGGCGCTAACGAGTTTTACAGCTCTGTAATCACGTGGTGTTACAAATATCCACACAATATGCATATCATTTGATAGATCTCCTCATCCTGAACAACTTTGCCTCAAGGACCATTGCTGTCAATCAAACCGTTCATTAAATATTTGCAAACATGTTAAAAACCTACTTTTGCGAACTAGTCCTAGGTTTTTCGCACGATTGGAACCAGACCAGTCTAGGACAATTCTCTGGACTCTCTAGATCAAAAACTATCAAAAAAAAGTTAAACTTTTGCATTTGGATGGCTGTAATAGGGTCATTTATAAAATGGGCGTAGCAAAATACACTAAAAAGCCTATAAATCCTAAATGAAAACTCAGAACCTCACAAAAATTGGTGAGCATATGTGACATAACATCATTAACAAGCATGCCAAATTTTATGGAGATCGGACCATAGGTGGCGCTATAACTGTTAAAAAGCTTTAAAACCATATATTTCCTATGGTACATTGCCTGTATTGGCTGTAAATGGTCTTTTCCATCTATTATGTCAGTGGTTACATGCTTGCTAAATAAAACCTGATAACTTTTGATGCTTTTGTGCTTAAAAACCCTTAAAGGCCTTAATAGCTTGAACCCCGATAAATGCTGCTTGCAGCTTTAATTATTATTATTATTCTTCCCTAAAACGCATCGTGCAGCCAAAACCGTAAGGCCTAGAGACGTGATACTTGGTCAAATGGTAGTAGTATTGCTCGCTACTCAGATACACGGACTTAGCCAAATCGGCCCATAGGTGGCGCTACAGCGACCAAAAGCGCGAAACTGCTCAGAACTCCTAGACCGTATGTCGTAGACTCAAGTGTCTTATATCATTGGAAAGCTGGATGCCTGACGAACAAAACGTATATCTCCGATTTCATTTCCGCCATGATAGATTTTCCGCCATTTTGAATTTTGCCAAAAACCTACTTTTGCGAACTAGTCCTAGGTTTTTCGCCTGATCGGAACCAAACCAGTGCAGAAATGTTCTCTGGAGTCTGAAGTTCAATAATTATCGAAAAAAAGTTGAAATTTCGATTCACGGTCGCTAGGGGGTGCAAAATTAACGTTGTGGGAGGAGCCTATTTTACTAAAATGGCTATAACTCCAGAAGTAAAAGAGGTATTTTAACCAAACTTGGTACACATGTGTAAGAGGTCAATCTGAGGTCACGGTAAAAAAATCGCGGCGATTGGCCACATGGTGGGGCTATAAAATGAAAAAAACATAAAACAGGCTATAACCACCTGACCGTTAGTCCGATTGACTTGAAAATTGGTATGCAGTGTCTTGGTCCAAGGTGCCATGTATGTCTATGAGGACATTGGTGTATCTCAAAAAACATGGCCGCCATTGGCCAATGAAGTTGAGCACCTATTAGACAAGGTTAACGGAGGCCGATCGGAACGAAACTTGGTGGGCATGTTCGACTCATGGCCCTAGAGGTCTGTAAGAATTTTGAAAGAAATCGGCCACTAGTTGGCGCTAACGAGTTTTATGGCTCTGTAATCACGTGGTGTTACACATATTGTCACAAAATGCATATCATTTGATAGATCTGCTCATGCTGAACAACTTTGCCTCTAGAACCATTGCTGTCAATCAAACCGTTCATTAAATATTCATGAATATGTTAAAAACCTACTTTTGCGAACTAGTCCCTGGTTTTTCGCCCGATCGGAACCAGACCAGTCTAGGACAATTCTATGGACTCTCTAGATCAATAATTATCAAAAAAAAGTTTAACTTTTGTATTTGTATGGCTGTAATAGGGTCATTTATAAAATGGGCGTGGCAAAATACACTAAAAAGCCTATAAATCCTAAATGAAAACTCAGAACTTCACAAAAATTGGTGAGCATATGTGTCATAACATCACAAACAAGCTTGCAAAATTTTATGGAGATCGGACGATAGGTGGCGCTATAACCTTTAAAAAGCTTTAAAACCATATATTTCCTATGGTATGTTGCTTGTATTGGCTGTAAATGGTCTTTTCCATGTCTGATCATATAATTTTCATATCATAATGTTAAAAACTAGTGCATAACCATTCTCTGGACTCACTAGAACAATAGTTGTCAGAAAAAGTTGAACTACTTCATTTGGATAGCTATAATAGGTTCACTTCAAAATGTGGCCTTTACCAAGTGTCCCCGAAAGCCTATATCTCTTTAATGAATGTTCAAACCTTCTTAAAACCAAGTCAGAACATGTGAAATATCACTCTGAACATGCATGGAAATTTTCAGACAGATCGGACAAAATTTGCCTCTATAACAGTTAAAAAGGTGAAAATGATATGAATATAATGGTATATTAAGCCAATAAGTGGTATTTTACTGCCCCCTGCTGTTTAAAATAGTCATTTTGTCATATTGTTCTATAATTTATATTTAGACTTTATAAAATCACTATTTTGACATTTACAATTACATTTAGTCAAAATCCATCTGTTAAAGTATTAGTATTGACAGTTTGATCACATCATATATTTCAAACGTCTGTATCTACAACATAATGTGTGTGTGTAGTCTTAGGTTTCTGAATAAATTCTGAATCATCTGATTAATAGCTTACAAAGACTTTGTGAAATGTTTATAGACCATTCAAATAATATTTTATATAATGACATATCCCAATAGCATTGAAAAAATAACAACATTTGTCTTTGTCTTTGTGTGTGTGTGTGTGTGTGTGTGTGTGTGTGTGTGTGTGTGTGTAAACATGCATTATGGAGTTAAAATGGAAAAACTGTTTTGCTTTAGTGCAGAAAAATGGTGAAAATCAAGAAGTCTGAAGTAAAAGTGAGCCAATATGTGGTCTTCTACTGCCCTCTGCTGGTCATTCTACTTATTAATGAAGTCTACTCACATATGCTTTTGCATTCATTAGACTCTAAAAATCACTTATATAACAATAAGACACTAAAAATCACTTATATAACAATTACTATTGACAATTAACATGGTAAATCATGGAAAGCTATGATAAATCATGATAAACTATGGTAAACTAGAATCATAGTAAATAATACTAGAATGTGGTCAATTTTTGTGGGAGGAGCCTATTTTACTAAAATGGCTATAACTCAAGAAGTAAATGAGATATCTTCACCAAACTCAGTACACATGTGTATGGGTTCAATTTGAGGTCACAATAAACAATTTTATGGAGATCGGACCATAGGTGGCGCTATAACTGTTAAAAAGCTTTAAAACCATATATATCCCATGGTAAATTGCCTGTATTGGCTGTAAATGGTCTTTTCCAATCTATTATGTCAGTGGTTACATGCTTGCTAAATAAATCTTAATAACTTTTGATGCTTTTGTGCTTAAAAACCTTAAACGCCTTAACTGCTTGAACCCCGATAAATGCTGCTTGCAGCTTTAATTATTATTATTATTCTTCTGCCGTAAAACGCATCGTGCAGCCCAAACCGTAAGGGCTAGAGCATTGAAACTTTGCCAGATGGTAGTACAAAAATCGAGGAGAGGTTCAGAGATTATGACCCCGATTGGCCCATAGGTGGCGCTATAGCAACCAAAAGCGCGAAACTGCTCATAACTCCTAGACCGTATGTCGCAGACTCAAGTGTCTTATATCATTGGAAAGCTGGACGCCTGACGAACAAAACGTATATCTCCGATTTCATTTCCGTCATGATAGATTTTCCGCCATTTTGAATTTTGTCGAAAATCTACTTTTGCGAACTAGTCCCTGGTTTTTTGCCCGATCGGAGCCAAACCAGTGCAGAAATGTTCTCTGGAGTCTGAAGATCAATAATTATCGAAAAAATGTTGAAATTTCGATTCATGGACGCTAGGGGGCGCAAAATAATCGTTGTGGGAGGAGCCTATTTTACTAAAATGGCTATAACTTAAAAAGTAAATAAGATAGCTTCACCAAACTCGGTACACATGTGTATGGGTTCATTCTGGGGTCACAGTAAAAAAATCGCGACGATTGAACACTAGGTGGCGCTATAACATGAAAAAAACATGAAAAGGGCTATAACCACCTGACCGTTAGTCCGATTGACTTGAAAATTGGTATGCAGTGTCTTGGTCCAAGGTGCCATGTATGTCTATGAGGACATTGGCGTATCTCAAAAAACATGGCCGCCATTGGCCAATGAAGTTGAGCACCTATTAGACAAGGTTAACGGAGGCCGATCGGAACGAAACTTGATGGGCATGTTCGACTCATGGCCCTAGAGGTCTGTAAGAATTTTGAAAGAAATCGGCCACTAGTTGGCGCTAACGAGTTTTTTGGCTCTGTAATCACGTGGTGTTACACTTATCGTCACAAAAAGCATATCATTTGATATATCTGCTCATGCTGAACAACTTTGCCTCAAGAACCATTTCTGTCAATCAAACCGTTCATTAAATATTCATGAATATGTCTAAAACCTACTTTTGCGAACTAGTCCTAGGTTTTTTGCCCGATCGGAACCAGACCAGTCTAGGACAATTCTCTGGACTCTCTAGATCAATAATTATCAAAAAAAAGTTGAACTTTTGCATTTGGATGGCTGTAATAGGATCATTTATAAAATGGGCATGGAAAAATACATTAAAAAGCCTATAAATCCTAAATAAAAACCCAGAACTTCACAAAAATTGGTGAACTTATGTGACATAACATCATTAACAAGCATGCAAAATTTCATGGAGATCGGACGATAGGTGGCGCTATAACTGTTAAAAATCTTTAAAACCATATATTTCCTATGGTAAACTGCCTGTATTGACTGTAAATGGTCTTTTCCATCTCTGAATATATAATTTTCATATCATAATGTTAAAAACTAGTGCAATACAATTCTCTGGACTCACTAGAACAATAATTGTCAGAAAAAGTTGAACTACTTCATTTGGATAGCTATAATAGGTTCACTTCAAAATGTGGCCTTTACCAAGTGTCCCCGAAAGCCTATATCTCTTTAATGAATGTTCAAACCTTCTTAAAAACAAGTCAGAACATGTGAAATATCACTCTGAACATGCATGAAAATTTTCAGACAGATCTGACAAAATTTGCCTCTATAACAGTTAAAAAGGTGAAAATGATATGAATATAATGACATATTAAGCCAAGAAGTGGTATTTTACTGCCCCCTGCTGTTTAAAATAGTCATGTTGTCATATTGTTCTATAATTTATATTTAGACTTTATAAAATCACTATTTTAACATTTACAATTACATTTAGTCAAAAATCCATCTGTTAAATTATTAGTATTGACAGTTTGATCACATCATATATTTCAAATGTCTGTATCTACAATATAATGTGTGTGTGTAGTCTTAGGTTTCTGAATAAATTCTGAATGATCTGATTAATAGCTTACAAAGACTTTGTGAAATGTTTATAGACCATTCAAATATATTTTCATAATGACATATCCCAATAGCATTGAAAAAACAACATTTGTCTTGTGTGTGTGTGTGTGTGTGTGTGTGTGTGTGTGTTAACATGCATTATGGATTTAAAATGGAAAAACTGGTTTGCTTTAGTGCAGAAAAATGGTGAAAATCAAGAAGTTTAAAGTGAAAGTGAGCCAATATGTGGTCTTCTACTGCCCTCTGCTGGCCATTCTACTTATTAATGTCTACCCACATATGCTTTTGCATTCATTAGACACTAAAAATCACTTATATAACAATAAAACACTAAAAAATCACTTATATAACAATTACTATTGTAGCACAATCATATTTTGTCAGAGTTTATCACTTCATTTTTACTGATACTTCACATAATTGCTAGCAATGTGGTAAATCATGGTTAAATCACACTAAAAACATGGTAAATCAATAAATGATACTAGAATGTGGTGTATCAAGGTAAATCATACTACAATCCTGGTACATCATTCTAGAACATAGTATATCATGGTACATCATGCTAGAACATGGTAAATCATGGTAAACTATGCTAGAACAGGGTAAATCATGGTAAGCCATGATAAATCATAATAAACTATGGTAAATCATGTTAGAATGTGGTATATCATGGTAAATCATGCTAGAACATGGTAAATCATGGTAAACTATGCTAGAACAGGGTAAATCATGGTAAACTATGATAAATCATGATAAACTATGGTAATCCATGCTAGAATCACAGTAAACAATGGTAAATCATACTAGAATGTAGTATATCATGGTAAATTATGCTAGAATATGGCAAATCATGCTAGAATCATAGTAAATAATACTAGAATGTGCTAAATTGTTGTGGGAGGAGCCTATTTTACTAAAATGGCTATAACTCAAGAAGTAAATGAGATATCTTCACCAAACTCAGTACACATGTGTATGGGTTCAATTTGAGGTCACAGTAAACAATTCTATGGAGATCGGACCATAGGTGGCGCTATAACTGTTAAAAAGCTTTAAAACCATATATATCCCATGGTAAACTGCCTGTATTGGCTGTAAATGGTCTTTTCCATCTATTATGTCCGTGGTTACATGCTTGCTAAATAAATCTTAACTTTTGATGCTTTTGTGCTTAAATGCTTAAAAGGCTTTAACTGCTTGAACCCCGATAAATGCTGCTTGCAGCTTTAATTATTATTATTATTATTATTTTCCCCTAAAACGCATCGTGCAGACCAAACCGTAAGAGCTGGAACCTTGAAACTTGGCCAAATGGTAGTCCTCAATTTGGGGAGAACCTATCAAAGTATGACCCCGATTGGCCCATAGGTGGCGCTATAGCAACCAAAAGTGCGAAACTGCTCATAACTACTAGACCGTATGACGTAGACTCAAGTGTCTTATATCATTGGAAAGCTGGACGCCTGACGAACAAAACGTATATCTCCGATTTCATTTCCGCCATGATAGATTTTCCGCCATTTTGAATTTTGTCAAAAACATACTTTTGCGAACTAGTCCTAGGTTTTTCGCCCGATCGGAACCAAACCAGTGCAGAAATGTTCTCTAGAGTCTGATTATCAAAAACTATCGAAAAAAAGTTGAAATTTCGACTCACGGACGGTAAGGCCGCCAAAACGTTCGTTGTGGGAGGGGCCTATTTTACTAAAATGGCTATAACTCCAGAAGTAAATGAGGTATCTTCACCAAACTTGGTACACATGTGTAAGAGGTCAATCTGAGGTCACAGTAAAAAAACCGCGGCAATTGGCCACATGGTGGCGCTATAACATGAAAAAAACATAAAACAGGCTATAACCACCTGACCATTAGTCCGATTGACTTGAAAATTGGCATGCAGTGTCTTGGTCCAAGGTGCCATGTATGTGTATGAGGACATTGGCGTATCTCGAAAAACATGGCCACCATCGGCCAATGAAGTTTGAGCACCTATTAGACAAGGTTAACGGAGGCCGATCGGAACGAAACTCAATGGGCATGTTCGACTCAAGGCCATAGAGGTCTGTAACAATTTTGAAAGAAATCGGCCACTAGTTGGCGCTAACGAGTTTTACAGCTCTGTAATCACGTGGTGTTACAAATATCCACACAATATGCATATCATTTGATAGATCTCCTCATCCTGAACAACTTTGCCTCAAGGACCATTGCTGTCAATCAAACCGTTCATTAAATATTTGCAAACATGTTAAAAACCTACTTTTGCGAACTAGTCCTAGGTTTTTCGCACGATTGGAACCAGACCAGTCTAGGACAATTCTCTGGACTCTCTAGATCAAAAACTATCAAAAAAAAGTTAAACTTTTGCATTTGGATGGCTGTAATAGGGTCATTTATAAAATGGGCGTAGCAAAATACACTAAAAAGCCTATAAATCCTAAATGAAAACTCAGAACCTCACAAAAATTGGTGAGCATATGTGACATAACATCATTAACAAGCATGCCAAATTTTATGGAGATCGGACCATAGGTGGCGCTATAACTGTTAAAAAGCTTTAAAACCATATATTTCCTATGGTACATTGCCTGTATTGGCTGTAAATGGTCTTTTCCATCTATTATGTCAGTGGTTACATGCTTGCTAAATAAAACCTGATAACTTTTGATGCTTTTGTGCTTAAAAACCCTTAAAGGCCTTAATAGCTTGAACCCCGATAAATGCTGCTTGCAGCTTTAATTATTATTATTATTCTTCCCTAAAACGCATCGTGCAGCCAAAACCGTAAGGCCTAGAGACGTGATACTTGGTCAAATGGTAGTAGTATTGCTCGCTACTCAGATACACGGACTTAGCCAAATCGGCCCATAGGTGGCGCTACAGCGACCAAAAGCGCGAAACTGCTCAGAACTCCTAGACCGTATGTCGTAGACTCAAGTGTCTTATATCATTGGAAAGCTGGATGCCTGACGAACAAAACGTATATCTCCGATTTCATTTCCGCCATGATAGATTTTCCGCCATTTTGAATTTTGCCAAAAACCTACTTTTGCGAACTAGTCCTAGGTTTTTCGCCCGATCGGAACCAAACCAGTGCAGAAATGTTCTCTGGAGTCTGAAGTTCAATAATTATCGAAAAAAAGTTGAAATTTCGATTCACGGTCGCTAGGGGGTGCAAAATTAACGTTGTGGGAGGAGCCTATTTTACTAAAATGGCTATAACTCCAGAAGTAAAAGAGGTATTTTAACCAAACTTGGTACACATGTGTAAGAGGTCAATCTGAGGTCACGGTAAAAAAATCGCGGCGATTGGCCACATGGTGGGGCTATAAAATGAAAAAAACATAAAACAGGCTATAACCACCTGACCGTTAGTCCGATTGACTTGAAAATTGGTATGCAGTGTCTTGGTCCAAGGTGCCATGTATGTCTATGAGGACATTGGTGTATCTCAAAAAACATGGCCGCCATTGGCCAATGAAGTTGAGCACCTATTAGACAAGGTTAACGGAGGCCGATCGGAACGAAACTTGGTGGGCATGTTCGACTCATGGCCCTAGAGGTCTGTAAGAATTTTGAAAGAAATCGGCCACTAGTTGGCGCTAACGAGTTTTATGGCTCTGTAATCACGTGGTGTTACACATATTGTCACAAAATGCATATCATTTGATAGATCTGCTCATGCTGAACAACTTTGCCTCTAGAACCATTGCTGTCAATCAAACCGTTCATTAAATATTCATGAATATGTTAAAAACCTACTTTTGCGAACTAGTCCCTGGTTTTTCGCCCGATCGGAACCAGACCAGTCTAGGACAATTCTATGGACTCTCTAGATCAATAATTATCAAAAAAAAGTTTAACTTTTGTATTTGTATGGCTGTAATAGGGTCATTTATAAAATGGGCGTGGCAAAATACACTAAAAAGCCTATAAATCCTAAATAAAAACTCAGAACTTCACAAAAATTGGTGAGCATATGTGTCATAACATCACAAACAAGCTTGCAAAATTTTATGGAGATCGGACGATAGGTGGCGCTATAACCTTTAAAAAGCTTTAAAACCATATATTTCCTATGGTATGTTGCTTGTATTGGCTGTAAATGGTCTTTTCCATGTCTGATCATATAATTTTCATATCATAATGTTAAAAACTAGTGCATAACCATTCTCTGGACTCACTAGAACAATAGTTGTCAGAAAAAGTTGAACTACTTCATTTGGATAGCTATAATAGGTTCACTTCAAAATGTGGCCTTTACCAAGTGTCCCCGAAAGCCTATATCTCTTTAATGAATGTTCAAACCTTCTTAAAACCAAGTCAGAACATGTGAAATATCACTCTGAACATGCATGGAAATTTTCAGACAGATCGGACAAAATTTGCCTCTATAACAGTTAAAAAGGTGAAAATGATATGAATATAATGGTATATTAAGCCAATAAGTGGTATTTTACTGCCCCCTGCTGTTTAAAATAGTCATTTTGTCATATTGTTCTATAATTTATATTTAGACTTTATAAAATCACTATTTTGACATTTACAATTACATTTAGTCAAAATCCATCTGTTAAAGTATTAGTATTGACAGTTTGATCACATCATATATTTCAAACGTCTGTATCTACAACATAATGTGTGTGTGTAGTCTTAGGTTTCTGAATAAATTCTGAATCATCTGATTAATAGCTTACAAAGACTTTGTGAAATGTTTATAGACCATTCAAATAATATTTTATATAATGACATATCCCAATAGCATTGAAAAAATAACAACATTTGTCTTTGTCTTTGTGTGTGTGTGTGTGTGTGTGTGTGTGTGTGTGTGTGTGTGTGTGTGTAAACATGCATTATGGAGTTAAAATGGAAAAACTGTTTTGCTTTAGTGCAGAAAAATGGTGAAAATCAAGAAGTCTGAAGTAAAAGTGAGCCAATATGTGGTCTTCTACTGCCCTCTGCTGGTCATTCTACTTATTAATGAAGTCTACTCACATATGCTTTTGCATTCATTAGACTCTAAAAATCACTTATATAACAATAAGACACTAAAAATCACTTATATAACAATTACTATTGACAATTAACATGGTAAATCATGGAAAGCTATGATAAATCATGATAAACTATGGTAAACTAGAATCATAGTAAATAATACTAGAATGTGGTCAATTTTTGTGGGAGGAGCCTATTTTACTAAAATGGCTATAACTCAAGAAGTAAATGAGATATCTTCACCAAACTCAGTACACATGTGTATGGGTTCAATTTGAGGTCACAATAAACAATTTTATGGAGATCGGACCATAGGTGGCGCTATAACTGTTAAAAAGCTTTAAAACCATATATATCCCATGGTAAATTGCCTGTATTGGCTGTAAATGGTCTTTTCCAATCTATTATGTCAGTGGTTACATGCTTGCTAAATAAATCTTAATAACTTTTGATGCTTTTGTGCTTAAAAACCTTAAACGCCTTAACTGCTTGAACCCCGATAAATGCTGCTTGCAGCTTTAATTATTATTATTATTCTTCTGCCGTAAAACGCATCGTGCAGCCCAAACCGTAAGGGCTAGAGCATTGAAACTTTGCCAGATGGTAGTACAAAAATCGAGGAGAGGTTCAGAGATTATGACCCCGATTGGCCCATAGGTGGCGCTATAGCAACCAAAAGCGCGAAACTGCTCATAACTCCTAGACCGTATGTCGCAGACTCAAGTGTCTTATATCATTGGAAAGCTGGACGCCTGACGAACAAAACGTATATCTCCGATTTCATTTCCGTCATGATAGATTTTCCGCCATTTTGAATTTTGTCGAAAATCTACTTTTGCGAACTAGTCCCTGGTTTTTTGCCCGATCGGAGCCAAACCAGTGCAGAAATGTTCTCTGGAGTCTGAAGATCAATAATTATCGAAAAAATGTTGAAATTTCGATTCATGGACGCTAGGGGGCGCAAAATAATCGTTGTGGGAGGAGCCTATTTTACTAAAATGGCTATAACTTAAAAAGTAAATAAGATAGCTTCACCAAACTCGGTACACATGTGTATGGGTTCATTCTGGGGTCACAGTAAAAAAATCGCGACGATTGAACACTAGGTGGCGCTATAACATGAAAAAAACATGAAAAGGGCTATAACCACCTGACCGTTAGTCCGATTGACTTGAAAATTGGTATGCAGTGTCTTGGTCCAAGGTGCCATGTATGTCTATGAGGACATTGGCGTATCTCAAAAAACATGGCCGCCATTGGCCAATGAAGTTGAGCACCTATTAGACAAGGTTAACGGAGGCCGATCGGAACGAAACTCGATGGGCATGTTCGACTCATGGCCCTAGAGGTCTGTAAGAATTTTGAAAGAAATCGGCCACTAGTTGGCGCTAACGAGTTTTTTGGCTCTGTAATCACGTGGTGTTACACTTATCGTCACAAAAAGCATATCATTTGATATATCTGCTCATGCTGAACAACTTTGCCTCAAGAACCATTTCTGTCAATCAAACCGTTCATTAAATATTCATGAATATGTCTAAAACCTACTTTTGCGAACTAGTCCTAGGTTTTTTGCCCGATCGGAACCAGACCAGTCTAGGACAATTCTCTGGACTCTCTAGATCAATAATTATCAAAAAAAAGTTGAACTTTTGCATTTGGATGGCTGTAATAGGATCATTTATAAAATGGGCATGGAAAAATACATTAAAAAGCCTATAAATCCTAAATAAAAACCCAGAACTTCACAAAAATTGGTGAACTTATGTGACATAACATCATTAACAAGCATGCAAAATTTCATGGAGATCGGACGATAGGTGGCGCTATAACTGTTAAAAATCTTTAAAACCATATATTTCCTATGGTAAACTGCCTGTATTGACTGTAAATGGTCTTTTCCATCTCTGAATATATAATTTTCATATCATAATGTTAAAAACTAGTGCAATACAATTCTCTGGACTCACTAGAACAATAATTGTCAGAAAAAGTTGAACTACTTCATTTGGATAGCTATAATAGGTTCACTTCAAAATGTGGCCTTTACCAAGTGTCCCCGAAAGCCTATATCTCTTTAATGAATGTTCAAACCTTCTTAAAAACAAGTCAGAACATGTGAAATATCACTCTGAACATGCATGAAAATTTTCAGACAGATCTGACAAAATTTGCCTCTATAACAGTTAAAAAGGTGAAAATGATATGAATATAATGACATATTAAGCCAAGAAGTGGTATTTTACTGCCCCCTGCTGTTTAAAATAGTCATGTTGTCATATTGTTCTATAATTTATATTTAGACTTTATAAAATCACTATTTTAACATTTACAATTACATTTAGTCAAAAATCCATCTGTTAAATTATTAGTATTGACAGTTTGATCACATCATATATTTCAAATGTCTGTATCTACAATATAATGTGTGTGTGTAGTCTTAGGTTTCTGAATAAATTCTGAATGATCTGATTAATAGCTTACAAAGACTTTGTGAAATGTTTATAGACCATTCAAATATATTTTCATAATGACATATCCCAATAGCATTGAAAAAACAACATTTGTCTTGTGTGTGTGTGTGTGTGTGTGTGTGTGTGTGTGTGTGTTAACATGCATTATGGATTTAAAATGGAAAAACTGGTTTGCTTTAGTGCAGAAAAATGGTGAAAATCAAGAAGTTTAAAGTGAAAGTGAGCCAATATGTGGTCTTCTACTGCCCTCTGCTGGCCATTCTACTTATTAATGTCTACCCACATATGCTTTTGCATTCATTAGACACTAAAAATCACTTATATAACAATAAAACACTAAAAAATCACTTATATAACAATTACTATTGTAGCACAATCATATTTTGTCAGAGTTTATCACTTCATTTTTACTGATACTTCACATAATTGCTAGCAATGTGGTAAATCATGGTTAAATCACACTAAAAACATGGTAAATCAATAAATGATACTAGAATGTGGTGTATCAAGGTAAATCATACTACAATCCTGGTACATCATTCTAGAACATAGTATATCATGGTACATCATGCTAGAACATGGTAAATCATGGTAAACTATGCTAGAACAGGGTAAATCATGGTAAGCCATGATAAATCATAATAAACTATGGTAAATCATGTTAGAATGTGGTATATCATGGTAAATCATGCTAGAACATGGTAAATCATGGTAAACTATGCTAGAACAGGGTAAATCATGGTAAACTATGATAAATCATGATAAACTATGGTAATCCATGCTAGAATCACAGTAAACAATGGTAAATCATACTAGAATGTAGTATATCATGGTAAATTATGCTAGAATATGGCAAATCATGCTAGAATCATAGTAAATAATACTAGAATGTGCTAAATTGTTGTGGGAGGAGCCTATTTTACTAAAATGGCTATAACTCAAGAAGTAAATGAGATATCTTCACCAAACTCAGTACACATGTGTATGGGTTCAATTTGAGGTCACAGTAAACAATTCTATGGAGATCGGACCATAGGTGGCGCTATAACTGTTAAAAAGCTTTAAAACCATATATATCCCATGGTAAACTGCCTGTATTGGCTGTAAATGGTCTTTTCCATCTATTATGTCCGTGGTTACATGCTTGCTAAATAAATCTTAACTTTTGATGCTTTTGTGCTTAAATGCTTAAAAGGCTTTAACTGCTTGAACCCCGATAAATGCTGCTTGCAGCTTTAATTATTATTATTTTCCCCTAAAACGCATCGTGCAGACCAAACCGTAAGAGCTGGAACCTTGAAAGTTGGCCAAATGGTAGTCCTCAATTTGGGGAGAACGTATCAAAGTATGACCTCGATTGGCCCATAGGTGGCGCTATAGCGACCAAAAGCGCAAAACTGCTCAGAACTCCTAGACCGTATGTCGTAGACTCAAGTGTCTTATATCATTGGAAAGCTGGACGCCTGACGAACAAAACGTATATCTCCGATTTCATTTCCGCCATGATAGATTTTCCGCCATTTTGAATTTTGTCAAAAACCTACTTTTGCGAACTAGTCCCTGGTTTTTCGCCCGATCGGAACCAAACCAGTGCAGAAATGTTCTCTAGAGACTGAAGATCAATAATTATCGAAAAAAAGTCGAAATTTCGATTCACGGACGCTAAGGGGCGCCAAAACGTACGTTGTGGGAGGGGCCTATTTTACTAAAATGGCTATAACTCCAGAAGTAAATGAGGTATCTTCACCAAACTCGGTACACATATGTATGAGCTCAATATGAGGTAACAGTAAAAAAATCGCGGCGATTGGCCACATGGTGGCGCTATAATAGGAAAAAAACATAAAACAGGCTTTAACCACCTGACCGTTAGTCCGATTGACTTGAAAATTGGTATGCAGTGTCTTGGTCCAAGGTGTCATGTATGTCTATGAGGACATTGGCGTATCTCAAAAAACATGGCCGCCATCGGCCAATGAAGTTTGAGCACCTATTAGACAAGGTTAACGGAGGCCGATCGGAACAAAACTCGGTGGGCATGTTCTACTCATGGCCCTAGAGGTCTGTAAGAATTTTAAAAGAAATCGGCCACTAGTTGGCGCTAACGAGTTTTATGGCTCTGTAATCACGTGGTGTTACACTTATTGTCACAAAATGCATACCATTTCATAGATCTCCTCTTGTTGAACAACTTTGCCTCAAGAACCATTGCTGTCAATCAAACCGTTCATTAAATATTCGTAATTATGTTAAAAACCTACTTTTGCGAACTAGTCCTAGGTTTTTCGCCCGATCAGAACCAAACGAGTCTAGGACAATTCTATGGACTCTCTAGATCAATAATTATCAAAAAAAAGTTGAACTTTTGCATTTTTCGCATGGGTATATTGGGGTCATAAAGAAAATGGGCGTGGCAAAATGCACTCAAAAGTCTATAAATCCTAAACGAAAACTCAGAACTTCACAAAAATTGATGAGCATATGTGTCATAACCTGCTAAAGAAGCATGGAAAATTTTATGGAGATCGGACCGTAGTTGGCGCTATAACTGTTAAAACGCTTTAAAACCATATATTTCCTATGGTAAATTGCCTGTATTTGCTGTAAATGGTGTCTTCTATCATCATATAATGTTCATATCATAATGTTCAAAACCAGTGCAGCACAATTCTCTGAACTCTCTAGATCAATAATTATCAGAAAAAAAGTTTAACTTCTTCAAAAGGTGATTTTATATGAATATAATGACATATTAAGCCAATAAGTGGTATTTTACTGCCCCCTGCTGTCATTTCATCATACTACTCCCTAATATTGTTATAAAATTCATATTTAGACTTTATAAAATCATTATTTTAACATTTACAATCACATTTTGTCAAAACTCATCTATTGAGTATTACTATTGACAATTGTGTTACACTGAGATATGGAAATGGACGAAAGTAAATGAATGAAATGAAACGAAAGTATAACGGCATTTAAGCCACGCCCCCGAATACAAATTCATTCATAACTCGAAAACGGAAAGTCGTTGCGCGCTCAAATTTTGATGGTGAGGACCTCTCCGGGCTCTTGATCGAAACGTGTCGTCGCGGGCCTCGGGAGCGCGCCCCCCGCGCATCGCCAGCCCGCGGGACCCCCGATTTTGAACGGCCATTACTCCCGACCCAGACCACCCCGAACATTGTGTGAGAGCTCGTTGGAAAGGGCCCGTCCTTGGCTATCTTCGATTCAAATGTGGTGTTATTTGCCCTGGGCATTCCAGAGATAATAGCCCGAACAGATATGCCTTATAACAGTCATAACTCCCAGCCCCAATCGCCCAAAAACACCTTGATGGTCTCATTCAACAGGGCTCCTCAAGCACTATCTATGCTCTGAGTTTCAGAATTTTTCGCCTTTTGGTTCCTGAGATATAAGTAAAAAAACAAATTCCCATTCATTCATTCAAACACTTCAACTGTAAAATGTAAGCTATAATACCACTGTTGTCCACTAGAGGGAGCAGCAGGATTACGCATGATCTTTTAATTCGCTTTCAGTATTGGGAAATAAACAAATGCTTTAAGAAGCAATCTTTTTTATTATGATGTTTTTTTTTTTATTATGATATTTGTATATATTTTATTTTTTTATTATGATTATGAACGGTTTGATTGACATTAGTGATTCTTGAGGCAAAGTTGTTCAAGATGAGGAGATGAAGATATTTTCACAATATCACATCCTAAAACCATTGAAAACATATTTGTCTTTGTGTGTGTGTGTGTGTGGATGTGTGTGTGTTTGTGTATGTGTCTGTGTGTGTAAGCATGCTTAATGGAAAGAACATGGAGAAACTGCTTTGTTTTACTGGTGGATAAAAAAGTCTTTCAAATGAAAGTGAGTCAATTAGTGGTCTTCTACTGCCCTCTGCAGGACATTCTACTTAATAAAATATTTTCATCTGTGCTTTTGCATAAGTTTTTGGACTATATAAAATTACTTGCATGAAAATCACCTATTATAACACAGTCATGTTTTGTCAAAGTTTATCACTTCATTTTTACTGAGCTCTCAGTTTGAACAATTCTGCCTCTCAGTGATTAATTTGAAATCTGAAAATGGTGTTATACAGAGGAGATTTGCAATTATCATTTTGTTACCTATCTTTTATTTTAAATATCTACATCTACAACAAAATGTGTGTGCATGTGTGTGTTCAAGCATGGTTAGTGTATTAAGTATTATTGTTTAAGTATTATTGTTTTCATTTACATTTTAACCACCAGAAGAAGAACACTCATTGGTTCATTCTGCTCACTAAAATATAATTTTTCATTTTTTTTCCATTTGAAATATTGTTTAAACTTAATAAAATCATTAAAATAACATTTCAAATCATATTTTGTCTGTTTATAAATCCCACAGACTCACATTGGCTGCAATACTAATGTTTTTGTAAAACACAGACCTGATAGTCTAATCTGTGTGTATTGTGCATATATTATTGATATTATTACTATTGCAAATCATGTTATTGTAACTCATATCTTAATAGAATATTATTTGTAATTTTAATTCTTTATTTCTTAATTGTTTTTTTATGATTACTACAGATATTATCACCAAAGATATCAACTACACCTTCACTTTTAGTATTGACAACAACACAGCACACACAGCACACACAGCACAATCACACACTCACTAATGCATTCAAATAAATGTAATCTTACTGTGCTACTTTATTTGTACATGATTAGAATGAACAGAAATCTAAGACTATTTTTCTTATTTTGTTAAAGCCATTTCAGACTCCAAGTAAGCATTATATTACTAATCATCTATTTTAAAGGTTCCATACAATTGAAAACTGTATTTATCTTGGCATAGTTGAATGATAAGAGTTCTGGACATGGAACTGACATACCGTGAGCCTCAAACACCATTGTTTCCTCCTTCATGTGTAAATCTCCTGTTTGCAAAAGACCGCTGAAAAATGAGTGAATCCCACCATAACACCGACTGTGATGTTGGAGTCAGGATCATTAATATTTATACCCCCCAAAATTTGCATTTTCCAGTCCATGTTCTAGGCCAGGCAGTGTTAATGTGGACCTGCACAGCCGAATCATCAGAAGATCTGCAGGTATTGTGAAGAAGCAAGCAAGGACAATAGTGAAAATGGCAGATCATGGATATAAATGTTATGTCTGAGGCTGTGCTGCGGATTTGAGAACTTTTCATTCCCTTCCCACAAAAGAGAACTGTCAACAGGCATGGTTGATGTTTACAACAGGATACCTCACCATTTTAATTCAAAGCTGTTAGTTTGCTCTTAACGGAGGCCAATCAGAACGAAACTCTGAGCATGTTCGACTCGTGGCCCTAGAGGTCTGTAAGAATTTTGAAAAATCAGCCACTAGTTGACGCTAACAGGTTTTACGGCTATGTAATCACGTGATGCATATCATTTGATAGATCTCCTCATACTGAACAACTTTGCCTCAAGAACTAATGCTGTCAATCAATTTGTTCATTAAATACTTGCGATTATGTTAAAAACCTACTTTTGCGAACTAGTCCTAGGTTTTTCGCCCGATCGGAAATATACCAGTGCAGTACAATTCTCTGGAAGCTCTAGATTATTAATTATATAAAAAACTTTAACTTTACCCATTGGGTAGCCATAACAGGATCATTTAGAAAATGGGTATGGCAAAAAACACTCAAAAGCCTGTAAATCCTAAACAAAAACTCAGACAACTCACTAAACTGCCTTATGTGCTTAAAGACCCTAAATGCTTGAACCCCGCTAAATGCTGCTTGCAGCTTTAATTATTATTATTATTATTATTATTATTATTCCGCCGTAAAACGCATCGTGCAGCCCAAACCGTAAGAGCTGGAACTTTGAAACTTTGACAGATGGTAGTACAAAAATCGAGGAAAGGTTCAGAGATTATGACCCCGATTGGCCCATAGGTGGCGCTATAACAACCAAAAGCGCGAAACTGCTCATAACTCCTAGACCGTATGTCGTAGACTCAAGTGTCTTATATCATTGGAAAGCTGGACGCCTGACGAACAAAACGTATATCTCCGATTTCATTTCCGCCATGATAGATTTTCCGCCATTTTGAATTTTGTCAAAAATCTACTTTTGCGAACTAGTCCCTGGTTTTTTGCCCGATTGGAACCAAACTAGTGCAGAAATGTTCTCTGGAGACTGAATATCAATAATTATCGAAAAAAAGTGGAAATTTCGATTCACGGTCGCTAAGGGGCGCCAAAACGTACGTTGTGGGAGGGGCCTATTTTACTAAAATGGCTATAACTCCCGATGTAAATGAGGTATCTTCACCAAACTTGGTACACATGTGTATGAGCTTACTCTGGGGTCACAGTAAAAAAATCGCGACGATTGGCCTCATGGTGGCGCTATAAAATGAAAAAAATATAAAACAGGCTATAACCACCTGACCGTTAGTCCGATTGACTTGAAAATTGGTATGCAGTGTTTTGGTCCAAGGTGCCATGTATGTGTATGAGGACATTGGCGTATCTCAAAAAACATGGCCGCCATCGGCCAACGAAGTTTGAGCACCTATTAGACAAGGTTAACGGAGGCCGATCGGAACGAAACTCAATGGGCATGTTCGGCTCATGGCCCTAAAGGTCTGTAAGAATTTTGAAAGAAATCGGCCACTAGTTGGCGCTAACGAGTTTTACGGCTCTGTAATCACGTAGTGTTACAAATATCCACACAATATGCATATCATTTGATAGATCTCCTCATCCTGAACAACTTTGCCTCAAGAACCATTGCTGTCAATCAAACTGTTCATTAATTATTCATTAATATGTTAAAAACCTACTTTTGCGAACTAGTCCTAGGTTTTTTGCCCGATCGGAACCAGACCAGTCTAGGACAATTCTCTGGACTCTCTAGATCAATAATTATCAAAAAAAAGTTGAACTTTTGCATTTGGATGGCTGTAATAGGGTAATTTATAAAATGGGCGTGTCAAAATACATTAAAAAGCCTATAAATCCTAAATAAAAACTCAGAACTTCACAAAAATTGGTCAGCATATGTGACATAACATCATTAACAAGCATGAAAAATTCTATGGAGATCGGACGATAGGTGGCGCTATAACTGTTAAAAAGCTTTAAAATCATATATTTCCTATGGTAAACTGCCTGTATTGGCTGTAAATGGTCTTTTCCATCTCTGATCATATAATTTTCATATCATAATGTTCAAAACTAGTGCAATACAATTCTCTGGACTCACTAGATCAATAATTGTCAGAAAAAGTTGAACTACTTCATTTGGATAGCTATAATAGGTTCACTTCAAAATCTGGCCTTTACCAAGTGTCCCCGAAAGCCTATATCTCTTTAATCAATGCTCAGACCTTCTTAAAAACAAGTCAGAACATGTGAAATATCACCCTGAACAAGCATGAAAATTTTCAGACAGATCGGACAAAATTTGCCTCTATAACAGTTAAAAAGGTGAAAATGATATGAATTAATGGCATGTTAAGCCAATAAGTGGTATTTTACTGCCCCCTGCTGTTTAAAATAGTCATTTTCTCATATTGGTATTGGTATCAGCCATGGTAAATCATGATAAATGATGGTGTGTGTGTGTGTGTGTGTGTGTGTGTGTGTGTGTGTGTGTGTGTGTGTGTGTGTGTGTGTGTGGTACAAATATAACAAAGGTTTTATTTTCCAACATGAAAACAAACATAACAGAGTGCTAGTGCACAAACAATAACCGACAATGATAATGGATGAGAGGGGAACTTAAATACACAGATCAAGACAAGGACAACAGGTGACGGTTATGATGATGAGGAGCAGGTGATGATGAGGAGGGTGATGAGGAGCAGGTGCAGGTGATGACGACAGATGGTGAATGTGATGAAGACAGAAGGTGAATGTGATGAAGGTGAATGTGACACCAATATCACTGAAACATTTGTGTGTGTGTGTGTGTGTGTGTAGCATTATTGTGTGTAGCATATGTAGCAAGTATGCATTATTGAGTTAACATGGAAACACTGGTTTGCTTTAGTGCAGAAAACTGGTCAAAATCATGAGGTTTAAAGTGAAAGTGAGCCAATAAGTGGTCTTCTACTGCCCTCTGCTGGCCATTCTACTTATTAATTAAATTTTTCCACATGTGCTTGCATTTAAACTTGAATACACACTAAAAATCACTTATATAGCAATAACTATTATAACACAATCATATTTTGTCAGTGTTAATCACTTTATTTGCACTGACACTTCAAATAATTGCTAGTAATGTGGTAAATCATGGTAAATCATGGTTAACTATGCTGTGTGTGTGTGTGTGTGTGTGTGTGTGTGTGTGTGTGTGTGTGTGTGTGTGTGTGTGTGTGTGTGTGTGTGTGTGTAAGCATGCATTGAGTTAACATGGATAAACTGGTTTGCTTTAGTGCAGAAAACTGGTTTAAAGTGAAAGTGAGCCAATAAGTGGTCTTCTACTGCCCTCTGCTGGCCATTCTACTTATTAATGAAATATTTCAACATGTGCTTGCATTCATACTTGAATACACACTAAAAAAATCACTTATATAGCAATAACTATTATAACACAATCATATTTTGTCAGTGTTAATCACTTTATTTGCACTGACACTTCAAATAATTGCTAGTAATGTGATAAATCAGGCTAGAAACATGGTAAATCAAAGTAAATAATACTAGATTGTCGTTTATCTCCTGGTAAATAATACTAGAACGTGGTATATCATGGTAAATCATGGTTAACTATGCTGTGTGTGTATGTGTGTGTGTGTGTGTGTGTGTGTGTGTGTGTGTGTGTGTGTGTGTGTGTGTGTGTGTGTGTGTGTTTGTGTGTGTGTGTGTGTGTGTGTGTGTGTGTAAGCATGCATTGAGTTAACATGGAAAAACTGGTTTGCTTTAGTGCAGAAAACTGGTTTAAAGTGAAAGTGAGCCAATAAGTGGTCTTCTAGTGCCCTCTGCTGGCCATTCTACTTAATAATGAAATATTTTACATGTGCTTTTGCATTCATACTTGGACACACACTAAAAATCACGTATATAACTAACTATTATAACACAATAATATTTTGTCAGTGTTCATCACCTCATTTGCACTGACACTTCACATAATTGCTAGTAATGTGGTTAATCATGCTAGAAACATTGTAAATCATAGTAAATAATACTGAAATGAGGTGTATCAAGGTAAATCATGCTAGAATCCTAATAAATCATTCTGGAACATGGTATATGATAGTAAATCATGCTAGAATCATATTAAATAATTCTAGAATGTGGCAAATCGTTGTGGGAGGAGCCTATTTTACTCAAATGGCTATAACTCAAGAAGTAAATGAGATATCTTCACCAAACTCAGTACACATGTGTATGGGTTCAATTTGAGGTCACAGTAAACAATTTTATGGAGATCGGCCCATAGGTGGCGCTATAACTGTTAAAAAGCTTTAAAACCATATATATCCCATGGCAAATTGCCTGTATTGGCTGTAAATGGTCTTTTCCATCTATTATGTCAGTGGTTACATGCTTGCTAAATAAATCTTAATAACTTTTGATGCTTTTGTGCTTAAATGCCTTAAAGGCCTTAACTGCTTGAACCCCGATAAATGCTGCTTGCAGCTTTAATATTATTATTATTTTTCTTCTGCCGTAAAACGCATCGTGCAGCCCAAACCGTAAGTGCTAGAGACTTGAAACTTTGCCAGATGGTAGTACAAAAATCGAGGAGAGGTTATCAAAATATGACCCCGATTGGCCCATAGGTGGCGCTACAGTGCAAAAAACAAAAAAAAATCATATTTTTGCTTAAATCTCATTAACCGTTTGTCACAGACTCAAGTGTCTTATATCATTGGAATCCTTGGGTCAAGCCGAACAAAAAAGGCCTCAAGGATTTCATTTCCGGTATGCAAATTTTCCGCCATTTTGAATTATGTCCAAAACCTACTTTTGCGAACTAGTCCCTGGTTTTGTGTCCGATCGGAACCAAACCAGTGCAGAAATGTTCTCTGGAGTCAGAATATCAATAATTATCGAAAAAAAGTTGAAATTTCGATTGACGGTCGCTAAAGGGCGCCAAAATGTTTGAAGAAGGCGGAGCCTATTTTACTAAAATGGCTATAACTCCAGAAGTAAATGAGGTATATTCACCAAACTCGGTACACCTGTGTAAGAGGTCAATCTGAGGTCATAGTAAAAAGATTGCGGCGATTGGCCACATGGTGGCGCTATAACATGAAAAAAACATAAATCAGGCTGTAACCACCTGACCGTTAGTCCGATTGACTTGAAAATTGGTATGCAGTGTCTTGGTCCAAGCTGTCATGTATATCTATGAGGACATTGGTGTATCTCAAAAAACATGGCCGCCATCGGCCAATGAAGTTTGAGCACCTATTAGACAAGGTTAACGGAGGCCGATCGGAACAAAACTCGGTGGGCATGTTCGACTCATGGCCCTAGAGGTCTGTAAGAATTTTGAAAGAAATCGGCCACTAGTTGGCGCTAACGAGTTTTATGGCTCTGTAATCACGTGGTGTTACACTTATCATCACAAAATGCATATCATTTGATAGACCTGCTCATGCTGAACAACTTTGCCTCTAGAACCATTGCTGTCAATCAAACAGTTTATTAATTATTCACGAATATGTTAAAAACCTACTTTTGCGAACTAGTCCCTGGTTTTTTGCCCGATCGGAACCAAACGAGTCTAGGACAATTCTCTGGACTCTTTAGATCAATAATTATCAAAAAAAGTTGAACTTTTGCATTTTTCGCATGGGTATAATTGGGTCATAAAGACAATGGGCGTGGCAAAATGCAAACAAAAGCCTATAAATCCTAAACAAAAACTCAGAACATCACGAAAATTGGTGAGCATATGTGCCATAACATTCTAAATAAGCATGCAAAATTGTATGTAGATCGGATGATAGTTGGCGCTATAAATGTTAAAAAGCAATGGTAAATTGCCTGTATTGGCTGTAAATGGACTTTTCAATCTATTATTTCAGTGGTTAAAAGCTTTCTAAATAAATCTTAATGTCTTGAATGCTTAAATGCCTTAAAGGCCTTAAATGCTTGAACCCCGATAAATGCTGCTTGCAGCTTTAATTATTATTATTATTATTATTATTCCGCCCTAAAACGCATCGTGCAGCCCAAACCGTAAGAGCTGGAACCTTGAAACTTGGCCAAATGGTAGTCCTCAATTTGGGGAGAACCTATCAAAGTATGACCCAGATTGGCCCATAGGTGGCGCTACAATGACCACATTTACTAAATTACTCAGAACTCCTAGACAGTTTGTCGTAGACTCAAGTGTGTTATATCATTGGAAAGCTGGACGCCTGACGAACAAAACGTATATCTCCGATTTCATTTCCGCCATGATAGATTTTCCGCCATTTTGAATTTTGTCAAAAATCTACTTTTGCGAACTAGTCCCTGGTTTTTTGCCCGATTGGAACCAAACTAGTGCAGAAATGTTCTCTGGAGACTGAATATCAATAATTATCGAAAAAAAGTGGAAATTTCGATTCACGGTCGCTAAGGGGCGCCAAAACGTACGTTGTGGGAGGGGCCTATTTTACTAAAATGGCTATAACTCCCGATGTAAATGAGGTATCTTCACCAAACTTGGTACACATGTGTAAGAGCTTACTCTGGGGTCACAGTAAAAAAATCGCGACGATTGGCCTCATGGTGGCGCTATAAAATGAAAAAAACATAAAACAGGCTATAACCACCTGACCGTTAGTCCGATTGACTTGAAAATTGGTATGCAGTGTCTTGGTCCAAGGTGCCATGTATGTGTATGAGGACATTGGCGTATCTCAAAAAACATGGCCGCCATCGGCCAACGAAGTTTGAGCACCTATTAGACAAGGTTAACGGAGGCCGATCGGAACGAAACTCAATGGGCATGTTCGGCTCATGGCCCTAAAGGTCTGTAAGAATTTTGAAAGAAATCGGCCACTAGTTGGCGCTAACGAGTTTTACGGCTCTGTAATCACGTGGTGTTACAAATATCCACACAATATGCATATCATTTGATAGATCTCCTCATCCTGAACAACTTTGCCTCAAGAACCATTGCTGTCAATCAAACTGTTCATTAATTATTCATTAATATGTTAAAAACCTACTTTTGCGAACTAGTCCTAGGTTTTTTGCCCGATCGGAACCAGACCAGTCTAGGACAATTCTCTGGACTCTCTAGATCAATAATTATCAAAAAAAAGTTGAACTTTTGCATTTGGATGGCTGTAATAGGGTAATTTATAAAATGGGCGTGTCAAAATACATTAAAAAGCCTATAAATCCTAAATAAAAACTCAGAACTTCACAAAAATTGGTCAGCATATGTGACATAACATCATTAACAAGCATGAAAAATTCTATGGAGATCGGACGATAGGTGGCGCTATAACTGTTAAAAAGCTTTAAAATCATATATTTCCTATGGTAAACTGCCTGTATTGGCTGTAAATGGTCTTTTCCATCTCTGATCATATAATTTTCATATCATAATGTTCAAAACTAGTGCAATACAATTCTCTGGACTCACTAGATCAATAATTGTCAGAAAAAGTTGAACTACTTCATTTGGATAGCTATAATAGGTTCACTTCAAAATCTGGCCTTTACCAAGTGTCCCCGAAAGCCTATATCTCTTTAATCAATGCTCAGACCTTCTTAAAAACAAGTCAGAACGTGTGAAATATCACCCTGAACAAGCATGAAAATTTTCAGACAGATCGGACAAAATTTGCCTCTATAACAGTTAAAAAGGTGAAAATGATATGAATTAATGGCATGTTAAGCCAATAAGTGGTATTTTACTGCCCCCTGCTGTTTAAAATAGTCATTTTCTCATATTGGTATTGGTATCAGCCATGGTAAATCATGATAAATGATGGTGTGTGTGTGTGTGTGTGTGTGTGTGTGTGTGTGTGTGTGTGTGTGTGTGTGTGTGTGTGTGTGTGGTACAAATATAACAAAGGTTTTATTTTCCAACATGAAAACAAACATAACAGAGTGCTAGTGCACAAACAATAACTGACAATGATAATGGATGAGAGGGGAACTTAAATACACAGATCAAGACAAGGACAACAGGTGACGGTTATGATGATGAGGAGCAGGTGATGATGAGGAGGGTGATGAGGAGCAGGTGCAGGTGATGACGACAGATGGTGAATGTGATGAAGACAGAAGGTGAATGTGATGAAGGTGAATGTGACACCAATATCACTGAAACATTTGTGTGTGTGTGTGTGTGTGTGTGTGTGTGTGTGTGTGTGTGTGTGTAGCATTATTGTGTGTAGCATATGTAGCAAGTATGCATTATTGAGTTAACATGGAAACACTGGTTTGCTTTAGTGCAGAAAACTGGTCAAAATCATGAGGTTTAAAGTGAAAGTGAGCCAATAAGTGGTCTTCTACTGCCCTCTGCTGGCCATTCTACTTATTAATTACATTTTTCCACATGTGCTTGCATTTATACTTGAATACACACTAAAAATCACTTATATAGCAATAACTATTATAACACAATCATATTTTGTCAGTGTTAATCACTTTATTTGCACTGACACTTCAAATAATTGCTAGTAATGTGGTAAATCATGGTAAATCATGGTTAACTATGCTGTGTGTGTGTGTGTGTGTGTGTGTGTGTGTGTGTGTGTGTGTGTGTGTGTGTGTGTGTGTGTGTGTGTGTAAGCATGCATTGAGTTAACATGGATAAACTGGTTTGCTTTAGTGCAGAAAACTGGTTTAAAGTGAAAGTGAGCCAATAAGTGGTCTTCTACTGCCCTCTGCTGGCCATTCTACTTATTAATGAAATATTTCAACATGTGCTTGCATTCATACTTGAATACACACTAAAAAAATCACTTATATAGCAATAACTATTATAACACAATCATATTTTGACAGTGTTAATCACTTTATTTGCACTGACACTTCAAATAATTGCTAGTAATGTGATAAATCAGGCTAGAAACATGGTAAATCAAAGTAAATAATACTAGATTGTCGTTTATCTCCTGGTAAATAATACTAGAACGTGGTATATCATGGTAAATCATGGTTAACTATGCTGTGTGTGTATGTGTGTGTGTGTTTGTGTGTGTGTGTGTGTGTGTGTGTGTGTGTGTAAGCATGCATTGAGTTAACATGGAAAAACTGGTTTGCTTTAGTGCAGAAAACTGGTTTAAAGTGAAAGTGAGCCAATAAGTGGTCTTCTAGTGCCCTCTGCTGGCCATTCTACTTAATAATGAAATATTTTACATGTGCTTTTGCATTCATACTTGGACACACACTAAAAATCACGTATATAACTAACTATTATAACACAATAATATTTTGTCAGTGTTCATCACCTCATTTGCACTGACACTTCACATAATTGCTAGTAATGTGGTTAATCATGCTAGAAACATTGTAAATCATAGTAAATAATACTGAAATGAGGTGTATCAAGGTAAATCATGCTAGAATCCTAATAAACCATTCTGGAACATGGTATATGATAGTAAATCATGCTAGAATCATATTAAATAATTCTAGAATGTGGCAAATCGTTGTGGGAGGAGCCTATTTTACTCAAATGGCTATAACTCAAGAAGTAAATGAGATATCTTCACCAAACTCAGTACACATGTGTATGGGTTCAATTTGAGGTCACAGTAAACAATTTTATGGAGATCGGACCATAGGTGGCGCTATAACTGTTAAAAAGCTTTAAAACCATATATATCCCATGGCAAATTGCCTGTATTGGCTGTAAATGGTCTTTTCCATCTATTATGTCAGTGGTTACATGCTTGCTAAATAAATCTTAATAACTTTTGATGCTTTTGTGCTTAAATGCCTTAAAGGCCTTAACTGCTTGAACCCCGATAAATGCTGCTTGCAGCTTTAATTAGGGGTTCAAGCACGAAGTGCTGAAACCCTATTGTAATTGTGCTGATTTTTATTATTATTATTATTAGGGGTTCAAGCACGAAGTGCTGAAACCCTATTGTAATTGTCCTGATTTTTATTATTATTATTCTGCCGTAAAACGCATCGTGCAGCCCAAACCGTAAGTGCTGGAGACTTGAGACTTTGCCAGAAGGTAGTACAAAAATCGAGGAGAGGTTATCAAATTATGACCCCGATTGGCCAATAGGTGGCGCTATAGTAAGCAAAAGTATAAAATCGCTAATAACTCCTAGACGGTTTGTCGTAGACTCAAGTGTCTTATATCACTATAATCCTTGGATCAAGGCGGACAAAACGTATATCTCCGATTTCATTTCCGGTTGGCAAATTTTTCCGCCATTTTGAATTTTGTCAAAAACCTACTTTTGCGAACTAGTCTGTGGTTTTTTGTCCGATCGGAACCAAACCAGTGCAGAAATGTTCTCTGGAGTCTGAATATAAATAATTATCGAAAAAAAGTTGAAATTTCGATTCATGGTCGCTACGGGGTGCCAAAATGTTCGAAGGAGGCGGAGTCAGTTTTACTAAAATTGTTATAACTCGTGAACGAAATGAGATATCTTCACCAAACTTGGTAAACATATGTAGGAGGTCAATTTGAGGTCACAGTAAAAAAATTGCGTCGATTGGCCTCATGGTGGCGCTATAAAATAATAAAAACGTATAGACACCTGACCGTTTTTCCGAATGACTTGAAATTTGGTATGCAGTGTCTTGGCCCAAGGGGCCATGTATGTCTAAAAGGATATTGGCGTATCTCGAAAAACATGGCCGCCATTGGCAAATGAGGTTTGAGCACCTATTAACGAAGTCCGATCGGAACGAAACTCGGTGGGCATGTTCGGCTCAAGCCCCTAGAGGTCTGTAAGAATTTTGAAAGAAATCGGCCACTAGTTGGCGCAAACGAGTTTTAAGGCTCTGTAATCACGTGGTGTTACACTTATTGTCACAAAATGCATATCATTAGATAGATCTGCTCATGCTCAACAACTTTGCCTCAAGAACCACTAATGTCAATCAAACCATTCATTAATTATTCGCGAATATGTTCAAAACCTACTTTTGCGAACTAGTCCTAGGTTTTTTGCCCGATCGGAACCAGACCAGTCTAGGGCAATTCTCTGGACTCTCTAGATCAATAATTATCGAAAAAAAGTTGAACTTTTGCATTTGGGTGGCTGTAATAGGGTCATTTATAAAATGGGTGTGGCAAAATACACTAAAGAGCCTATAAATCATATATAAAAAAACTCAGAACTTCACAAAAATTGGATGAGCGTATGTGACCTAACATCATTAATAACCATGCAAAATGTTATGGAGATCGGACCATAGGTGGCGCTATAACTGTTAAAAAACTTTAAAACCATATATTTCCTATGGTAAATTGCCTGTATTGGCTGTAAATGGTCTTTTCCATCTATAATCATATAATTTTCATATAATAATGTTCAAAACTAGTGCAGTACAATTCTCTGGACTCTCTAGATCAGTAATTATCAGAAAAAGTTGAACTACTTCATTTGTATGGCTATAATAGGGTCACTTCAAAATGTGGCCTTGACCAAGTCTCCCCGAAAGCCTATATCTCTTCAATGAATGCTCAGAGCTTCTTCAAAACAAGTCATAACATGTGAAATATCACTCTAAACAAAAATGAACCTTTTCAGACAGATCAGTCAAAATTTGCCTCTATAACAGTTAAAAAGGTGAAAATGATATGAATATAATGGCATATTAAGCCAATAAGTGGTATTCTACTGCCCCCTGCTGTTTAAAATAGTCATTTTGTCATATTGTTGTAGAATTCATATTTAGACGTTATAGAATAACTCTTTTAACATTTACAATCACATGTAGTCAAATTCATCTATTGAAGTATTACTACTAACAATTGTCACATTGAGGAATGTGAATCCTGAAGGAGATTTGCAGTAAACAGTTTGATCACATCATATACTTCAAATGTCTGTATCTACAACAGAATGTGTGTGTGTAGTCTTAGGTTTCTGAATAAATTCTGAATGATCTGATTAATAGCTTACAAAGACTTTGTGAAATGTTTATAGACCATTCAAATATATTTTCATAATGACATATCCCAATAGCATTGAAAAAACAACAACAACATTTGTCTTTGTGTGTGTGTGTGTGTGTGTGTGTGTGTGTGTGTGTGTGTGTGTGTGTGTGTGTGTGTGTGTGTGTGTGTGTGTGTGTGTGTGTGTGTGTGTGTGTGTGTGTGTGTGTGTGTGTGTGTGTAAACATGCATTATGGAGTTAAAATGGAAAAACTGGTTTGCTTTAGTGCAGAAAAATGGTGAAAATCAAGAAGTTTAAAGTGAAAGTGAGCCAATAAGTGGTCTTCTACTGCCCTCTGCTGGCCATTCTACTTATTAATGAAGTCTACTCACATATGCTTTTGCATTCATTAGACACTAAAAATCACTTATATAACAATAAAACACTAAAAAATCACTTATATAACAATTACTATTGTAGCACAATCATATTTTGTCAGAGTTTATCACTTCATTTTTACTGATACTTCACATAATTGCTAGCAATGTGGTAAATCATGGTAAATCACACTAAAAACATGGTAAATCATAATAAATAATACTAGAATGTGGTGTATCAAGGTAAATCATACTACAATCCTGGTACATCATTCTAGAACTGGTACATCATGCTAGAACATGGTAAATCATGGTAAACTATGCTAGAACAGGGTAAATCATGGTAAGCCATGATAAATCATAATAAACTATGGTAAATCATGTTAGAATGTGGTATATCATGGTAAATCATGCTAGAACATGGTAAATCATGGTAAACTATGCTAGAACAGGGTAAATCATGGTAAACTATGATAAATCATGGTAAACTATGATAAATCATGATAAACTATGGTAATCCATGCTTGAATCACAGTAAACAATGGTAAATCATACTAGAATGTAGTATATCATGGTAAATTATGCTAGAATATGGCAAATCATGCTAGAATCATAGTAAATAATACTAGAATATGCTAAATTGTTGTGGGAGGAGCCTATTTTACTAAAATGGCTATAACTCAAGAAGTAAATGAGATATCTTCACCAAACTCAGTACACATGTGTATGGGTTCAATTTGAGGTCACAGTAAACAATTCTATGGAGATCGGACCATAGGTGGCCCTGTAACTGTTAAAAAGCTTTAAAACCATATATATCACATGGTAAATTGCCTGTATTGGCTGTAAATGGTCTTTTCCATCTATTATGTCAGTGGTTACATGCTTATTAAATAAATCTTAATAACTTTTGATGCTTTTGTGCTTAAATGCCTTAACTGCTTGAACCCCGATAAATGCTGCTTGCAGCTTTAATTATTATTATTATTATTATTTTCCCCTAAAACGCATCGTGCAGACCAAACCGTAAGAGCTGGAACCTTGAAACTTGGCCAAATGGTAGTCCTCAATTTGGGGAGAACCTATCAAAGTATGACCCCGATTGGCCCATAGGTGGCGCTATAGCAACCAAAAGCGCGAAACTGCTCATAACTACTAGACCGTATGACGTAGACTCAAGTGTTTTATATCATTGGAAAGCTGGACGCCTGACGAACAAAACGTATATCTCCGATTTCATTTCCGCCATGATAGATTTTCCGCCATTTTGAATTTTGTCAAAAACATACTTTTGCGAACTAGTCCTAGGTTTTTCGCCCGATCGGAACCAAACCAGTGCAGAAATGTTCTCTAGAGTCTGTTTATCAAAAACTATCGAAAAAAAGTTGAAATTTCGACTCACGGACGGTAAGGGGCGCCAAAACGTACGTTGTGGGAGGGGCCTATTTTACTAAAATGGCTATAACTCCAGAAATAAATGAGGTATCTTCACCAAACTTGGTACACATGTGTAAGAGGTCAATCTGAGGTCACAGTAAAAAAACCGCGGCAATTGGCCACATGGTGGCGCTATAACATGAAAAAAACATAAAACAGGCTATAACCACCTGACCATTAGTCCGATTGACTTGAAAATTGGCATGCAGTGTCTTGGTCCAAGGTGCCATGTATGTGTATGAGGACATTGGCGTATCTCGAAAAACATGGCCGCCATCGGCCAATGAAGTTTGAGCACCTATTAGACAAGGTTAACGGAGGCCGATCGGAACGAAACTCGATGGGCATGTTCGACTCAAGGCCATAGAGGTCTGTAACAATTTTGAAAGAAATCGGCCACTAGTTGGCGCTAACGAGTTTTACAGCTCTGTAATCACGTGGTGTTACAAATATCCACACAATATGCATATCATTTGATAGATCTCCTCATCCTGAACAACTTTGCCTCAAGGACCATTGCTGTCAATCAAACCGTTCATTAAATATTCGCAAACATGTTAAAAACCTACTTTTGCGAACTAGTCCTAGGTTTTTCGCACGATTGGAACCAGACCAGTCTAGGACAATTCTCTGGACTCTCTAGATCAAAAACTATCAAAAAAAAGTTGAACTTTTGCATTTGGATGGCTGTAATAGGGTCATTTATAAAATGGGCGTAGCAAAATACACTAAAAAGCCTATAAATCCTAAATGAAAACTCAGAACCTCACAAAAATTGGTGAGCATATGTGACATAACATCATTAACAAGCATGCCAAATTTTATGGAGATCGGACTATAGGTGGCGCTATAACTGTTAAAAAGCTTTAAAACCATATATTTCCTATGGTACATTGCCTGTATTGGCTGTAAATGGTCTTTTCCATCTATTATGTCAGTGGTTACATGCTTGCTAAATAAAACCTGATAACTTTTGATGCTTTTGTGCTTAAAAACCCTTAAAGGCCTTAATAGCTTGAACCCCGATAAATGCTGCTTGCAGCTTTAATTATTAGGGGTTCAAGCATGAAATGCTGAAACCCTATTGTAATTGTAAGGATTTGTAAAACGCATCGTGCAGGACAAACCGTAAGGCCTAGAGACTTGAAACCTGGCCAGATGGTAGGCCTCAATTTGGGGACAACCTATCAGAGTATGACCCCGATTGGCCCATAGGTGGCGCTACAGCAACCAAAAGTTCAAAATCGCTCATAACTCTTAGACCGTTTGTCCCAGGATCAAGTGTCTTATATCGTTGGAATCCTTGGCTCGAGGCGGACAAAATGGCTATCTCCGATTTGGATGTAGGCAGGGAAAATTTTCTGCTATGTCGGATTTTGTCCAAAACCTACTTTTGCGAACTAGTCCCTGGTTTTTCGCCCGATCGGAACCAAACCAGTCTAGGACAATTCTCTGGACTCTCTAGATCAATAATTATCAAAAAAAAGTTGAACTTTGCCATTTGGGTGGCTGTAACAGGGTCATTTAGAAAAGGGGCGTGGCAAAATACACTCAAAAGCCTATAAATCCCAAAGGAAAACTCAGAACTTCACAAAAATTGATGAGCATATGTGACAGAACATGGTGAGGAAGCATGCAGAGTTTCATGGAGATCGGACCATAGGTGGCGCTATAACTGGCAAAAAGCCTTCATTCTTATTAGGGGTTCAAGCATGAAATGCTGAAACCCTATTGTAATTGTAAGGATTTGTAAAACGCATCGTGCAGGACAAACCGTAAGGCCTAGAGACTTGAAACCTGGCCAGATGGTAGGCCTCAATTTGGGGACAACCTATCAGAGTATGACCCCGATTGGCCCATAGGTGGCGCTACAGCAACCAAAAGTTCAAAATCGCTCATAACTCTTAGACCGTTTGTCCCAGGATCAAGTGTCTTATATCGTTGGAATCCTTGGCTCGAGGCGGACAAAATGGCTATCTCCGATTTGGATGTAGGCAGGGAAAATTTTCTGCTATGTCGGATTTTGTCCAAAACCTACTTTTGCGAACTAGTCCCTGGTTTTTCGCCCGATCGGAACCAAACCAGTCTAGGACAATTCTCTGGACTCTCTAGATCAATAATTATCAAAAAAAAGTTGAACTTTGCCATTTGGGTGGCTGTAACAGGGTCATTTAGAAAAGGGGCGTGGCAAAATACACTCAAAAGCCTATAAATCCCAAAGGAAAACTCAGAACTTCACAAAAATTGATGAGCATATGTGACAGAACATGGTGAGGAAGCATGCAGAGTTTCATGGAGATCGGACCATAGGTGGCGCTATAACTGGCAAAAAGCCTTCATTCTTATTAGGGGTTCAAGCATGAAATGCTGAAACCCTATTGTAATTGTAAGGATTTGTAAAACGCATCGTGCAGGACAAACCGTAAGGCCTAGAGACTTGAAACCTGGCCAGATGGTAGGCCTCAATTTGGGGACAACCTATCAGAGTATGACCCCGATTGGCCCATAGGTGGCGCTACAGCAACCAAAAGTTCAAAATCGCTCATAACTCTTAGACCGTTTGTCCCAGGATCAAGTGTCTTATATCGTTGGAATCCTTGGCTCGAGGCGGACAAAATGGCTATCTCCGATTTGGATGTAGGCAGGGAAAATTTTCTGCTATGTCGGATTTTGTCCAAAACCTACTTTTGCGAACTAGTCCCTGGTTTTTCGCCCGATCGGAACCAAACCAGTCTAGGACAATTCTCTGGACTCTCTAGATCAATAATTATCAAAAAAAAGTTGAACTTTGCCATTTGGGTGGCTGTAACAGGGTCATTTAGAAAAGGGGCGTGGCAAAATACACTCAAAAGCCTATAAATCCCAAAGGAAAACTCAGAACTTCACAAAAATTGATGAGCATATGTGACAGAACATGGTGAGGAAGCATGCAGAGTTTCATGGAGATCGGACCATAGGTGGCGCTATAACTGGCAAAAAGCCTTCATTCTTATTAGGGGTTCAAGCATGAAATGCTGAAACCCTATTGTAATTGTAAGGATTTGTAAAACGCATCGTGCAGGACAAACCGTAAGGCCTAGAGACTTGAAACCTGGCCAGATGGTAGGCCTCAATTTGGGGACAACCTATCAGAGTATGACCCCGATTGGCCCATAGGTGGCGCTACAGCAACCAAAAGTTCAAAATCGCTCATAACTCTTAGACCGTTTGTCCCAGGATCAAGTGTCTTATATCGTTGGAATCCTTGGCTCGAGGCGGACAAAATGGCTATCTCCGATTTGGATGTAGGCAGGGAAAATTTTCTGCTATGTCGGATTTTGTCCAAAACCTACTTTTGCGAACTAGTCCCTGGTTTTTCGCCCGATCGGAACCAAACCAGTCTAGGACAATTCTCTGGACTCTCTAGATCAATAATTATCAAAAAAAAGTTGAACTTTGCCATTTGGGTGGCTGTAACAGGGTCATTTAGAAAAGGGGCGTGGCAAAATACACTCAAAAGCCTATAAATCCCAAAGGAAAACTCAGAACTTCACAAAAATTGATGAGCATATGTGACAGAACATGGTGAGGAAGCATGCAGAGTTTCATGGAGATCGGACCATAGGTGGCGCTATAACTGGCAAAAAGCCTTCATTCTTATTAGGGGTTCAAGCATGAAATGCTGAAACCCTATTGTAATTGTAAGGATTTGTAAAACGCATCGTGCAGGACAAACCGTAAGGCCTAGAGACTTGAAACCTGGCCAGATGGTAGGCCTCAATTTGGGGACAACCTATCAGAGTATGACCCCGATTGGCCCATAGGTGGCGCTACAGCAACCAAAAGTTCAAAATCGCTCATAACTCTTAGACCGTTTGTCCCAGGATCAACTGTCTTATATCGTTGGAATCCTTGGCTCGAGGCGGACAAAATGGCTATCTCCGATTTGGATGTAGGCAGGGAAAATTTTCTGCTATGTCGGATTTTGTCCAAAACCTACTTTTGCGAACTAGTCCCTGGTTTTTCGCCCGATCGGAACCAAACCAGTCTAGGACAATTCTCTGGACTCTCTAGATCAATAATTATCAAAAAAAAGTTGAACTTTGCCATTTGGGTGGCTGTAACAGGGTCATTTAGAAAAGGGGCGTGGCAAAATACACTCAAAAGCCTATAAATCCCAAAGGAAAACTCAGAACTTCACAAAAATTGATGAGCATATGTGACAGAACATGGTGAGGAAGCATGCAGAGTTTCATGGAGATCGGACCATAGGTGGCGCTATAACTGGCAAAAAGCCTTCATTCTTATTAGGGGTTCAAGCATGAAATGCTGAAACCCTATTGTAATTGTAAGGATTTGTAAAACGCATCGTGCAGGACAAACCGTAAGGCCTAGAGACTTGAAACCTGGCCAGATGGTAGGCCTCAATTTGGGGACAACCTATCAGAGTATGACCCCGATTGGCCCATAGGTGGCGCTACAGCAACCAAAAGTTCAAAATCGCTCATAACTCTTAGACCGTTTGTCCCAGGATCAACTGTCTTATATCGTTGGAATCCTTGGCTCGAGGCGGACAAAATGGCTATCTCCGATTTGGATGTAGGCAGGGAAAATTTTCTGCTATGTCGGATTTTGTCCAAAACCTACTTTTGCGAACTAGTCCCTGGTTTTTCGCCCGATCGGAACCAAACCAGTCTAGGACAATTCTCTGGACTCTCTAGATCAATAATTATCAAAAAAAAGTTGAACTTTGCCATTTGGGTGGCTGTAACAGGGTCATTTAGAAAAGGGGCGTGGCAAAATACACTCAAAAGCCTATAAATCCCAAAGGAAAACTCAGAACTTCACAAAAATTGATGAGCATATGTGACAGAACATGGTGAGGAAGCATGCAGAGTTTCATGGAGATCGGACCATAGGTGGCGCTATAACTGGCAAAAAGCCTTCATTCTTATTAGGGGTTCAAGCATGAAATGCTGAAACCCTATTGTAATTGTAAGGATTTGTAAAACGCATCGTGCAGGACAAACCGTAAGGCCTAGAGACTTGAAACCTGGCCAGATGGTAGGCCTCAATTTGGGGACAACCTATCAGAGTATGACCCCGATTGGCCCATAGGTGGCGCTACAGCAACCAAAAGTTCAAAATCGCTCATAACTCTTAGACCGTTTGTCCCAGGATCAAGTGTCTTATATCGTTGGAATCCTTGGCTCGAGGCGGACAAAATGGCTATCTCCGATTTGGATGTAGGCAGGGAAAATTTTCTGCTATGTCGGATTTTGTCCAAAACCTACTTTTGCGAACTAGTCCCTGGTTTTTCGCCCGATCGGAACCAAACCAGTCTAGGACAATTCTCTGGACTCTCTAGATCAATAATTATCAAAAAAAAGTTGAACTTTGCCATTTGGGTGGCTGTAACAGGGTCATTTAGAAAAGGGGCGTGGCAAAATACACTCAAAAGCCTATAAATCCCAAAGGAAAACTCAGAACTTCACAAAAATTGATGAGCATATGTGACAGAACATGGTGAGGAAGCATGCAGAGTTTCATGGAGATCGGACCATAGGTGGCGCTATAACTGGCAAAAAGCCTTCATTCTTATTAGGGGTTCAAGCATGAAATGCTGAAACCCTATTGTAATTGTAAGGATTTGTAAAACGCATCGTGCAGGACAAACCGTAAGGCCTAGAGACTTGAAACCTGGCCAGATGGTAGGCCTCAATTTGGGGACAACCTATCAGAGTATGACCCCGATTGGCCCATAGGTGGCGCTACAGCAACCAAAAGTTCAAAATCGCTCATAACTCTTAGACCGTTTGTCCCAGGATCAAGTGTCTTATATCGTTGGAATCCTTGGCTCGAGGCGGACAAAATGGCTATCTCCGATTTGGATGTAGGCAGGGAAAATTTTCTGCTATGTCGGATTTTGTCCAAAACCTACTTTTGCGAACTAGTCCCTGGTTTTTCGCCCGATCGGAACCAAACCAGTCTAGGACAATTCTCTGGACTCTCTAGATCAATAATTATCAAAAAAAAGTTGAACTTTGCCATTTGGGTGGCTGTAACAGGGTCATTTAGAAAAGGGGCGTGGCAAAATACACTCAAAAGCCTATAAATCCCAAAGGAAAACTCAGAACTTCACAAAAATTGATGAGCATATGTGACAGAACATGGTGAGGAAGCATGCAGAGTTTCATGGAGATCGGACCATAGGTGGCGCTATAACTGGCAAAAAGCCTTCATTCTTATTAGGGGTTCAAGCATGAAATGCTGAAACCCTATTGTAATTGTAAGGATTTGTAAAACGCATCGTGCAGGACAAACCGTAAGGCCTAGAGACTTGAAACCTGGCCAGATGGTAGGCCTCAATTTGGGGACAACCTATCAGAGTATGACCCCGATTGGCCCATAGGTGGCGCTACAGCAACCAAAAGTTCAAAATCGCTCATAACTCTTAGACCGTTTGTCCCAGGATCAACTGTCTTATATCGTTGGAATCCTTGGCTCGAGGCGGACAAAATGGCTATCTCCGATTTGGATGTAGGCAGGGAAAATTTTCTGCTATGTCGGATTTTGTCCAAAACCTACTTTTGCGAACTAGTCCCTGGTTTTTCGCCCGATCGGAACCAAACCAGTCTAGGACAATTCTCTGGACTCTCTAGATCAATAATTATCAAAAAAAAGTTGAACTTTGCCATTTGGGTGGCTGTAACAGGGTCATTTAGAAAAGGGGCGTGGCAAAATACACTCAAAAGCCTATAAATCCCAAAGGAAAACTCAGAACTTCACAAAAATTGATGAGCATATGTGACAGAACATGGTGAGGAAGCATGCAGAGTTTCATGGAGATCGGACCATAGGTGGCGCTATAACTGGCAAAAAGCCTTCATTCTTATTAGGGGTTCAAGCATGAAATGCTGAAACCCTATTGTAATTGTAAGGATTTGTAAAACGCATCGTGCAGGACAAACCGTAAGGCCTAGAGACTTGAAACCTGGCCAGATGGTAGGCCTCAATTTGGGGACAACCTATCAGAGTATGACCCCGATTGGCCCATAGGTGGCGCTACAGCAACCAAAAGTTCAAAATCGCTCATAACTCTTAGACCGTTTGTCCCAGGATCAAGTGTCTTATATCGTTGGAATCCTTGGCTCGAGGCGGACAAAATGGCTATCTCCGATTTGGATGTAGGCAGGGAAAATTTTCTGCTATGTCGGATTTTGTCCAAAACCTACTTTTGCGAACTAGTCCCTGGTTTTTCGCCCGATCGGAACCAAACCAGTCTAGGACAATTCTCTGGACTCTCTAGATCAATAATTATCAAAAAAAAGTTGAACTTTGCCATTTGGGTGGCTGTAACAGGGTCATTTAGAAAAGGGGCGTGGCAAAATACACTCAAAAGCCTATAAATCCCAAAGGAAAACTCAGAACTTCACAAAAATTGATGAGCATATGTGACAGAACATGGTGAGGAAGCATGCAGAGTTTCATGGAGATCGGACCATAGGTGGCGCTATAACTGGCAAAAAGCCTTCATTCTTATTAGGGGTTCAAGCATGAAATGCTGAAACCCTATTGTAATTGTAAGGATTTGTAAAACGCATCGTGCAGGACAAACCGTAAGGCCTAGAGACTTGAAACCTGGCCAGATGGTAGGCCTCAATTTGGGGACAACCTATCAGAGTATGACCCCGATTGGCCCATAGGTGGCGCTACAGCAACCAAAAGTTCAAAATCGCTCATAACTCTTAGACCGTTTGTCCCAGGATCAAGTGTCTTATATCGTTGGAATCCTTGGCTCGAGGCGGACAAAATGGCTATCTCCGATTTGGATGTAGGCAGGGAAAATTTTCTGCTATGTCGGATTTTGTCCAAAACCTACTTTTGCGAACTAGTCCCTGGTTTTTCGCCCGATCGGAACCAAACCAGTCTAGGACAATTCTCTGGACTCTCTAGATCAATAATTATCAAAAAAAAGTTGAACTTTGCCATTTGGGTGGCTGTAACAGGGTCATTTAGAAAAGGGGCGTGGCAAAATACACTCAAAAGCCTATAAATCCCAAAGGAAAACTCAGAACTTCACAAAAATTGATGAGCATATGTGACAGAACATGGTGAGGAAGCATGCAGAGTTTCATGGAGATCGGACCATAGGTGGCGCTATAACTGGCAAAAAGCCTTCATTCTTATTAGGGGTTCAAGCATGAAATGCTGAAACCCTATTGTAATTGTAAGGATTTGTAAAACGCATCGTGCAGGACAAACCGTAAGGCCTAGAGACTTGAAACCTGGCCAGATGGTAGGCCTCAATTTGGGGACAACCTATCAGAGTATGACCCCGATTGGCCCATAGGTGGCGCTACAGCAACCAAAAGTTCAAAATCGCTCATAACTCTTAGACCGTTTGTCCCAGGATCAAGTGTCTTATATCGTTGGAATCCTTGGCTCGAGGCGGACAAAATGGCTATCTCCGATTTGGATGTAGGCAGGGAAAATTTTCTGCTATGTCGGATTTTGTCCAAAACCTACTTTTGCGAACTAGTCCCTGGTTTTTCGCCCGATCGGAACCAAACCAGTCTAGGACAATTCTCTGGACTCTCTAGATCAATAATTATCAAAAAAAAGTTGAACTTTGCCATTTGGGTGGCTGTAACAGGGTCATTTAGAAAAGGGGCGTGGCAAAATACACTCAAAAGCCTATAAATCCCAAAGGAAAACTCAGAACTTCACAAAAATTGATGAGCATATGTGACAGAACATGGTGAGGAAGCATGCAGAGTTTCATGGAGATCGGACCATAGGTGGCGCTATAACTGGCAAAAAGCCTTCATTCTTATTAGGGGTTCAAGCATGAAATGCTGAAACCCTATTGTAATTGTAAGGATTTGTAAAACGCATCGTGCAGGACAAACCGTAAGGCCTAGAGACTTGAAACCTGGCCAGATGGTAGGCCTCAATTTGGGGACAACCTATCAGAGTATGACCCCGATTGGCCCATAGGTGGCGCTACAGCAACCAAAAGTTCAAAATCGCTCATAACTCTTAGACCGTTTGTCCCAGGATCAAGTGTCTTATATCGTTGGAATCCTTGGCTCGAGGCGGACAAAATGGCTATCTCCGATTTGGATGTAGGCAGGGAAAATTTTCTGCTATGTCGGATTTTGTCCAAAACCTACTTTTGCGAACTAGTCCCTGGTTTTTCGCCCGATCGGAACCAAACCAGTCTAGGACAATTCTCTGGACTCTCTAGATCAATAATTATCAAAAAAAAGTTGAACTTTGCCATTTGGGTGGCTGTAACAGGGTCATTTAGAAAAGGGGCGTGGCAAAATACACTCAAAAGCCTATAAATCCCAAAGGAAAACTCAGAACTTCACAAAAATTGATGAGCATATGTGACAGAACATGGTGAGGAAGCATGCAGAGTTTCATGGAGATCGGACCATAGGTGGCGCTATAACTGGCAAAAAGCCTTCATTCTTATTAGGGGTTCAAGCATGAAATGCTGAAACCCTATTGTAATTGTAAGGATTTGTAAAACGCATCGTGCAGGACAAACCGTAAGGCCTAGAGACTTGAAACCTGGCCAGATGGTAGGCCTCAATTTGGGGACAACCTATCAGAGTATGACCCCGATTGGCCCATAGGTGGCGCTACAGCAACCAAAAGTTCAAAATCGCTCATAACTCTTAGACCGTTTGTCCCAGGATCAAGTGTCTTATATCGTTGGAATCCTTGGCTCGAGGCGGACAAAATGGCTATCTCCGATTTGGATGTAGGCAGGGAAAATTTTCTGCTATGTCGGATTTTGTCCAAAACCTACTTTTGCGAACTAGTCCCTGGTTTTTCGCCCGATCGGAACCAAACCAGTCTAGGACAATTCTCTGGACTCTCTAGATCAATAATTATCAAAAAAAAGTTGAACTTTGCCATTTGGGTGGCTGTAACAGGGTCATTTAGAAAAGGGGCGTGGCAAAATACACTCAAAAGCCTATAAATCCCAAAGGAAAACTCAGAACTTCACAAAAATTGATGAGCATATGTGACAGAACATGGTGAGGAAGCATGCAGAGTTTCATGGAGATCGGACCATAGGTGGCGCTATAACTGGCAAAAAGCCTTCATTCTTATTAGGGGTTCAAGCATGAAATGCTGAAACCCTATTGTAATTGTAAGGATTTGTAAAACGCATCGTGCAGGACAAACCGTAAGGCCTAGAGACTTGAAACCTGGCCAGATGGTAGGCCTCAATTTGGGGACAACCTATCAGAGTATGACCCCGATTGGCCCATAGGTGGCGCTACAGCAACCAAAAGTTCAAAATCGCTCATAACTCTTAGACCGTTTGTCCCAGGATCAAGTGTCTTATATCGTTGGAATCCTTGGCTCGAGGCGGACAAAATGGCTATCTCCGATTTGGATGTAGGCAGGGAAAATTTTCTGCTATGTCGGATTTTGTCCAAAACCTACTTTTGCGAACTAGTCCCTGGTTTTTCGCCCGATCGGAACCAAACCAGTCTAGGACAATTCTCTGGACTCTCTAGATCAATAATTATCAAAAAAAAGTTGAACTTTGCCATTTGGGTGGCTGTAACAGGGTCATTTAGAAAAGGGGCGTGGCAAAATACACTCAAAAGCCTATAAATCCCAAAGGAAAACTCAGAACTTCACAAAAATTGATGAGCATATGTGACAGAACATGGTGAGGAAGCATGCAGAGTTTCATGGAGATCGGACCATAGGTGGCGCTATAACTGGCAAAAAGCCTTCATTCTTATTAGGGGTTCAAGCATGAAATGCTGAAACCCTATTGTAATTGTAAGGATTTGTAAAACGCATCGTGCAGGACAAACCGTAAGGCCTAGAGACTTGAAACCTGGCCAGATGGTAGGCCTCAATTTGGGGACAACCTATCAGAGTATGACCCCGATTGGCCCATAGGTGGCGCTACAGCAACCAAAAGTTCAAAATCGCTCATAACTCTTAGACCGTTTGTCCCAGGATCAAGTGTCTTATATCGTTGGAATCCTTGGCTCGAGGCGGACAAAATGGCTATCTCCGATTTGGATGTAGGCAGGGAAAATTTTCTGCTATGTCGGATTTTGTCCAAAACCTACTTTTGCGAACTAGTCCCTGGTTTTTCGCCCGATCGGAACCAAACCAGTCTAGGACAATTCTCTGGACTCTCTAGATCAATAATTATCAAAAAAAAGTTGAACTTTGCCATTTGGGTGGCTGTAACAGGGTCATTTAGAAAAGGGGCGTGGCAAAATACACTCAAAAGCCTATAAATCCCAAAGGAAAACTCAGAACTTCACAAAAATTGATGAGCATATGTGACAGAACATGGTGAGGAAGCATGCAGAGTTTCATGGAGATCGGACCATAGGTGGCGCTATAACTGGCAAAAAGCCTTCATTCTTATTAGGGGTTCAAGCATGAAATGCTGAAACCCTATTGTAATTGTAAGGATTTGTAAAACGCATCGTGCAGGACAAACCGTAAGGCCTAGAGACTTGAAACCTGGCCAGATGGTAGGCCTCAATTTGGGGACAACCTATCAGAGTATGACCCCGATTGGCCCATAGGTGGCGCTACAGCAACCAAAAGTTCAAAATCGCTCATAACTCTTAGACCGTTTGTCCCAGGATCAAGTGTCTTATATCGTTGGAATCCTTGGCTCGAGGCGGACAAAATGGCTATCTCCGATTTGGATGTAGGCAGGGAAAATTTTCTGCTATGTCGGATTTTGTCCAAAACCTACTTTTGCGAACTAGTCCCTGGTTTTTCGCCCGATCGGAACCAAACCAGTCTAGGACAATTCTCTGGACTCTCTAGATCAATAATTATCAAAAAAAAGTTGAACTTTGCCATTTGGGTGGCTGTAACAGGGTCATTTAGAAAAGGGGCGTGGCAAAATACACTCAAAAGCCTATAAATCCCAAAGGAAAACTCAGAACTTCACAAAAATTGATGAGCATATGTGACAGAACATGGTGAGGAAGCATGCAGAGTTTCATGGAGATCGGACCATAGGTGGCGCTATAACTGGCAAAAAGCCTTCATTCTTATTAGGGGTTCAAGCATGAAATGCTGAAACCCTATTGTAATTGTAAGGATTTGTAAAACGCATCGTGCAGGACAAACCGTAAGGCCTAGAGACTTGAAACCTGGCCAGATGGTAGGCCTCAATTTGGGGACAACCTATCAGAGTATGACCCCGATTGGCCCATAGGTGGCGCTACAGCAACCAAAAGTTCAAAATCGCTCATAACTCTTAGACCGTTTGTCCCAGGATCAAGTGTCTTATATCGTTGGAATCCTTGGCTCGAGGCGGACAAAATGGCTATCTCCGATTTGGATGTAGGCAGGGAAAATTTTCTGCTATGTCGGATTTTGTCCAAAACCTACTTTTGCGAACTAGTCCCTGGTTTTTCGCCCGATCGGAACCAAACCAGTCTAGGACAATTCTCTGGACTCTCTAGATCAATAATTATCAAAAAAAAGTTGAACTTTGCCATTTGGGTGGCTGTAACAGGGTCATTTAGAAAAGGGGCGTGGCAAAATACACTCAAAAGCCTATAAATCCCAAAGGAAAACTCAGAACTTCACAAAAATTGATGAGCATATGTGACAGAACATGGTGAGGAAGCATGCAGAGTTTCATGGAGATCGGACCATAGGTGGCGCTATAACTGGCAAAAAGCCTTCATTCTTATTAGGGGTTCAAGCATGAAATGCTGAAACCCTATTGTAATTGTAAGGATTTGTAAAACGCATCGTGCAGGACAAACCGTAAGGCCTAGAGACTTGAAACCTGGCCAGATGGTAGGCCTCAATTTGGGGACAACCTATCAGAGTATGACCCCGATTGGCCCATAGGTGGCGCTACAGCAACCAAAAGTTCAAAATCGCTCATAACTCTTAGACCGTTTGTCCCAGGATCAAGTGTCTTATATCGTTGGAATCCTTGGCTCGAGGCGGACAAAATGGCTATCTCCGATTTGGATGTAGGCAGGGAAAATTTTCTGCTATGTCGGATTTTGTCCAAAACCTACTTTTGCGAACTAGTCCCTGGTTTTTCGCCCGATCGGAACCAAACCAGTCTAGGACAATTCTCTGGACTCTCTAGATCAATAATTATCAAAAAAAAGTTGAACTTTGCCATTTGGGTGGCTGTAACAGGGTCATTTAGAAAAGGGGCGTGGCAAAATACACTCAAAAGCCTATAAATCCCAAAGGAAAACTCAGAACTTCACAAAAATTGATGAGCATATGTGACAGAACATGGTGAGGAAGCATGCAGAGTTTCATGGAGATCGGACCATAGGTGGCGCTATAACTGGCAAAAAGCCTTCATTCTTATTAGGGGTTCAAGCATGAAATGCTGAAACCCTATTGTAATTGTAAGGATTTGTAAAACGCATCGTGCAGGACAAACCGTAAGGCCTAGAGACTTGAAACCTGGCCAGATGGTAGGCCTCAATTTGGGGACAACCTATCAGAGTATGACCCCGATTGGCCCATAGGTGGCGCTACAGCAACCAAAAGTTCAAAATCGCTCATAACTCTTAGACCGTTTGTCCCAGGATCAAGTGTCTTATATCGTTGGAATCCTTGGCTCGAGGCGGACAAAATGGCTATCTCCGATTTGGATGTAGGCAGGGAAAATTTTCTGCTATGTCGGATTTTGTCCAAAACCTACTTTTGCGAACTAGTCCCTGGTTTTTCGCCCGATCGGAACCAAACCAGTCTAGGACAATTCTCTGGACTCTCTAGATCAATAATTATCAAAAAAAAGTTGAACTTTGCCATTTGGGTGGCTGTAACAGGGTCATTTAGAAAAGGGGCGTGGCAAAATACACTCAAAAGCCTATAAATCCCAAAGGAAAACTCAGAACTTCACAAAAATTGATGAGCATATGTGACAGAACATGGTGAGGAAGCATGCAGAGTTTCATGGAGATCGGACCATAGGTGGCGCTATAACTGGCAAAAAGCCTTCATTCTTATTAGGGGTTCAAGCATGAAATGCTGAAACCCTATTGTAATTGTAAGGATTTGTAAAACGCATCGTGCAGGACAAACCGTAAGGCCTAGAGACTTGAAACCTGGCCAGATGGTAGGCCTCAATTTGGGGACAACCTATCAGAGTATGACCCCGATTGGCCCATAGGTGGCGCTACAGCAACCAAAAGTTCAAAATCGCTCATAACTCTTAGACCGTTTGTCCCAGGATCAAGTGTCTTATATCGTTGGAATCCTTGGCTCGAGGCGGACAAAATGGCTATCTCCGATTTGGATGTAGGCAGGGAAAATTTTCTGCTATGTCGGATTTTGTCCAAAACCTACTTTTGCGAACTAGTCCCTGGTTTTTCGCCCGATCGGAACCAAACCAGTCTAGGACAATTCTCTGGACTCTCTAGATCAATAATTATCAAAAAAAAGTTGAACTTTGCCATTTGGGTGGCTGTAACAGGGTCATTTAGAAAAGGGGCGTGGCAAAATACACTCAAAAGCCTATAAATCCCAAAGGAAAACTCAGAACTTCACAAAAATTGATGAGCATATGTGACAGAACATGGTGAGGAAGCATGCAGAGTTTCATGGAGATCGGACCATAGGTGGCGCTATAACTGGCAAAAAGCCTTCATTCTTATTAGGGGTTCAAGCATGAAATGCTGAAACCCTATTGTAATTGTAAGGATTTGTAAAACGCATCGTGCAGGACAAACCGTAAGGCCTAGAGACTTGAAACCTGGCCAGATGGTAGGCCTCAATTTGGGGACAACCTATCAGAGTATGACCCCGATTGGCCCATAGGTGGCGCTACAGCAACCAAAAGTTCAAAATCGCTCATAACTCTTAGACCGTTTGTCCCAGGATCAAGTGTCTTATATCGTTGGAATCCTTGGCTCGAGGCGGACAAAATGGCTATCTCCGATTTGGATGTAGGCAGGGAAAATTTTCTGCTATGTCGGATTTTGTCCAAAACCTACTTTTGCGAACTAGTCCCTGGTTTTTCGCCCGATCGGAACCAAACCAGTCTAGGACAATTCTCTGGACTCTCTAGATCAATAATTATCAAAAAAAAGTTGAACTTTGCCATTTGGGTGGCTGTAACAGGGTCATTTAGAAAAGGGGCGTGGCAAAATACACTCAAAAGCCTATAAATCCCAAAGGAAAACTCAGAACTTCACAAAAATTGATGAGCATATGTGACAGAACATGGTGAGGAAGCATGCAGAGTTTCATGGAGATCGGACCATAGGTGGCGCTATAACTGGCAAAAAGCCTTCATTCTTATTAGGGGTTCAAGCATGAAATGCTGAAACCCTATTGTAATTGTAAGGATTTGTAAAACGCATCGTGCAGGACAAACCGTAAGGCCTAGAGACTTGAAACCTGGCCAGATGGTAGGCCTCAATTTGGGGACAACCTATCAGAGTATGACCCCGATTGGCCCATAGGTGGCGCTACAGCAACCAAAAGTTCAAAATCGCTCATAACTCTTAGACCGTTTGTCCCAGGATCAAGTGTCTTATATCGTTGGAATCCTTGGCTCGAGGCGGACAAAATGGCTATCTCCGATTTGGATGTAGGCAGGGAAAATTTTCTGCTATGTCGGATTTTGTCCAAAACCTACTTTTGCGAACTAGTCCCTGGTTTTTCGCCCGATCGGAACCAAACCAGTCTAGGACAATTCTCTGGACTCTCTAGATCAATAATTATCAAAAAAAAGTTGAACTTTGCCATTTGGGTGGCTGTAACAGGGTCATTTAGAAAAGGGGCGTGGCAAAATACACTCAAAAGCCTATAAATCCCAAAGGAAAACTCAGAACTTCACAAAAATTGATGAGCATATGTGACAGAACATGGTGAGGAAGCATGCAGAGTTTCATGGAGATCGGACCATAGGTGGCGCTATAACTGGCAAAAAGCCTTCATTCTTATTAGGGGTTCAAGCATGAAATGCTGAAACCCTATTGTAATTGTAAGGATTTGTAAAACGCATCGTGCAGGACAAACCGTAAGGCCTAGAGACTTGAAACCTGGCCAGATGGTAGGCCTCAATTTGGGGACAACCTATCAGAGTATGACCCCGATTGGCCCATAGGTGGCGCTACAGCAACCAAAAGTTCAAAATCGCTCATAACTCTTAGACCGTTTGTCCCAGGATCAAGTGTCTTATATCGTTGGAATCCTTGGCTCGAGGCGGACAAAATGGCTATCTCCGATTTGGATGTAGGCAGGGAAAATTTTCTGCTATGTCGGATTTTGTCCAAAACCTACTTTTGCGAACTAGTCCCTGGTTTTTCGCCCGATCGGAACCAAACCAGTCTAGGACAATTCTCTGGACTCTCTAGATCAATAATTATCAAAAAAAAGTTGAACTTTGCCATTTGGGTGGCTGTAACAGGGTCATTTAGAAAAGGGGCGTGGCAAAATACACTCAAAAGCCTATAAATCCCAAAGGAAAACTCAGAACTTCACAAAAATTGATGAGCATATGTGACAGAACATGGTGAGGAAGCATGCAGAGTTTCATGGAGATCGGACCATAGGTGGCGCTATAACTGGCAAAAAGCCTTCATTCTTATTAGGGGTTCAAGCATGAAATGCTGAAACCCTATTGTAATTGTAAGGATTTGTAAAACGCATCGTGCAGGACAAACCGTAAGGCCTAGAGACTTGAAACCTGGCCAGATGGTAGGCCTCAATTTGGGGACAACCTATCAGAGTATGACCCCGATTGGCCCATAGGTGGCGCTACAGCAACCAAAAGTTCAAAATCGCTCATAACTCTTAGACCGTTTGTCCCAGGATCAAGTGTCTTATATCGTTGGAATCCTTGGCTCGAGGCGGACAAAATGGCTATCTCCGATTTGGATGTAGGCAGGGAAAATTTTCTGCTATGTCGGATTTTGTCCAAAACCTACTTTTGCGAACTAGTCCCTGGTTTTTCGCCCGATCGGAACCAAACCAGTCTAGGACAATTCTCTGGACTCTCTAGATCAATAATTATCAAAAAAAAGTTGAACTTTGCCATTTGGGTGGCTGTAACAGGGTCATTTAGAAAAGGGGCGTGGCAAAATACACTCAAAAGCCTATAAATCCCAAAGGAAAACTCAGAACTTCACAAAAATTGATGAGCATATGTGACAGAACATGGTGAGGAAGCATGCAGAGTTTCATGGAGATCGGACCATAGGTGGCGCTATAACTGGCAAAAAGCCTTCATTCTTATTAGGGGTTCAAGCATGAAATGCTGAAACCCTATTGTAATTGTAAGGATTTGTAAAACGCATCGTGCAGGACAAACCGTAAGGCCTAGAGACTTGAAACCTGGCCAGATGGTAGGCCTCAATTTGGGGACAACCTATCAGAGTATGACCCCGATTGGCCCATAGGTGGCGCTACAGCAACCAAAAGTTCAAAATCGCTCATAACTCTTAGACCGTTTGTCCCAGGATCAAGTGTCTTATATCGTTGGAATCCTTGGCTCGAGGCGGACAAAATGGCTATCTCCGATTTGGATGTAGGCAGGGAAAATTTTCTGCTATGTCGGATTTTGTCCAAAACCTACTTTTGCGAACTAGTCCCTGGTTTTTCGCCCGATCGGAACCAAACCAGTCTAGGACAATTCTCTGGACTCTCTAGATCAATAATTATCAAAAAAAAGTTGAACTTTGCCATTTGGGTGGCTGTAACAGGGTCATTTAGAAAAGGGGCGTGGCAAAATACACTCAAAAGCCTATAAATCCCAAAGGAAAACTCAGAACTTCACAAAAATTGATGAGCATATGTGACAGAACATGGTGAGGAAGCATGCAGAGTTTCATGGAGATCGGACCATAGGTGGCGCTATAACTGGCAAAAAGCCTTCATTCTTATTAGGGGTTCAAGCATGAAATGCTGAAACCCTATTGTAATTGTAAGGATTTGTAAAACGCATCGTGCAGGACAAACCGTAAGGCCTAGAGACTTGAAACCTGGCCAGATGGTAGGCCTCAATTTGGGGACAACCTATCAGAGTATGACCCCGATTGGCCCATAGGTGGCGCTACAGCAACCAAAAGTTCAAAATCGCTCATAACTCTTAGACCGTTTGTCCCAGGATCAAGTGTCTTATATCGTTGGAATCCTTGGCTCGAGGCGGACAAAATGGCTATCTCCGATTTGGATGTAGGCAGGGAAAATTTTCTGCTATGTCGGATTTTGTCCAAAACCTACTTTTGCGAACTAGTCCCTGGTTTTTCGCCCGATCGGAACCAAACCAGTCTAGGACAATTCTCTGGACTCTCTAGATCAATAATTATCAAAAAAAAGTTGAACTTTGCCATTTGGGTGGCTGTAACAGGGTCATTTAGAAAAGGGGCGTGGCAAAATACACTCAAAAGCCTATAAATCCCAAAGGAAAACTCAGAACTTCACAAAAATTGATGAGCATATGTGACAGAACATGGTGAGGAAGCATGCAGAGTTTCATGGAGATCGGACCATAGGTGGCGCTATAACTGGCAAAAAGCCTTCATTCTTATTAGGGGTTCAAGCATGAAATGCTGAAACCCTATTGTAATTGTAAGGATTTGTAAAACGCATCGTGCAGGACAAACCGTAAGGCCTAGAGACTTGAAACCTGGCCAGATGGTAGGCCTCAATTTGGGGACAACCTATCAGAGTATGACCCCGATTGGCCCATAGGTGGCGCTACAGCAACCAAAAGTTCAAAATCGCTCATAACTCTTAGACCGTTTGTCCCAGGATCAAGTGTCTTATATCGTTGGAATCCTTGGCTCGAGGCGGACAAAATGGCTATCTCCGATTTGGATGTAGGCAGGGAAAATTTTCTGCTATGTCGGATTTTGTCCAAAACCTACTTTTGCGAACTAGTCCCTGGTTTTTCGCCCGATCGGAACCAAACCAGTCTAGGACAATTCTCTGGACTCTCTAGATCAATAATTATCAAAAAAAAGTTGAACTTTGCCATTTGGGTGGCTGTAACAGGGTCATTTAGAAAAGGGGCGTGGCAAAATACACTCAAAAGCCTATAAATCCCAAAGGAAAACTCAGAACTTCACAAAAATTGATGAGCATATGTGACAGAACATGGTGAGGAAGCATGCAGAGTTTCATGGAGATCGGACCATAGGTGGCGCTATAACTGGCAAAAAGCCTTCATTCTTATTAGGGGTTCAAGCATGAAATGCTGAAACCCTATTGTAATTGTAAGGATTTGTAAAACGCATCGTGCAGGACAAACCGTAAGGCCTAGAGACTTGAAACCTGGCCAGATGGTAGGCCTCAATTTGGGGACAACCTATCAGAGTATGACCCCGATTGGCCCATAGGTGGCGCTACAGCAACCAAAAGTTCAAAATCGCTCATAACTCTTAGACCGTTTGTCCCAGGATCAAGTGTCTTATATCGTTGGAATCCTTGGCTCGAGGCGGACAAAATGGCTATCTCCGATTTGGATGTAGGCAGGGAAAATTTTCTGCTATGTCGGATTTTGTCCAAAACCTACTTTTGCGAACTAGTCCCTGGTTTTTCGCCCGATCGGAACCAAACCAGTCTAGGACAATTCTCTGGACTCTCTAGATCAATAATTATCAAAAAAAAGTTGAACTTTGCCATTTGGGTGGCTGTAACAGGGTCATTTAGAAAAGGGGCGTGGCAAAATACACTCAAAAGCCTATAAATCCCAAAGGAAAACTCAGAACTTCACAAAAATTGATGAGCATATGTGACAGAACATGGTGAGGAAGCATGCAGAGTTTCATGGAGATCGGACCATAGGTGGCGCTATAACTGGCAAAAAGCCTTCATTCTTATTAGGGGTTCAAGCATGAAATGCTGAAACCCTATTGTAATTGTAAGGATTTGTAAAACGCATCGTGCAGGACAAACCGTAAGGCCTAGAGACTTGAAACCTGGCCAGATGGTAGGCCTCAATTTGGGGACAACCTATCAGAGTATGACCCCGATTGGCCCATAGGTGGCGCTACAGCAACCAAAAGTTCAAAATCGCTCATAACTCTTAGACCGTTTGTCCCAGGATCAACTGTCTTATATCGTTGGAATCCTTGGCTCGAGGCGGACAAAATGGCTATCTCCGATTTGGATGTAGGCAGGGAAAATTTTCTGCTATGTCGGATTTTGTCCAAAACCTACTTTTGCGAACTAGTCCCTGGTTTTTCGCCCGATCGGAACCAAACCAGTCTAGGACAATTCTCTGGACTCTCTAGATCAATAATTATCAAAAAAAAGTTGAACTTTGCCATTTGGGTGGCTGTAACAGGGTCATTTAGAAAAGGGGCGTGGCAAAATACACTCAAAAGCCTATAAATCCCAAAGGAAAACTCAGAACTTCACAAAAATTGATGAGCATATGTGACAGAACATGGTGAGGAAGCATGCAGAGTTTCATGGAGATCGGACCATAGGTGGCGCTATAACTGGCAAAAAGCCTTCATTCTTATTAGGGGTTCAAGCATGAAATGCTGAAACCCTATTGTAATTGTAAGGATTTGTAAAACGCATCGTGCAGGACAAACCGTAAGGCCTAGAGACTTGAAACCTGGCCAGATGGTAGGCCTCAATTTGGGGACAACCTATCAGAGTATGACCCCGATTGGCCCATAGGTGGCGCTACAGCAACCAAAAGTTCAAAATCGCTCATAACTCTTAGACCGTTTGTCCCAGGATCAAGTGTCTTATATCGTTGGAATCCTTGGCTCGAGGCGGACAAAATGGCTATCTCCGATTTGGATGTAGGCAGGGAAAATTTTCTGCTATGTCGGATTTTGTCCAAAACCTACTTTTGCGAACTAGTCCCTGGTTTTTCGCCCGATCGGAACCAAACCAGTCTAGGACAATTCTCTGGACTCTCTAGATCAATAATTATCAAAAAAAAGTTGAACTTTGCCATTTGGGTGGCTGTAACAGGGTCATTTAGAAAAGGGGCGTGGCAAAATACACTCAAAAGCCTATAAATCCCAAAGGAAAACTCAGAACTTCACAAAAATTGATGAGCATATGTGACAGAACATGGTGAGGAAGCATGCAGAGTTTCATGGAGATCGGACCATAGGTGGCGCTATAACTGGCAAAAAGCCTTCATTCTTATTAGGGGTTCAAGCATGAAATGCTGAAACCCTATTGTAATTGTAAGGATTTGTAAAACGCATCGTGCAGGACAAACCGTAAGGCCTAGAGACTTGAAACCTGGCCAGATGGTAGGCCTCAATTTGGGGACAATCTATCAGAGTATGACCCCGATTGGCCCATAGGTGGCGCTACAGCAACCAAAAGTTCAAAATCGCTCATAACTCTTAGACCGTTTGTCCCAGGATCAAGTGTCTTATATCGTTGGAATCCTTGGCTCGAGGCGGACAAAATGGCTATCTCCGATTTGGATGTAGGCAGGGAAAATTTTCTGCTATGTCGGATTTTGTCCAAAACCTACTTTTGCGAACTAGTCCCTGGTTTTTCGCCCGATCGGAACCAAACCAGTCTAGGACAATTCTCTGGACTCTCTAGATCAATAATTATCAAAAAAAAGTTGAACTTTGCCATTTGGGTGGCTGTAACAGGGTCATTTAGAAAAGGGGCGTGGCAAAATACACTCAAAAGCCTATAAATCCCAAAGGAAAACTCAGAACTTCACAAAAATTGATGAGCATATGTGACAGAACATGGTGAGGAAGCATGCAGAGTTTCATGGAGATCGGACCATAGGTGGCGCTATAACTGGCAAAAAGCCTTCATTCTTATTAGGGGTTCAAGCATGAAATGCTGAAACCCTATTGTAATTGTAAGGATTTGTAAAACGCATCGTGCAGGACAAACCGTAAGGCCTAGAGACTTGAAACCTGGCCAGATGGTAGGCCTCAATTTGGGGACAACCTATCAGAGTATGACCCCGATTGGCCCATAGGTGGCGCTACAGCAACCAAAAGTTCAAAATCGCTCATAACTCTTAGACCGTTTGTCCCAGGATCAAGTGTCTTATATCGTTGGAATCCTTGGCTCGAGGCGGACAAAATGGCTATCTCCGATTTGGATGTAGGCAGGGAAAATTTTCTGCTATGTCGGATTTTGTCCAAAACCTACTTTTGCGAACTAGTCCCTGGTTTTTCGCCCGATCGGAACCAAACCAGTCTAGGACAATTCTCTGGACTCTCTAGATCAATAATTATCAAAAAAAAGTTGAACTTTGCCATTTGGGTGGCTGTAACAGGGTCATTTAGAAAAGGGGCGTGGCAAAATACACTCAAAAGCCTATAAATCCCAAAGGAAAACTCAGAACTTCACAAAAATTGATGAGCATATGTGACAGAACATGGTGAGGAAGCATGCAGAGTTTCATGGAGATCGGACCATAGGTGGCGCTATAACTGGCAAAAAGCCTTCATTCTTATTAGGGGTTCAAGCATGAAATGCTGAAACCCTATTGTAATTGTAAGGATTTGTAAAACGCATCGTGCAGGACAAACCGTAAGGCCTAGAGACTTGAAACCTGGCCAGATGGTAGGCCTCAATTTGGGGACAACCTATCAGAGTATGACCCCGATTGGCCCATAGGTGGCGCTACAGCAACCAAAAGTTCAAAATCGCTCATAACTCTTAGACCGTTTGTCCCAGGATCAAGTGTCTTATATCGTTGGAATCCTTGGCTCGAGGCGGACAAAATGGCTATCTCCGATTTGCTCGCCCTTCAGGCGCCAATTTTGAGTAAATCGCATTTTTTTGAAAAACCTATTTTTGCGAACTTCTCCTAGGTTTTTTGCCCGATCGGAACCAAACCACTGCAAGAATATTCTCTGGAGTCTGACAATCAGTAATCATCCAAAAAATTCAAAATTTCAATTAACGGTCGATAACTGGAACCAAAATATTTGATGCCACCAGGGCCACTTTTACTAAAACGGTTATAAATTGTGAACAGAAAGAGATTTTTTTGCTAAACTTGGGATACATCTTCCTGAGCTCAATCTGAGATCACTTGAAAAAAAATCGCAACAATTGTCCACTTGGTGGCACTATAAAACGGTTATAACTTGTGAACGGAAAGAGATATTTTCGCAAAACTTGGGACACATGTTCATGAGCTCATTCTGAGGTCACGTGAAAAAAAATGACAATTGGCCACTTGGTGGCACTATAAAATGGTTATAACTTGTGAGCGGAAAGAGATATTTTCGCTAAACTTGGGACACATGTTCATAAGCTCAATCTGAGTTGACATGAAAAAAATCGTGACAATTGGCCACTTGGTGGCGCTATAACAGTGAAAAAAATCATGAAAATCGCTATAAGCGCACCCAACTGTTAGTCTACTGAAAATTGGCACGCAGTGTCTTTGTCCAGGGTGCCATGATAGTCTATGAGAACATTGGTGTATCTCAAAAAACTCAGTATAAGTCATTGGCACAATGCCTTGAAGGAGCCTTAGAAGTTTCAAGCCAGTGTTTTTTCACAGGAGTGACCTCCTAAGACACCTGAATCCTTGCCGAGTCCAACAATACCAAACATGACAGGTTTCGCCCATAGACTGTAAAAAATATGGACAAAGCGTCTGTGACGTCACCCATAGACTTTCTGCAGAACGGTTTTGAAGCCGTTTATGGGGGGTATGGGCGGCGCCATCTTGGAAAATCTTGGGAAATCCTAACCCCGCCCACCTTCTGACGCAGCGCGCGTCACTCAGCTCGCTCTGCTACTCCGGTTATCTCTGTGTATATTTTAGGCAACAAAATATGTTATAAAACACCATACTAACTCTTTTCGTTTTCATTTAAAGAAATCTTAATATTATAGCCACACAAATGTGGTTCAGGCAACGCGTATTGATTATATTCACTGCACATAGTTTGCCTATTTATAAAAAAAACCAAAATATAAAACACAAACCTGCCTCTTTTTTGTTTTAAATATAATATAAAAATATTAAACATTTTAATATGGTCCAGGCAATATGTGCATTTGTACTAAACAACAGATTTTGCAGTAAACAACATATAGATCATCTTCGTTGTGTTAAAATTTAAAATGACAAAACTCAACCCAGTCTCTTTTTGTTAAATTTCAGTTGTATCAATATTAGCCATTATAAAAGTATAAGTAAAAGGTATAAGAAGCTATACAAATAAAGCAAACAATTCAGTCAAACACACAAAGTCAGCGCTCGATCTAGTCTAACAATACAACAGTAAAGTTAAATAGCTTATAAAGTTATGAAACTTCCCCTCAGCAAAAACGATTGGCCAGGGAACAAATTATAGTTTCACAAAACCAAAAATCGCCCGTTAGATATAGACAAGACAAATTATAACTCATGTTTAACCACTACAGAGACCCCAGGGTCAGCGGCGAACGACTAGCCGAGGAAAAGCTGTTCGCCTGAAAAACTCTTAAAACTACATTTCATGATACAGAAACAGTAGTATTATATTTCAACTGTGTTAAAAAAATGACGCTTCTTATGTTGTCATTCTCCTTGGCGCAGCCTAAGCTGTCAATCAAGCTGTCAATCAAAGTTAACCACGCCCTTATTTGTCATACATTTTATATCTAAATACTATCTAAACTAACGAGTTAGAAAAAAATTCACTACTCTCGCCGTTGTCAGGCACTCGGAACCTATCAAAAAATACAATAAAAGTCCATGGGACCAACCTGTAAAAACATGAATTTATGCTGTGAAAACGGACATTTTAACATGGGGGCTATGGACATTTGCTCCCTTTTGGGACCTTCCCCTAGCGGATTTTCGATGTATTGCAGTTTTTCGCACTTCCGGGTAGGCTTCATTTTTCAGATGAGAATGTTGCCCCTTGGTTTCGCCTTATGGTTTTTGTAAGTGTCATTTAGAGCTTTAAAAAATTGTGGTTATCTTCAAAGCCGTTTGTAACGCTTTCTAGGTTGAAGATGAAGATGATGAAGGAGGCGCGAAGTCAAAGTACAAATAATAACAAAGGTTTAATTTTCCCAACATGAAAACAAGCAGTACAGTGTGCTAGTGCACAAACATTACCACAAACATTGACCGACACTGAAGACTGAAACAGAGGAACTTAAATACACAGGGAAATGACAGAAACAACAGGTGACAGTGATGATGATGGTGATGAGGACCAGGTGCAGGTGATGACTGAGGACTCTGGGAAGTGTAGTGCAGACAGGACGATGACAGACGGTGAATGTGACACCGTTAGTCCGATCGAGACATAAAAAAAAAAAAAAAAGCTAAACAATAACACCAAAATGTTAAAATTATGATAGGGACTGACAAAAAAAATAATTAAATCCAATCAATTTCACCCATGGATCAGTTTGATGCTCTCACATGTTTGAAACGAACAATTGATGGATTGTGATGAAATTTGTTTTGAATTGGGACTGGCGAATCCCTGTCCATAGAGCTAGTAAGTCCCGCCCATCCGTAAAACCCCACTGGACCTCTAGGTTGAAAAATCGTCAATGCAAGTGAATGTGAGAAAATAATTATTTTCCGGTCCAGTTTGAATTGTGCCATGAATGTGAACATACGTTGTCTGTGAATTTTTTATATCATTTTTCATGTTACGAGTTTGACAGTATCTTGTATGATTCTTTGGCTAGCAGTTGTGGAAAAGACATAATGAGAAAGACTACATGTCGCCTATGTGACGTCACCCGATAACACATTTTTCCTTCCACTTGTCAAATCACGGTGCTCATGCTGCGATAATCTATGGAGACAGATCGAGATGCCTGTGTGTTTTGTACCCAAATGTCACCATTCAAACCAAATGGGCTGTTCTTTCTTCAGATTCCCGTCTGATGTAAAAACTAGTTGTAGTCCACAAAGTGCTCTCACACAAAGTCTAACCGTATCAAACTTCTACCCACTAAATTGTGGCATTCTTCACACGAAAAATTATATTAAAAATTCACAGACAACATATGTTCACATTCATGGCAAAATTCAAACGAGACCAGAAAATAATCATTTTCTCACATTCACTTGCATTGACGATTTTTCAACCTAGAGGTCCAGTGGGGTTAGCGGAAGGGACTTACCAGCTCTATACTGTCAATGACCGCTTGCAAAGACCCGCCCACTTTAGTTACTGTTGCTATGTCTGACAAGCGACGCCACTCTCACACCACACCAAGTTCTCACGCAGTGAAAAATACATTGCGGATCAGAGAGGAGACTGCGCGCTGACAGACAAGTACTTTTGATATGAAACAAAGTCTCACCTTTCAAATGTAGTCATTTTTTAGAGACATTTAAACAATAAATACCATTTTGTGACTCTTTAATGTGTCTGACAGATCGCTGTAGACTCGAGGCTCAGTTAAAGCTGCTCGTGAACCGATCATCTCTTCCTTCTAGTTAATTTATAGCATTAAAATAAACATAAATGAACATATAAGGAATGTTGTTTTAAAGTGCTAAGACGTCAGTACACTTTGTTTTTCAAATTGAAATCCTCCAATGTTAATCTACTAACTCTCCTGACTGCTTTGTTGGACAAAATGGCGGATTATGATTAGTCAGATCGCCTGTCATTTAAACTCCCTGCGAAGGGTCAATTGAGAATGCCCATGCGCACAATCCTGATCTAATCGACAACTTTGCAGTTGCACATAGGAAAGCCCGGAAAATCCCGCTATAATGTAAGAGAGCATCTTTTTTATGTATTTGGACCTAGGCCTAACAATGTGTTATCGTGCGCTGACACCATGTTTTTTTTTTTTTTTTTTTTTTTTTTTTTTTTGGTGAGGCTACTCCTGATTTTGTTAGTCATCTCATCTCTTATATGCTGTGTATGATCATATCCTGCCCTATTCATGGTAGCCTACTTGCAGACATTGCGTCATCAATATCATCAATTGCGTCATCAAGGGGCCCGCCTTGATAATCCTACTTAAGGGCCCAGTGTTGGCTCGTTACGCCACTGAATATAATTGTCTAAACTCCTTATCAAAATTACATATTTACAACAAATTTGACACATATATATGGGCACACTTTGAGTACTACTAATAAAAGTGGTGGAGATCAGGCAAGACTGTAAGAAGACTGCTATAACTGCTAGAAAAAGGTGCTATAACTGTAAAAACGCTTTAAAACCATATATTTCCTATGGTAAACTGCCTGTATTGGCTGTAAATTGACTTTTTCATCTATGATGACAGTTGTTAAATGCTTGCTAAATAAAACTTAATGTCTTTTGATGCTTGTGAGCTTAAAGGCCTTAAAGGCCTTAAATGCTTGAACCCCGATAAATGCTGCTTGCAGCTTTAATTATTATTATTATTCCGCCGTAAAACGCATCGTGCAGCCCAAACCGTAAGAGCTGGAACTTTGAAACTTTGCCAGATGGTAGTACAAAAATCGAGGAAAGGTTCAGAGATTATGACCCCGATTGGCCCATAGGTGGCGCTATAACAACCAAAAGCGCGAAACTGCTCATAACTCCTAGACCGTATGTCATAGACTCAAGTGTCTTATATCATTGGAAAGCTGGACACCTGACGAACAAAACGTATATCTCCGATTTCATTTCCGCCATGATAGATTTTCCGCCATTTTGAATTTTGTCAAAAACCTACTTTTGCGAACTAGTCCCTGGTTTTTTACCCGATTGGAACCAAACCAGTGCAGAAATGTTCTCTGGAGACTGAATATCAATAATTATCGAAAAAAAGTTGAAATTTCGATTCACGTTCGCTAAGGGGCGCCAAAACGTACGTTGTGGGAGGGGCCTATTTTACTAAAATGGCTATAACTCCCGAAGTAAATGAGGTATCTTCACCAAACTTGGTACACATGTGTATGAGTGTAATCTGGGGTCACAGTAAAAAAATCGCGACGATTGGCCTCATGGTGGCGCTATAACATGAAAAAAACATAAATCAGGCTATAACCACCTGACCGTTAGTCCGATTGACTTGAAAATTGGTATGCAGTGTCTTGGTCCAAGGTGCCATGTATGTGTATGAGGACATTGGCGTATCTCAAAAAATATGGCCGCCATCGGCCAATGAATTTTGAGCACCTATTAGACAAGGTTAACGGAGGCCGATCGAAACGAAACTCAATGGGCATGTTCGGCTCATGGCCCTAGAGGTCTGTAAGAATTTTAAAAGAAATCGGCCACTAGTTGGCGCTAACGAGTTTTACTGCTCTGTAATCACGTGGTGTTACAAATATCCACACAATATGCATATCATTTGATAGATCTCCTCATCCTGATCAACTTTGCCTCAAGAACCATTGCTGTCAATCAAACTATTCATTAATTATTTACGAATATGTTAAAAACCTACTTTTGCGAACTAGTCCTAGGTTTTTTGCCCGATCGGAACCAGACCAGTCTAGGACAATTCTCTGGACTCTCTAGATCAATAATTATCGAAAAAAAGTTGAACTTTTGCATTTGGATGGCTGTAATAGGGTAATTTATAAAATGGGCGTGGCAAAATACACTCAAAAGCCTATAAATCATAAATGAAAACTCAGAACTTCACAAAAATTGGTCAGCATATGTGACATACCATCATTAACAAGCATGCAAAATTTTATGGAGATCGGACCAAAGGTGGCGCTATAACAGTTAAAAGGCTTTTAAACCATATGTTTCCTATGGTAAACTGCCTGTATTGGCTGTAAATGGTCTTTTCCATCTCTGATCATATAATTTTCATATCATAATGTTCAAAACTAGTGCAATACAATTCTCTGGACTCACTAGATCAATAATTGTCAGAAAAAGTTGAACTACTTCATTTGGATAGCTATAATAGGTTTACTTCAAAATGTGGCCTTTACCAAGTGTCCCCGAAAGCCTATTTCTCTTTAATCAATGCTCAGACCTTCTTAAAAACAAGTCAGAACGTGTGAAATATCACCCTGAACAAGGATGAAAATTTTCAGACAGATCGGACAAAATTTGCCTCTATAACAGTTAAAAAGGTGAAAATGATATGAATTAATGGCATGTTAAGCCAATAAGTGGTATTTTATTTCCTCCTGCTGTTTAAAATAGTAATTTTGTCATATTGGTATTGGTATCAGCCATAGTAAATCATGATAAACTATGGTAAATCATGCTAGAATGTGTTATATCATGTTAAATCATGCTAGAACATGGTCTTTCCCATCTATGATGTCAATGATTGAAAAAACAACAACAACAACAACATTTGCCTGTGTGTGTGTGTGTGTGGTACAAATATAACAGATTTTATTTTCCAACATGAAAACAAACATAACAGAGTGCTAGTGCACAAACAATAACCTACAATGATAATGGGTGAGAGGGGAACTTAAATACACAGATCAAGACAAGGACAACAGGTGACGGTTATGATGATGAGGAGCAGGTGATGATGATGATGAGGGTGATGAGGAGCAGGTGCAGGTGATGACGACAGATGGTGAATGTGATGAAGACAGAAGGTGAATATGATGAAGGTGAATGTGACACTAATATCACTGAAACATTTGTGTGTGTGTGTGTGTGTGTGTGTGTGTGTGTGTGTGTGTGTGTGTGTGTGTGTGTGTGTGTGTGTGTGTAAAATGCATTATGGAGTTAAAATGGAAAAACTGGTTTGTTTTAGTGCAGAAAAATGGTGAAAATCAAGAAGTTTAAAGTGAAAGTGTGCCAATATGTGGTCTTCTACTGCTCTCTGCTGGCCATTCTACTTATTAATGAAGTCTACTCACATATGCTTTTACATTCATTAGACACTAAAAATCACTTATATAGCAATAAGACACTAAAAAATCACTTATATAACAATTACTATTGTAGCACAATCATGCTAGAATCATAATAAATAATACTAGAATGTGGTAAATTGTTGTGGGAGGAGCCTATTTTACTAAAATGGCTATAAGTCAAGAAGTAAATGAGATATCTTCACCAAACTCAGTACACGTGTATGGGTTCAATCTGAGGTCACAGTAAACAATTTTATGGAGATCGGACCATAGGTGGCGCTATAACTGTTAAAAAGCTTTAAAACCATATATTTCCTATGGTACATTGCCTGTATTGGCTGTAAATGGTCTTTTTCATCTATTATGTCAGTGGTTAGATGCTTGCTAAATAAAACTAATAACTTTTGATGCTTTTGTGCTTAAAGGCCTTAAAGGCCTTAACTGCTTGAACCCCGATAAATGCTGCTTGCAGCTTTAATTATTATTATTATTTTCCCCTAAAACGCATCGTGCAGACCAAACCGTAAGAGCTGGAACCTTGAAAGTTGGCCAAATGGTAGTCCTCAATTTGGGGAGAACGTATCAAAGTATGACCTCGATTGGCCCATAGGTGGCGCTATAGCGACCAAAAGCGCAAAACTGCTCAGAACTCCTAGACCGTATGTCGTAAACTCAAGTGTCTTATATCATTGGAAAGCTGGACGCCTGACGAACAAAACGTATATCTCCGATTTCATTTCCGCCATGATAGATTTTCCGCCATTTTGAATTTTGTCAAAAACCTACTTTTGCGAACTAGTCCCTGGTTTTTCGCCCGATCGGAACCAAACCAGTGCAGAAATGTTCTCTAGAGACTGAAGATCAATAATTATCGAAAAAAAGTCGAAATTTCGATTCACGGACGCTAAGGGGCGCCAAAACGTACGTTGTGGGAGGGGCCTATTTTACTAAAATGGCTATAACTCCAGAAGTAAATGAGGTATCTTCACCAAACTCGGTACACATATGTATGAGCTCAATATGAGGTAAAAGGTAAAAAAATCGCGGCGATTGGCCACATGGTGGCGCTATAATATGAAAAAAACATAAAACAGGCTTTAACCACCTGACCGTTAGTCCGATTGACTTGAAAATTGGTATGCAGTGTCTTGGTCCAAGGTGTCATGTATGTCTATGAGGACATTGGCGTATCTCAAAAAACATGGCCGCCATCGGCCAATGAAGTTTGAGCACCTATTAGACAAGGTTAACGGAGGCCGATCGGAACGAAACTCGGTGGGCATGTTCTACTCATGGCCCTAGAGGTCTGTAAGAATTTTAAAAGAAATCGGCCACTAGTTGGCGCTAACGAGTTTTACGGCTCTGTAATCACGTGGTGTTACACTTATTGTCACAAAATGCATACCATTTCATAGATCTCCTCTTGTTGAACAACTTTGCCTCAAGAACCATTGCTGTCAATCAAACCGTTCATTAAATATTCGTAATTATGTTAAAAACCTACTTTTGCGAACTAGTCCTAGGTTTTTCGCCCGATCAGAACCAAACGAGTCTAGGACAATTCTATGGACTCTCTAGATCAATAATTATCAAAAAAAAGTTGAACTTTTGCATTTTTCGCATGGGTATATTGGGGTCATAAAGAAAATGGGCGTGGCAAAATGCACTCAAAAGTCTATAAATCCTAAACGAAAACTCAGAACTTCACAAAAATTGATGAGCATATGTGTCATAACCTGCTAAAGAAGCATGGAAAATTTTATGGAGATCGGACCGTAGTTGGCGCTATAACTGTTAAAACGCTTTAAAACCATATATTTCCTATGGTAAATTGCCTGTATTTGCTGTAAATGGTGTCTTCTATCATCATATAATGTTCATATCATAATGTTCAAAACCAGTGCAGCACAATTCTCTGAACTCTCTAGATCAATAATTATCAGAAAAAAAGTTTAACTTCTTCAAAAGGTGATTTTATATGAATATAATGACATATTAAGCCAATAAGTGGTATTTTACTGCCCCCTGCTGTCATTTCATCATACTACTCCCTAATATTGTTATAAAATTCATATTTAGACTTTATAAAATCATTATTTTAACATTTACAATCACATTTTGTCAAAACTCATCTATTGAGTATTACTATTGACAATTGTGTTACACTGAGATATGGAAATGGACGAAAGTAAATGAATGAAATGAAACGAAAGTATAACGGCATTTAAGCCACGCCCCCGAATACAAATTCATTCATAACTCGAAAACGGAAAGTCGTTGCGCGCTCAAATTTTGATGGTGAGGACCTCTCCGGGCTCTTGATCGAAACGTGTCGTCGCGGGCCTCGGGAGCGCGCCCCCCGCGCATCGCCAGCCCGCGGGACCCCCGATTTTGAACGGCCATTACTCCCGACCCAGACCACCCCGAACATTGTGTGAGAGCTCGTTGGAAAGGGCCCATCCTTGGCTATCTTCGATTCGAATGTGGTGTTATTTGCCCTGGGCATTCCAGAGATAATAGCCCGAACAGATATGCCTTATAACAGTCATAACTCCCAGCCCCAATCGCCCAAAAACACCTTGATGGTCTCATTCAACAGGGCTCCTCAAGCACTATCTATGCTCTGAGTTTCAGAATTTTTCGCCTTTTGGTTCCTGAGATATAAGTAAAAAAACAAATTCCCATTCATTCATTCAAACACTTCAACTGTAAAATGTAAGCTATAATACCACTGTTGTCCACTAGAGGGAGCAGCAGGATTACGCATGATCTTTTAATTCGCTTTCAGTATTGGGAAATAAACAAATGCTTTAAGAAGCAATCTTTTTTATTATGATGTTTTTTTTTTTATTATGATATTTGTATATATTTTATTTTTTTATTATGATTATGAACGGTTTGATTGACATTAGTGATTCTTGAGGCAAAGTTGTTCAAGATGAGGAGATGAAGATATTTTCACAATATCACATCCTAAAACCATTGAAAACATATTTGTCTTTGTGTGTGTGTGTGGATGTGTGTGTGTTTGTGTGTGTGTCTGTGTGTGTAAGCATGCTTAATGGAAAGAACATGGAGAAACTGCTTTGTTTTACTGGTGGATAAAAAAGTCTTTCAAATGAAAGTGAGTCAATTAGTGGTCTTCTACTGCCCTCTGCAGGACATTCTACTTAATAAAATATTTTCATCTGTGCTTTTGCATAAGTTTTTGGACTATATAAAATTACTTGCATGAAAATCACCTATTATAACACAGTCATGTTTTGTCAAAGTTTATCACTTCATTTTTACTGAGCTCTCAGTTTGAACAATTCTGCCTCTCAGTGATTAATTTGAAATCTGAAAATGGTGTTATACAGAGGAGATTTGCAATTATCATTTTGTTACCTATCTTTTATTTTAAATATCTACATCTACAACAAAATGTGTGTGCATGTGGTGTGTTCAAGCATGGTTAGTGTATTAAGTATTATTGTTTAAGTATTATTGTTTTCATTTACATTTTAACCACCAGAAGAACACTCATTGGTTCATTCTGCTCACTAAAATATAATTTTTCATTTTTTTTCCATTTGAAATATTGTTTAAACTTAATAAAATCATTAAAATAACATTTCAAATCATATTTTGTCTGTTTATAAATCCCACAGACTCACATTGGCTGCAATACTAATGTTTTTGTAAAACACAGACCTGATAGTCTAATCTGTGTGTATTGTGCATATATTATTGATATTATTACTATTGCAAATCATGTTATTGTAACTCATATCTTAATAGAATATTATTTGTAATTTTAATTCTTTATTTCTTAATTGTTTTTTTATGATTACTACAGATATTATCACCAAAGATATCAACTACACCTTCACTTTTAGTATTGACACGCTGCACACACAGCACAATCACACACTCACTAATGCATTCAAATAAATGTAATCTTACTGTGCTACTTTATTTGTACATGATTAGAATGAACAGAAATCTAAGACTATTTTTCTTATTTTGTTAAAGCCATTTCAGACTCCAAGTAAGCATTATATTACTAATCATCTATTTTAAAGGTTCCATACAATTGAAAACTGTATTTATCTTGGCATAGTTAAATGATAAGAGTTCTGGACATGGAACTGACATACCGTGAGCCTCAAACACCATTGTTTCCTCCTTCATGTGTAAATCTCCTGTTTGCAAAAGACCGCTGAAAAATGAGTGAATCCCACCATAACACCGACTGTGATGTTGGAGTCAGGATCATTAATATTTATACCCCCCAAATTTGCATTTTCCAGTCCATGTTCTAGGCCAGGCAGTGTTAATGTGGACCTGCACAGCCGAATCATCAGAAGATCTGCAGGTATTGTGAAGAAGCAAGCAAGGACAATAGTGAAAATGGCAGATCATGGATATAAATGTTATGTCTGAGGCTGTGCTGCGGATTTGAGAACTTTTCATTCCCTTCCCACAAAAGAGAACTGTCAACAGGCATGGTTGATGTTTACAACAGGATACCTCACCATTTTAATTCAAAGCTGTTAGTTTGCTCTTAACGGAGGCCAATCAGAACGAAACTCGGTGGGCATGTTCGACTCGTGGCCCTAGAGGTCTGTAAGAATTTTGAAAAATCAGCCACTAGTTGACGCTAACAGGTTTTACGGCTATGTAATCACGTGATGCATATCATTTGATAGATCTCCTCATACTGAACAACTTTGCCTCAAGAACTAATGCTGTCAATCAATTTGTTCATTAAATACTTGCGATTATGTTAAAAACCTACTTTTGCGAACTAGTCCTAGGTTTTTCGCCCGATCGGAAATATACCAGTGCAGTACAATTCTCTGGAAGCTCTAGATTATTAATTATATAAAAAACTTTAACTTTACCCATTGGGTAGCCATAACAGGATCATTTAGAAAATGGGTATGGCAAAAAACACTCAAAAGCCTGTAAATCCTAAACAAAAACTCAGACAACTCACTAAACTGCCTTATGTGCTTAAAGACCCTAAATGCTTGAACCCCGCTAAATGCTGCTTGCAGCTTTAATTAGGGGTTCAAGCACGAAGTGCTGAAACCCTATTGTAATTGTACTGATTTTTATTATTATTATTTTTCTTCTGCCGTAAAACGCATCGTGCAGCCCAAACCGTAAGTGCTAGAGACTTGAAACTTTGCCAGATGGTAGTACAAAAATCGAGGAGAGGTTATCAAAATATGACCCCGATTGGCCCATAGGTGGCGCTACAGTGCAAAAAACAAAAAAAAATCATATTTTTGCTTAAATCTCATTAACCGTTTGTCACAGACTCAAGTGTCTTATATCATTGGAATCCTTGGGTCAAGCCGAACAAAAAAGGCCTCAAGGATTTCATTTCCGGTATGCAAATTTTCCGCCATTTTGAATTATGTCCAAAACCTACTTTTGCGAACTAGTCCCTGGTTTTGTGTCCGATCGGAACCAAACCAGTGCAGAAATGTTCTCTGGAGTCAGAATATCAATAATTATCGAAAAAAAGTTGAAATTTCGATTGACGGTCGCTAAGGGGCGCCAAAATGTTTGAAGAAGGCGGAGCCTATTTTACTAAAATGGCTATAACTCCAGAAGTAAATGAGGTATATTCACCAAACTCGGTACACCTGTGTAAGAGGTCAATCTGAGGTCATAGTAAAAAGATTGCGGCGATTGGCCACATGGTGGCGCTATAACATGAAAAAAACATAAATCAGGCTGTAACCACCTGACCGTTAGTCCGATTGACTTGAAAATTGGTATGCAGTGTCTTGGTCCAAGCTGTCATGTATATCTATGAGGACATTGGTGTATCTCAAAAAACATGGCCGCCATCGGCCAATGAAGTTTGAGCACCTATTAGACAAGGTTAACGGAGGCCGATCGGAACAAAACTCGGTGGGCATGTTCGACTCATGGCCCTAGAGGTCTGTAAGAATTTTGAAAGAAATCGGCCACTAGTTGGCGCTAACGAGTTTTATGGCTCTGTAATCACGTGGTGTTACACTTATCATCACAAAATGCATATCATTTGATAGACCTGCTCATGCTGAACAACTTTGCCTCTAGAACCATTGCTGTCAATCAAACAGTTTATTAATTATTCACAAATATGTTAAAAACCTACTTTTGCGAACTAGTCCCTGGTTTTTTGCCCGATCGGAACCAAACGAGTCTAGGACAATTCTCTGGACTCTTTAGATCAATAATTATCAAAAAAAGTTGAACTTTTGCATTTTTCGCATGGGTATAATTGGGTCATAAAGAAAATGGGCGTGGCAAAATGCAAACAAAAGCCTATAAATCCTAAACAAAAACTCAGAACATCACGAAAATTGGTGAGCATATGTGCCATAACATTCTAAATAATCATGCAAAATTGTATGTAGATCGGATGATAGTTGGCGGTATAACTGTTAAAAAGCAATGGTAAATTGCCTGTATTGGCTGTAAATGGACTTTTCAATCTATTATTTCAGTGGTTAAAAGCTTTCTAAATAAATCTTAATGTCTTGAATGCTTAAATGCCTTAAAGGCCTTAAATGCTTGAACCCCGATAAATGCTGCTTGCAGCTTTAATTTTTATTATTATTATTATTATTCTGCCGTAAAACGATGCGTGCAGCCTAAACCGTAAGTGCTAGAGACTTGAAACTTGGCCAGAAGGTAGTACAAAAATCGAGGAGAGGTTCAGAGAATATGAGCTAGATTGGCCAATAGGTGGCGCTACAGTGCAAAAAACAAAAAAATTGCATATTTTTGCTTAAATCTCATCAACCCTTTGTCACAGACTCAAGTGTCTTATATCTTTGGAATCCTTGGGTCAAGCCGAACAAAAAAGGCCTCAAAGATTTCATTTCCGGTATGCAAATTTTTCCGCCATTTTGGATTTTGTCCAAAACCTACTTTTGCGAACTAGTCCCTGGTTTTTCGCCCGATCGGAACCAAACCAGTGCAGAAATGTTCTCTGGAGTCTGAATATCAATAATTATCGAAAAAAAGTTGAAATTTCGATTCACGGTCGCTAAGGGACGCCAAAACGTACATTGTGGGAGGGGCCTATTTTACTAAAATGGCTATAACTCCCGAAGTAAATGAGGTATCTTCACCAAACTTGGTACGCATGTGTATGAATTCAATCTGGGGTCACAGTAAAAAAATCGCGGCGATTGGCCTCATGGTGGCGCTATAATATGAAAAAAACAAAAAACAGGCTATAACCACCTGACCGTTAGTCCAATTGACTTGAAAATTGGTATGCAGTGTCTTGGTCCAAGGTGCCATGTATATCTATGAGGACATTGGTGTATCTCAAAAAACATGGCCGCTATCGGCCAATGAAATTTGAGCACCTATTAGACAAGGTTAACGGAGGCCGATCGGAACGAAACTCAGTGGGCATGTTCAACTCAAGCCCCTAGAGGTCTGTAAGAATTTTGAAAGAAATCGGCCACTAGTTGGCGCTAACGAGTTGTATGGCTCTGTAATCACGTGGTGTTACACTTATCGTCACAAAATGCATATCATATGATAGATCTGCTCATGCTGAACAACTTTGCCTCTAGAACCATTGCTGTCAATCAAACCGTTCATTAAATATTCATGAATATGTTATAAACCTACTTTTGCGAACTAGTCCTAGGTTTTTCGCCCGATCGGAACCAGACCAGTCTAGGACAATTCTCTGGACTCTCTAGATCAATAATTATCAAAAAAAAGTTGAACTTTTGCATTTGGATTGCTGTAATAGGGTCATTTATAAAATGGGTGTGGCAAAATGTAATCAAAAGCCTATAAATCCTAAACAAAAACTCAGAACTTCACAAAAATTGGTGAGCATATGTGACATACCATCATTAACAAGCATGCAAAATTTTATGGAGATCGGACAATAGTTGGCGCTATAACTGTTAAAAGGCTTTAAAACCATATATTTCCTATGGTAAACTGCCTGTATTGGCTATAAATGGTCTTTTCCATCTCTGATCATATAATTTTCATATCATAATGTTAAAAACTAGTGCAATACAATTCTCTGGACTCACTAGAACAATAATTGTCAGAAAAAGTTTAACTACTTCATTTGGATAGCTATAATAGGTTCACTTCAAAATGTAGCCTTTACCAAGTGTCCCGAAAGCCTATATCTCTTTAATGAATGTTCAAACCTTCTTAAAAACAAGTCAGAACATGTGAAATATCACTCTGAACCTGCATGAAAATTTTCAGACAGATCGGACAAAATTTGCCTCTATAACAGTTAAAAAGGTGAAAATGATATGGATATAATGGCATATAAAGCCAATAAGTGGTATTTTACTGCCCCCTGCTGTTTAAAATAGTCATTTTGTCATATTGTTCTATAATTTATATTTAGACTTTATAAAATCCCTATTTTAACATTTACAATTACATTTACTCAAAATCCATCTATTAAAGTATTAGTATTGACAGTTTGATCACATCATATATTTCAAATATCTGTATCTACAACATAATGTGTGTATGTAGTCTTAGGTTTCTAAATAAATTCTGAATAATCTGATTAATATCTTACAAAGACTTTGTGAAATGTTTATAGACCATTGAAATATATTTTCATAATGACATATCCCAATAGCATTGAAAAAACAACAACATTTGTCTTTGTGTGTGTGTGTGTGTAAACATGCATTATGGAGTTAAAATGGAAAAACTGGTTTGCTTTAGTACAGAAAAATGGTGAAAATCATGAAGTTTAAAGTGAAAGTGAGCCAATAAGTGGTCTTCTACTGCCCTCTGCTGGCCATTCTACTTATTAATGAAGTCTACTCACATATGCTTTTGCATTCATTATACACTAAAAATCACTTATATAACAATAAGACACTAAAAAATAACTTGTATAACAATTACTATTGTAGCACAATCATATTTTGTCAGTGTTTATCACTTCATTTGTACTGATACTTCACATAATTGCTAGCAATGTGGTAAATCACGGTAAATCACGCTAAAAACATGGTAAATCATAATAAATAATACTAGAATGTTGTGTATCAAGGTAAATCATACTAGAATCCTGGTACATCATTCTAGAACATGGTATATCATGGTACATCATGCTAGAACATGGTAAATCATGGTAAACTATGCTAGAACAGGGTAAATCATGGTAAGCCATGATAAATCATGATAAACTATGGTAAATCATGTTAGAATGTGCTATATCGTGGTAAACTATGCTAGAACAGGGTAAATCATGGTAAACTATGATAAATCATTGGTAAACTATGATAAATCATGATAAACTATGGTAAACCATGCTACAATCACAGTAAACAATGGTAAATCATACTAGAATGTAGTATATCATGGTAAATCATGCTAGAATATGGCAAATCAGGCTAGAATCATAGTAAATAATACTAGAATGTGGTAAATTGTTGTGGGAGGAGCCTATTTTACTAAAATGGCTATAACTCAAGAAGTAAATGAGATATCTTCACCAAACTCAGTACACATGTGTATGGGTTCAATTTGAGGTCACAGTAAACAATTTTATGGAGATCGGACCATAGCTGGCGCTATAACTGTTAAAAAGCTTTAAAACCATATATATCCCATGGTAAATTGCCTGTATTGGCTGTAAATGGTCTTTTCCATCTATTATGTCAGTGGTTACAAGCTTGCTAAATAAATCTTAATAACTTTTGATGCTTTTGTGCTTAAATGCCTTAAAGGCCTTAACTGCTTGAACCCCGATAAATGCTGCTTGCAGCTTTAATTAGGGGTTCAAGCATGAAATGCTGAAACCCTATTGTAATTGTGCTGATTTTTATTATTATTATTATTATTATTATTATTCCGCCCTAAAACGCATCGTGCAGCCCAAACCGTAAGAGCTGGAACCTTGAAACTTGGCCAAATGGTAGTCCTCAATTTGGGGAGAACCTATCAAAGTATGACCCAGATTGGCCCATAGGTGGCGCTACAATGACCACATTTACTAAATTACTAGACGGACAGACGGACAAAATGGCTATCTCCAAATTGCTCTACGAGCAAAAAAAAATTCTATGGGCAATTTAGTGAAAAACCTACTTTTGCAAACTAGTCCTAGGTTTTTGGCCCAATCGGAACCAGACCAGTCTAGCACAGTTCTCTGGACTCTCTAGATCAATAATTATTGAAAAGAAGTTGAACTTTTGCATTGGCCTGGCTGTAACAGGGTCATTTAGGAAAGGGGTGGGACCAAAAAACACTCAAAAGCCTATACAACCTAAGGGAAAACCCCAAACTTCACAAAAATCGATGAGCAGATGTGTCAGAACATGGTGAAGAAGCATGCCAAGTTTCGTGAAGATCGGACCATAGGTGGCGCTATAACTGTCCAAAACGTCTCCTCTTATTAGGGGTTCAAGCATGAAATGCTGAAACCCTATTGTAATTGTGCTGATTTTTAGGGGTTCAAGCACGAAGTGCTGAAACCCTATTGTAATCGTCCTGATTTTTATTATTATTATTTTTCCGCCATAAAACGCATCGTGCAGCCCAAACCGTAAGACCTAGAGACTTGAAACTTTGCCAGATGGTAGTACTATTGCTCGCTACTCAGATACACGGACTCAGCCCAATCGGCCCATAGGTGGCGCTATAGCAATCAAAAGCGCAAAACTGCTCAGAACTCCCAGACCGTAAGGCGTAGCTTCAAGTGTCTTATATCATTGAAATCCAGAGCTCCTGAAGAAAAAAACGTATATCTCCGATTTCATTTCCGCCATGATAGATTTTTCGCCATTTTGAATTTTGTCAAAAACCTACTTTTGCGAACTAGTCCCTGGTTTTTCGCCCGATCGCAACCAAACCAGTGCGGAATTGTTCTCTGGAGTCTGAAGATCAATAATTATCGAAAAAAAGTTGAAATTTCGATTAACGGTCGCTAGGGGGTGCAAAATTAACGTTGTGGGAGGAGCCTATTTTACTAAAATGGCTATAACTCAAGAAGTAATTAAGTAAACTTCACCAAACTTGGTACACATGTGTAAGAGGTCAATCTGAGGTCACAGTAAAAAAATTGCGTCGATTGGCCACATGGTGGCGCTATAAAACAAATAAAAACATATAGACAACTGACCGTTTTTCCGAATGACTTGAAATTTGGTATGCAGTGTCTTGGCCCAAGGGGCCATGTATGTCTAAAAGGATATTGGCGTATCTCGAAAAACATGGCCGCCATTGGCCAATGAGGTTTGAGCACCGTTAACGAAGTCCGATCGGAGCGAAACTCGATGGGCATGTTCGGCTCAAGCCCCTAGAGGTCTGTAAGAATTTTGAAAGAAATCGGCCACTAGTTGGCGCTAACGAGTTTTAAGGCTCTGTAATCACGTGGTGTTACACTTATCATCACAAAATGCATATCATCTGATAGATCTGCTCATGCTGAACAACTTTGCCTCAAGAACCATCACTGTCAATCAAACTGTTCATTAAATATTCATGAATATGTTAAAAACCTACTTTTGCGAACTAGTCCCTGGTTTTTCGCCCGATCAGAACCAGACCAGTCTAGGACAATTCTCTGGACTCTCTAGATCAATAATTATCGAAAAAAAGTTGAACTTTTGCATTTTTCGCATGGGTATAATTGGGTCATAAAGAAAATGGGCGTGGCAAAATGCACTCAGAAGCCTATAAATCCTAAACGAAAACTCAGAACTTCACGAAAATGGGTGAGCATATGTGCCATAACATTCTAAACAAGCATGCAAAATTTCATGTAGATCGGACCATAGGTGGCGCTATAACTGGCAAAAAGGTTTGAAAACTACATATTTCCTATGGTAAATTGCCTATATTGGCTGTAAATGGATTTTTCCATCTATAATTTCAGTGGTTAAAAGCTTGTTAAATAAAACGTAATGTCTTAAATGCTTATGTGCTTAAAGGCCTTAAATGCTTGAACCCCGATAAATGCTGCTTGCAGCTTTAATTATTATTATTATTCCGCCGTAAAACGCATCGTGCAGCCCAAACCGTAAGGGCTAGAGCTTTGAAACTTTGCCATATGGTAGTACAAAAATCGAGGAGAGGTTATCAAATTATGACCCCGATTGGCCCATAGGTGGCGCTATAGCAACCAAAAGCGCGAAACTGCTCATAACTCCTAGACCGTAAGTCCTAGACTCAAGTGTCTTATATCATTGGAAAGCTGGACGCCTGACGAACAAAACGTATATCTCCGATTTTATTTCCGCCATGATAGATTTTCCGCCATTTTGAATTTTGTCGAAAATCTACTTTTGCAAACTAGTCCCTGGTTTTTCGCCCGATCGGAACCAAACCAGTGCAGAATTGTTCTCTGGAGTCTGAAGATCAATAATTATCGAAAAAAAGTTGAAATTTCGATTCACGGTTGCTAGGGGGTGCAAAATTAACGTTGTGGGAGGAGCCTATTTTACTAAAATGGCTATAACTCCAGAAGTAAAAGAGGTATTTTAACCAAACTTGGTACACATGTGTAATAGGTCAATCTGAGGTCACGGTAAAAAAATCGCGGCGATTGACCACATGGTGGCGCTATAACATGAAAAAAACATAAAACAGGCTATAACCACCTGACCGTTAGTCCGATTGACTTGAAAATTGGTATGCAGTGTCTTGGTCCAAGGTGCCATGTATGTCTATGAGGACATTGGCGTATCTCAAAAAACATGGCCGCCATCGGCCAATGAAGTTTGAGCACCGATTAGACAAGGTTAACGGAGGCCGATCGGAACGAAACTCGATGGGCATGTTCGTCTCATGGCCCTAGAGGTCTGTAAGAATTTTGAAAGATATCGGCCACTAGTTGGCGCTAACGAGTTTTATGGCTCTGTAATCACGTGGTGTTACACTCATCCACACAATATGCATATCATTTGATAGATCTGCTCATGCTGAACAACTTTGCCTCAAGAACCATTGCTGTCAATCAAACCGTTCATTAACCCTTTCACGCATAGTGGTCACTACAGTGGACAGCTATTAAAAATGCATTTTCTTGAATTTGCATGGGTTTTTATGGCAAAGTTGCACATCAATCTCTTCATTGGACCCTTGTGCATCATCCTATAAATTGCAATCAAGTGGCAAGCCTTTGTGTTTCGATTTTTCCCCCCTCCAAACTAAGATGGCCAAGGGTCAGTCAGACATGCCAAGTTGCTCCAGAATATCCACCCATTCCTTCGAATCTAGGAGACTCTTGGAGGTAAAAAAAATATTGCAGCATCAAGCAATATCTAATGAGTCATATCACAGTAAAATTTTCCAAGTTTTGATTTTAGATTGAGAGAAAACTCTGATTAATCACATGTCCACTGTAGTGGACGTCATGCATCAACTGCTATATTTCAGCTACAATTCATAATTATAATGTGAATATTGTTTTTGAAATTTAAAACTTAAAAACTTAATCTGCAGTGACTTTTTTACTGTAAATAAATGTACTTGTATTATTAGAAAGTAATTTTCATTGACATTGAAAAAAGTCATGTGATTACATATGTATGACACTTGTAATGCATTACTTTATTTGTTAGATCAAAAAGTAATCTGATTTCATAATGCACGTTATTGTAATGTGTTTTTTTACTCATAACATCAAAAAGTAATCTGATTACGTAATGCATGTTACTTGTAATGTGTTTCTTTACTCATAACATCAAAAAGTAATCTGATTACATAATGCATGTTACTTGTAATGCGTTTCCTTACTCATAACATCAAAAAGTAATCTGATTATGTAATATGCATTATTTTAATGCATTTCTTTACTCATAACATCACAAAGTAATCTGATTATGTAATGCATGTTACTTGTAATGCGTTTCTTTACTTGTTACATAAAAAAGTAATCTGATTAGGTAATGCACATTACTTGTAGTTAATTACCTGTTAGATCAAAAAGTAATCTGATTAGGTAATGCATGTTACTTGTAACACATTACTTTACTTGTAACATCAAAAAAGTAATCTGAATGGGTCATGCATGTTAGTTGTAGTGCGTTACCCCCAACACTGATCATTTCAGATGAGATTGAAAAAACGTATCGCTAGGTTTTCTCAGAGGAGGGCTATGATAGAAATGTGCATGTCCATCTTGAACATAATCAGAATTATCAGCTAATAAGGGTAAATCTCCATACTCTGGTGCACTGGAGGGAACATCTGAGTGGTTTCCACAGTTGTACCTTGACAGACTGTAGAAAAATCTGATGGAATCATGTCCTCATGTTCTGATATCAAAGATACGCCAAGTGCAACTTGTATGAAGTTGTATGAAGCCTTTGCAATATTTTGCATTTAGATTTTTTGTATATATTTTATAGTTTTCACATGATTTGATATAATTGTATTGATTAGTTCGTTAAATTCACATACTTTATGTGTTTGATTATTGTCTTATATTAAATCTAGTATATCTTAAGTTTAAACCAAATGCATGCTGTCCACTCAAGTGGACATCTGAAGATCTCTTTGAAAAATTTGTAAAAAAATAAAATAAAAATCAATTCTTGTTTTTCATGCCCTAAGAGCAATAAAAACACATAGGAAAAAAATCCTGACTGAGGATATCATAATTCATGCATGAAAGGGTTAAATATTCACGAATATGTCTAAAACCTACTTTTGCGAACTAGTCCTAGGTTTTTCGCCCGATCGGAACCAGACCAGTCTAGGACAATTCTCTGGACTCTCTAGATCAATAATTATCAAAAAAAGTTGAACTTTTGCATTTGTATGGCTGTAATAGGGTCATTTATAAAATGGGTGTGGCAAAATACACTCAAAAGCCTATAAATCCTAAATGAAAACTCAGAACTTCACAAAAATTGGTCAGCCTATGTGTCATAACATCATTAACAAGCATGCAAAATTTTATGGAGATCGGACGATAGGTGGCGCTATAACCTTTAAAAAGCTTTAAAACCATATATTTCCTATGGTATGTTGCCTGTATTGGCTGTAAATGGTCTTTTCCATCTCTGATCATATAATTTTCATATCATAATGTTCAAAACTAGTGCAATACAATTCTCTGGACTCACTAGATCAATAATTGTCAGAAAAAGTTGAACTACTTCATTTGGATAGCTATAATAGGTTCACTTCAAAATGTAGCCTTTACCAAGTGTCCCCGAAAGCCTATATTTCTTTAATGAATGACTCAGACCTTCTTAAAAACAAGTCAGAACATGTGAAATATCACTCTGAACATGCATGAAAATTTTCAGACAGATCAGACAAAATGTGCCTCTATAACAGTTAAAAAGGTGAAAATGATATGATTATAATGGCATGTTAAGCCAATAAGTGGTATTTTACTGCCCCCTGCTGTTCAAAATAGTCATTTTGTCATATTGTTCTATAATTTATATTTAGACTTTATAAAATCACTATTTTAACATTTACAATTACATTTAGTCAAAATCCATCTGTTAAAGTATTAGTATTGACAGTTTGATCACATCATACATTTCAAATGTCTGCATCTACAACATAATGTGTGTGTGTAGTCTTAGGTTTCTGAATAAATTCTGAATCATCTGATTAATAGCTTGCAAAGACTTTGTGAAATGTTTATAGACCATTCAAATATATTTTCATAATGACATATCCCAATAGCATTGAAATAACAACAACAACATTTGTCTTTGTGTGTGTGTGTGTGTGTGTGTGTGTGTGTGTGTGTGTGTGTGTGTGTAAACATGCATTATGGAGTTAAAATGGAAAAACTTGTTTTGCTTTAGTGCAGAAAAATGGTGAAAATCAAGAAGTTTAAAGTGAAAGTGAGCCAATAAGTGGTCTTCTACTGCCCTCTGCTGGCCATTCTACTTATTAATGAAGTCTACTCACATATGCTTTTGCATTCATTAGACACTAAAAATCACTTATATAACAGTAAAACACTAAAAAATCACTTATATAACAATTACTATTGTAGCACAATCATATTTTGTCAGAGTTTATCACTTCATTTTTACTGATACTTCACATAATTGCTAGCAATGTGGTAAATCATGGTAAATCACACTAAAAACATGGTAAATCATAATAAATAATACTAGAATGTGGTGTATCAAGGTAAATCATACTACAATCCTGGTACATCATTCTAGAACATGGTATATCATGATACATCATGCTAGAACATGGTAAATCATGGTAAACTATGCTAGAACAGGGTAAATCATGGTAAGCCATGATAAATCATAATAAACTATGGTAAATCATGTTAGAATGTGGTATATCATGGTAAATCATGCTAGAACATGGTAAATCATGGTAAACTATGCTAGAACAGGGTAAATCATGGTAAACTATGATAAATCATGGTAAACTATGATAAATCATGATAAACTATGGTAATCCATGCTAGAATCACAGTAAACAATGGTAAATCATACTAGAATGTAGTATATCATGGTAAATTATGCTAGAATATGGCAAATCATGCTAGAATCATAGTAAATAATACTAGAATGTGCTAAATTGTTGTGGGAGGAGCCTATTTTACTAAAATGGCTATAACTCAAGAAGTAAATGAGATATCTTCACCAAACTCAGTACACATGTGTATGGGTTCAATTTGAGGTCACAGTAAACAATTCTATGGAGATCGGACCATAGGTGGCGCTATAACTGTTAAAAAGCTTTAAAACCATATATATCCCATGGTAAATTGCCTGTATTGGCTGTAAATGGTCTTTTCCATCTATTATGTCAGTGGTTACATGCTTATTAAATAAATCTTAATAACTTTTGATGCTTTTGTGCTTAAATGCCTTAAAGGCCTTAACTGCTTGAACCCCGATAAATGCTGCTTGCAGCTTTAATTAGGGGTTCAAGCACGAAGTGCTGAAACCCTATTGTAATTGTACTGATTTTTATTATTAGGGGTTCAAGCACGAAGTGCTGAAACCCTATTGTAATTGCCCTGATTTTTATTAGGGGTTCAAGCACGAAGTGCTGAAACCCTATTGTAATTGTACTGATTTTTATTATTATTATTTTTCTTCTGCCGTAAAACGCATCGTGCAGCCCAAACCGTAAGTGCTAGAGACTTGAAACTTTGCCAGATGGTAGTACAAAAATCGAGGAGAGGTTATCAAAATATGACCCCGATTGGCCCATAGGTGGCGCTACAGTGCAAAAAACAAAAAAAAATCATATTTTTGCTTAAATCTCATTAACCGTTTGTCACAGACTCAAGTGTCTTATATCATTGGAATCCTTGGGTCAAGCCGAACAAAAAAGGCCTCAAGGATTTCATTTCCGGTATGCAAATTTTCCGCCATTTTGAATTATGTCCAAAACCTACTTTTGCGAACTAGTCCCTGGTTTTGTGTCCGATCGGAACCAAACCAGTGCAGAAATGTTCTCTGGAGTCAGAATATAAATAATTATCGAAAAAAAGTTGAAATTTCGATTGACGGTCGCTAAGGGGCGCCAAAATGTTTGAAGAAGGCGGAGCCTATTTTACTAAAATGGCTATAACTCCAGAAGTAAATGAGGTATATTCACCAAACTCGGTACACCTGTGTAAGAGGTCAATCTGAGGTCATAGTAAAAAGATTGCGGCGATTGGCCACATGGTGGCGCTATAACATGAAAAAAACATAAATCAGGCTGTAACCACCTGACCGTTAGTCCGATTGACTTGAAAATTGGTATGCAGTGTCTTGGTCCAAGCTGTCATGTATATCTATGAGGACATTGGTGTATCTCAAAAAACATGGCCGCCATCGGCCAATGAAGTTTGAGCACCTATTAGACAAGGTTAACGGAGGCCGATCGGAACAAAACTCGGTGGGCATGTTCGACTCATGGCCCTAGAGGTCTGTAACAATTTTGAAAGAAATCGGCCACTAGTTGGCGCTAACGAGTTTTATGGCTCTGTAATCACGTGGTGTTACACTTATCATCACAAAATGCATATCATTTGATAGACCTGCTCATGCTGAACAACTTTGCCTCTAGAACCATTGCTGTCAATCAAACAGTTTATTAATTATTCACGAATATGTTAAAAACCTACTTTTGCGAACTAGTCCCTGGTTTTTTGCCCGATCGGAACCAAACGAGTCTAGGACAATTCTCTGGACTCTTTAGATCAATAATTATCAAAAAAAGTTGAACTTTTGCATTTTTCGCATGGGTATAATTGGGTCATAAAGAAAATGGGCGTGGCAAAATGCAAACAAAAGCCTATAAATCCTAAACAAAAACTCAGAACATCACGAAAATTGGTGAGCATATGTGCCATAACATTCTAAATAAGCATGCAAAATTGTATGTAGATCGGATGATAGTTGGCGCTATAACTGTTAAAAAGCAATGGTAAATTGCCTGTATTGGCTGTAAATGGACTTTTCAATCTATTATTTCAGTGGTTAAAAGCTTTCTAAATAAATCTTAATGTCTTGAATGCTTAAATGCCTTAAAGGCCTTAAATGCTTGAACCCCGATAAATGCTGCTTGCAGCTTTAATTAGGGGTTCAAGCATGAAATGCTGAAACCCTATTGTAATTGTAAGGATTTGTAAAACGCATCGTGCAGGACAAACCGTAAGGCCTAGAGACTTGAAACCTGGCCAGATGGTAGGCCTCAATTTGGGGACAACCTATCAGAGTATGACCCCGATTGGCCCATAGGTGGCGCTACAGCGACCAAAAGTTCAAAATCGCTCATAACTCTTAGACCGTTTGTCCCAGGATCAAGTGTCTTATATCGTTGGAATCCTTGGCTCAAGGCGGACAAAATGGCTATCTCCGATTTGGATGTAGGCAGGGAAAATTTTCTGCTATGTCGAATTTTGTCCAAAACCTACTTTTGCGAACTAGTCCCTGGTTTTTCGCCCGATCGGAACCAAACCAGTCTAGGACAATTCTCTGGACTCTCTAGATCAATAATTATCGAAAAAAAGTTGAACTTTGGCATGTGGGTGGCTGTAACAGGGTCATTTAGAAAAGGGGCGTGGCAAAATACACTCAAAAGCCTATAAATCCCAAAGGAAAACTCAGAACTTCACAAAAATTGATGAGCATATGTGTCAGAACATGGTGAGGAAGCATGCGGAGTTTCATGGAGATCGGACCATAGGTGGCGCTATAACTGTCAAAAAGCCTTCATTCTTATTAGGGGTTCAAGCATGAAATGCTGAAACCCTATTGTAATTGTAAGGATTTGTAAAACGCATCGTGCAGGACAAACCGTAAGGCCTAGAGACTTGAAACCTGGCCAGATGGTAGGCCTCAATTTGGGGACAACCTATCAGAGTATGACCCCGATTGGCCCATAGGTGGCGCTACAGCGACCAAAAGTTCAAAATCGCTCATAACTCTTAGACCGTTTGTCCCAGGATCAAGTGTCTTATATCGTTGGAATCCTTGGCTCAAGGCGGACAAAATGGCTATCTCCGATTTGGATGTAGGCAGGGAAAATTTTCTGCTATGTCGAATTTTGTCCAAAACCTACTTTTGCGAACTAGTCCCTGGTTTTTCGCCCGATCGGAACCAAACCAGTCTAGGACAATTCTCTGGACTCTCTAGATCAATAATTATCGAAAAAAAGTTGAACTTTGGCATGTGGGTGGCTGTAACAGGGTCATTTAGAAAAGGGGCGTGGCAAAATACACTCAAAAGCCTATAAATCCCAAAGGAAAACTCAGAACTTCACAAAAATTGATGAGCATATGTGTCAGAACATGGTGAGGAAGCATGCGGAGTTTCATGGAGATCGGACCATAGGTGGCGCTATAACTGTCAAAAAGCCTTCATTCTTATTAGGGGTTCAAGCATGAAATGCTGAAACCCTATTGTAATTGTAAGGATTTGTAAAACGCATCGTGCAGGACAAACCGTAAGGCCTAGAGACTTGAAACCTGGCCAGATGGTAGGCCTCAATTTGGGGACAACCTATCAGAGTATGACCCCGATTGGCCCATAGGTGGCGCTACAGCGACCAAAAGTTCAAAATCGCTCATAACTCTTAGACCGTTTGTCCCAGGATCAAGTGTCTTATATCGTTGGAATCCTTGGCTCAAGGCGGACAAAATGGCTATCTCCGATTTGGATGTAGGCAGGGAAAATTTTCTGCTATGTCGAATTTTGTCCAAAACCTACTTTTGCGAACTAGTCCCTGGTTTTTCGCCCGATCGGAACCAAACCAGTCTAGGACAATTCTCTGGACTCTCTAGATCAATAATTATCGAAAAAAAGTTGAACTTTGGCATGTGGGTGGCTGTAACAGGGTCATTTAGAAAAGGGGCGTGGCAAAATACACTCAAAAGCCTATAAATCCCAAAGGAAAACTCAGAACTTCACAAAAATTGATGAGCATATGTGTCAGAACATGGTGAGGAAGCATGCGGAGTTTCATGGAGATCGGACCATAGGTGGCGCTATAACTGTCAAAAAGCCTTCATTCTTATTAGGGGTTCAAGCATGAAATGCTGAAACCCTATTGTAATTGTAAGGATTTGTAAAACGCATCGTGCAGGACAAACCGTAAGGCCTAGAGACTTGAAACCTGGCCAGATGGTAGGCCTCAATTTGGGGACAACCTATCAGAGTATGACCCCGATTGGCCCATAGGTGGCGCTACAGCGACCAAAAGTTCAAAATCGCTCATAACTCTTAGACCGTTTGTCCCAGGATCAAGTGTCTTATATCGTTGGAATCCTTGGCTCAAGGCGGACAAAATGGCTATCTCCGATTTGGATGTAGGCAGGGAAAATTTTCTGCTATGTCGAATTTTGTCCAAAACCTACTTTTGCGAACTAGTCCCTGGTTTTTCGCCCGATCGGAACCAAACCAGTCTAGGACAATTCTCTGGACTCTCTAGATCAATAATTATCGAAAAAAAGTTGAACTTTGGCATGTGGGTGGCTGTAACAGGGTCATTTAGAAAAGGGGCGTGGCAAAATACACTCAAAAGCCTATAAATCCCAAAGGAAAACTCAGAACTTCACAAAAATTGATGAGCATATGTGTCAGAACATGGTGAGGAAGCATGCGGAGTTTCATGGAGATCGGACCATAGGTGGCGCTATAACTGTCAAAAAGCCTTCATTCTTATTAGGGGTTCAAGCATGAAATGCTGAAACCCTATTGTAATTGTAAGGATTTGTAAAACGCATCGTGCAGGACAAACCGTAAGGCCTAGAGACTTGAAACCTGGCCAGATGGTAGGCCTCAATTTGGGGACAACCTATCAGAGTATGACCCCGATTGGCCCATAGGTGGCGCTACAGCGACCAAAAGTTCAAAATCGCTCATAACTCTTAGACCGTTTGTCCCAGGATCAAGTGTCTTATATCGTTGGAATCCTTGGCTCAAGGCGGACAAAATGGCTATCTCCGATTTGGATGTAGGCAGGGAAAATTTTCTGCTATGTCGAATTTTGTCCAAAACCTACTTTTGCGAACTAGTCCCTGGTTTTTCGCCCGATCGGAACCAAACCAGTCTAGGACAATTCTCTGGACTCTCTAGATCAATAATTATCGAAAAAAAGTTGAACTTTGGCATGTGGGTGGCTGTAACAGGGTCATTTAGAAAAGGGGCGTGGCAAAATACACTCAAAAGCCTATAAATCCCAAAGGAAAACTCAGAACTTCACAAAAATTGATGAGCATATGTGTCAGAACATGGTGAGGAAGCATGCGGAGTTTCATGGAGATCGGACCATAGGTGGCGCTATAACTGTCAAAAAGCCTTCATTCTTATTAGGGGTTCAAGCATGAAATGCTGAAACCCTATTGTAATTGTAAGGATTTGTAAAACGCATCGTGCAGGACAAACCGTAAGGCCTAGAGACTTGAAACCTGGCCAGATGGTAGGCCTCAATTTGGGGACAACCTATCAGAGTATGACCCCGATTGGCCCATAGGTGGCGCTACAGCGACCAAAAGTTCAAAATCGCTCATAACTCTTAGACCGTTTGTCCCAGGATCAAGTGTCTTATATCGTTGGAATCCTTGGCTCAAGGCGGACAAAATGGCTATCTCCGATTTGGATGTAGGCAGGGAAAATTTTCTGCTATGTCGAATTTTGTCCAAAACCTACTTTTGCGAACTAGTCCCTGGTTTTTCGCCCGATCGGAACCAAACCAGTCTAGGACAATTCTCTGGACTCTCTAGATCAATAATTATCGAAAAAAAGTTGAACTTTGGCATGTGGGTGGCTGTAACAGGGTCATTTAGAAAAGGGGCGTGGCAAAATACACTCAAAAGCCTATAAATCCCAAAGGAAAACTCAGAACTTCACAAAAATTGATGAGCATATGTGTCAGAACATGGTGAGGAAGCATGCGGAGTTTCATGGAGATCGGACCATAGGTGGCGCTATAACTGTCAAAAAGCCTTCATTCTTATTAGGGGTTCAAGCATGAAATGCTGAAACCCTATTGTAATTGTAAGGATTTGTAAAACGCATCGTGCAGGACAAACCGTAAGGCCTAGAGACTTGAAACCTGGCCAGATGGTAGGCCTCAATTTGGGGACAACCTATCAGAGTATGACCCCGATTGGCCCATAGGTGGCGCTACAGCGACCAAAAGTTCAAAATCGCTCATAACTCTTAGACCGTTTGTCCCAGGATCAAGTGTCTTATATCGTTGGAATCCTTGGCTCAAGGCGGACAAAATGGCTATCTCCGATTTGGATGTAGGCAGGGAAAATTTTCTGCTATGTCGAATTTTGTCCAAAACCTACTTTTGCGAACTAGTCCCTGGTTTTTCGCCCGATCGGAACCAAACCAGTCTAGGACAATTCTCTGGACTCTCTAGATCAATAATTATCGAAAAAAAGTTGAACTTTGGCATGTGGGTGGCTGTAACAGGGTCATTTAGAAAAGGGGCGTGGCAAAATACACTCAAAAGCCTATAAATCCCAAAGGAAAACTCAGAACTTCACAAAAATTGATGAGCATATGTGTCAGAACATGGTGAGGAAGCATGCGGAGTTTCATGGAGATCGGACCATAGGTGGCGCTATAACTGTCAAAAAGCCTTCATTCTTATTAGGGGTTCAAGCATGAAATGCTGAAACCCTATTGTAATTGTAAGGATTTGTAAAACGCATCGTGCAGGACAAACCGTAAGGCCTAGAGACTTGAAACCTGGCCAGATGGTAGGCCTCAATTTGGGGACAACCTATCAGAGTATGACCCCGATTGGCCCATAGGTGGCGCTACAGCGACCAAAAGTTCAAAATCGCTCATAACTCTTAGACCGTTTGTCCCAGGATCAAGTGTCTTATATCGTTGGAATCCTTGGCTCAAGGCGGACAAAATGGCTATCTCCGATTTGGATGTAGGCAGGGAAAATTTTCTGCTATGTCGAATTTTGTCCAAAACCTACTTTTGCGAACTAGTCCCTGGTTTTTCGCCCGATCGGAACCAAACCAGTCTAGGACAATTCTCTGGACTCTCTAGATCAATAATTATCGAAAAAAAGTTGAACTTTGGCATGTGGGTGGCTGTAACAGGGTCATTTAGAAAAGGGGCGTGGCAAAATACACTCAAAAGCCTATAAATCCCAAAGGAAAACTCAGAACTTCACAAAAATTGATGAGCATATGTGTCAGAACATGGTGAGGAAGCATGCGGAGTTTCATGGAGATCGGACCATAGGTGGCGCTATAACTGTCAAAAAGCCTTCATTCTTATTAGGGGTTCAAGCATGAAATGCTGAAACCCTATTGTAATTGTAAGGATTTGTAAAACGCATCGTGCAGGACAAACCGTAAGGCCTAGAGACTTGAAACCTGGCCAGATGGTAGGCCTCAATTTGGGGACAACCTATCAGAGTATGACCCCGATTGGCCCATAGGTGGCGCTACAGCGACCAAAAGTTCAAAATCGCTCATAACTCTTAGACCGTTTGTCCCAGGATCAAGTGTCTTATATCGTTGGAATCCTTGGCTCAAGGCGGACAAAATGGCTATCTCCGATTTGGATGTAGGCAGGGAAAATTTTCTGCTATGTCGAATTTTGTCCAAAACCTACTTTTGCGAACTAGTCCCTGGTTTTTCGCCCGATCGGAACCAAACCAGTCTAGGACAATTCTCTGGACTCTCTAGATCAATAATTATCGAAAAAAAGTTGAACTTTGGCATGTGGGTGGCTGTAACAGGGTCATTTAGAAAAGGGGCGTGGCAAAATACACTCAAAAGCCTATAAATCCCAAAGGAAAACTCAGAACTTCACAAAAATTGATGAGCATATGTGTCAGAACATGGTGAGGAAGCATGCGGAGTTTCATGGAGATCGGACCATAGGTGGCGCTATAACTGTCAAAAAGCCTTCATTCTTATTAGGGGTTCAAGCATGAAATGCTGAAACCCTATTGTAATTGTAAGGATTTGTAAAACGCATCGTGCAGGACAAACCGTAAGGCCTAGAGACTTGAAACCTGGCCAGATGGTAGGCCTCAATTTGGGGACAACCTATCAGAGTATGACCCCGATTGGCCCATAGGTGGCGCTACAGCGACCAAAAGTTCAAAATCGCTCATAACTCTTAGACCGTTTGTCCCAGGATCAAGTGTCTTATATCGTTGGAATCCTTGGCTCAAGGCGGACAAAATGGCTATCTCCGATTTGGATGTAGGCAGGGAAAATTTTCTGCTATGTCGAATTTTGTCCAAAACCTACTTTTGCGAACTAGTCCCTGGTTTTTCGCCCGATCGGAACCAAACCAGTCTAGGACAATTCTCTGGACTCTCTAGATCAATAATTATCGAAAAAAAGTTGAACTTTGGCATGTGGGTGGCTGTAACAGGGTCATTTAGAAAAGGGGCGTGGCAAAATACACTCAAAAGCCTATAAATCCCAAAGGAAAACTCAGAACTTCACAAAAATTGATGAGCATATGTGTCAGAACATGGTGAGGAAGCATGCGGAGTTTCATGGAGATCGGACCATAGGTGGCGCTATAACTGTCAAAAAGCCTTCATTCTTATTAGGGGTTCAAGCATGAAATGCTGAAACCCTATTGTAATTGTAAGGATTTGTAAAACGCATCGTGCAGGACAAACCGTAAGGCCTAGAGACTTGAAACCTGGCCAGATGGTAGGCCTCAATTTGGGGACAACCTATCAGAGTATGACCCCGATTGGCCCATAGGTGGCGCTACAGCGACCAAAAGTTCAAAATCGCTCATAACTCTTAGACCGTTTGTCCCAGGATCAAGTGTCTTATATCGTTGGAATCCTTGGCTCAAGGCGGACAAAATGGCTATCTCCGATTTGGATGTAGGCAGGGAAAATTTTCTGCTATGTCGAATTTTGTCCAAAACCTACTTTTGCGAACTAGTCCCTGGTTTTTCGCCCGATCGGAACCAAACCAGTCTAGGACAATTCTCTGGACTCTCTAGATCAATAATTATTGAAAAAAAGTTGAACTTTGGCATGTGGGTGGCTGTAACAGGGTCATTTAGAAAAGGGGCGTGGCAAAATACACTCAAAAGCCTATAAATCCCAAAGGAAAACTCAGAACTTCACAAAAATTGATGAGCATATGTGTCAGAACATGGTGAGGAAGCATGCGGAGTTTCATGGAGATCGGACCATAGGTGGCGCTATAACTGTCAAAAAGCCTTCATTCTTATTAGGGGTTCAAGCATGAAATGCTGAAACCCTATTGTAATTGTAAGGATTTGTAAAACGCATCGTGCAGGACAAACCGTAAGGCCTAGAGACTTGAAACCTGGCCAGATGGTAGGCCTCAATTTGGGGACAACCTATCAGAGTATGACCCCGATTGGCCCATAGGTGGCGCTACAGCGACCAAAAGTTCAAAATCGCTCATAACTCTTAGACCGTTTGTCCCAGGATCAAGTGTCTTATATCGTTGGAATCCTTGGCTCAAGGCGGACAAAATGGCTATCTCCGATTTGGATGTAGGCAGGGAAAATTTTCTGCTATGTCGAATTTTGTCCAAAACCTACTTTTGCGAACTAGTCCCTGGTTTTTCGCCCGATCGGAACCAAACCAGTCTAGGACAATTCTCTGGACTCTCTAGATCAATAATTATCGAAAAAAAGTTGAACTTTGGCATGTGGGTGGCTGTAACAGGGTCATTTAGAAAAGGGGCGTGGCAAAATACACTCAAAAGCCTATAAATCCCAAAGGAAAACTCAGAACTTCACAAAAATTGATGAGCATATGTGTCAGAACATGGTGAGGAAGCATGCGGAGTTTCATGGAGATCGGACCATAGGTGGCGCTATAACTGTCAAAAAGCCTTCATTCTTATTAGGGGTTCAAGCATGAAATGCTGAAACCCTATTGTAATTGTAAGGATTTGTAAAACGCATCGTGCAGGACAAACCGTAAGGCCTAGAGACTTGAAACCTGGCCAGATGGTAGGCCTCAATTTGGGGACAACCTATCAGAGTATGACCCCGATTGGCCCATAGGTGGCGCTACAGCGACCAAAAGTTCAAAATCGCTCATAACTCTTAGACCGTTTGTCCCAGGATCAAGTGTCTTATATCGTTGGAATCCTTGGCTCAAGGCGGACAAAATGGCTATCTCCGATTTGGATGTAGGCAGGGAAAATTTTCTGCTATGTCGAATTTTGTCCAAAACCTACTTTTGCGAACTAGTCCCTGGTTTTTCGCCCGATCGGAACCAAACCAGTCTAGGACAATTCTCTGGACTCTCTAGATCAATAATTATCGAAAAAAAGTTGAACTTTGGCATGTGGGTGGCTGTAACAGGGTCATTTAGAAAAGGGGCGTGGCAAAATACACTCAAAAGCCTATAAATCCCAAAGGAAAACTCAGAACTTCACAAAAATTGATGAGCATATGTGTCAGAACATGGTGAGGAAGCATGCGGAGTTTCATGGAGATCGGACCATAGGTGGCGCTATAACTGTCAAAAAGCCTTCATTCTTATTAGGGGTTCAAGCATGAAATGCTGAAACCCTATTGTAATTGTAAGGATTTGTAAAACGCATCGTGCAGGACAAACCGTAAGGCCTAGAGACTTGAAACCTGGCCAGATGGTAGGCCTCAATTTGGGGACAACCTATCAGAGTATGACCCCGATTGGCCCATAGGTGGCGCTACAGCGACCAAAAGTTCAAAATCGCTCATAACTCTTAGACCGTTTGTCCCAGGATCAAGTGTCTTATATCGTTGGAATCCTTGGCTCAAGGCGGACAAAATGGCTATCTCCGATTTGGATGTAGGCAGGGAAAATTTTCTGCTATGTCGAATTTTGTCCAAAACCTACTTTTGCGAACTAGTCCCTGGTTTTTCGCCCGATCGGAACCAAACCAGTCTAGGACAATTCTCTGGACTCTCTAGATCAATAATTATCGAAAAAAAGTTGAACTTTGGCATGTGGGTGGCTGTAACAGGGTCATTTAGAAAAGGGGCGTGGCAAAATACACTCAAAAGCCTATAAATCCCAAAGGAAAACTCAGAACTTCACAAAAATTGATGAGCATATGTGTCAGAACATGGTGAGGAAGCATGCGGAGTTTCATGGAGATCGGACCATAGGTGGCGCTATAACTGTCAAAAAGCCTTCATTCTTATTAGGGGTTCAAGCATGAAATGCTGAAACCCTATTGTAATTGTAAGGATTTGTAAAACGCATCGTGCAGGACAAACCGTAAGGCCTAGAGACTTGAAACCTGGCCAGATGGTAGGCCTCAATTTGGGACAACCTATCAGAGTATGACCCCGATTGGCCCATAGGTGGCGCTACAGCGACCAAAAGTTCAAAATCGCTCATAACTCTTAGACCGTTTGTCCCAGGATCAAGTGTCTTATATCGTTGGAATCCTTGGCTCAAGGCGGACAAAATGGCTATCTCCGATTTGGATGTAGGCAGGGAAAATTTTCTGCTATGTCGAATTTTGTCCAAAACCTACTTTTGCGAACTAGTCCCTGGTTTTTCGCCCGAATCGGAACCAAACCAGTCTAGGACAATTCTCTGGACTCTCTAGATCAATAATTATCGAAAAAAGTTGAACTTTGGCATGTGGGTGGCTGTAACAGGGTCATTTAGAAAAGGGGCGTGGCAAAATACACTCAAAAGCCTATAAATCCCAAAGGAAAACTCAGAACTTCACAAAAATTGATGAGCATATGTGTCAGAACATGGTGAGGAAGCATGCGGAGTTTCATGGAGATCGGACCATAGGTGGCGCTATAACTGTCAAAAAGCCTTCATTCTTATTAGGGGTTCAAGCATGAAATGCTGAAACCCTATTGTAATTGTAAGGATTTGTAAAAC